>NC_141935.1:11836481-12180647 GCF_057802395.1 Ceratotherium simum simum | reverse complement strand
GAGTGTCTTTAGGTCTGAAGTGTGTCTCTTGTATGCAGCATATATATGGGTCTTGATTTTTATCCAGTCAGCCACCCTATGCCTTTTAATTGGGGCATTTAGTCCATTGACGTTTAAAGTAGCTATTGATAAGTACGTACTTACTGCCATTTTTTAACTTTTTTATTTTTTTTTCCTCAGTGTTTAAGTAGTCCTTCTCTGTTCCTTACTTCTTCTATACAGAATTGATGGTCACTTTAGTTTGACCTCTGTCTGAAAGCTGTACTTTTTAACTACCCTCCTCCCTCCTTTTATGTTTTTGATATCATATATAACCTCTTTTTTGTGCATTTGTATCCATTACGTTCTAATCGTGAAATAGATGATTTTTCCTATTTGTGGTCTTCTCTTTTCCCCTTAAATCAGTCCCTTTAACATTTCTTGTAACACTGGTTTCTTGGTGACAAACTCCTTTAATTTTTGCTTATCTGGGAAAATTTTGATCTCTCCTTCCATTTTGAACGATAACCTTGCCGGGTAGAGTATTCTGGGCTGTAAGTTTTTTCCTTTTAGCACTTTAAATATATCGTGCCATTCTCTTCTAGCCTGTAAGGTTTCTGCTGAGAAGTCAGCTGATAGCCTTATGGGGTTTCCTTTGTATGTAACTTGACATTCTCTTGCGGCTTTTAGGATTCTCTCTTTATCTTTAATTCTGGACATTTTGATTATGATGTGTCTTGGTGTGGGCCTCTTTGGGTTTATCTTGTTTGGGGCTCTCTGTGCCTCCTGTACCTGGATGTCTGTTTCCTTCCTTAGGTTAGGGAAGTTTTCATCTATTATTTCTTGAAATAGATTCTCTGCCCCCTTGTCTCGCTCTTCTCCTTCCGGGACACCTATAACACGGATGTTAGTGCGCTTGATGTTGTCCCAGAGGTCCCTTAGACTGTCCTCACTCTTTTTAATTCTTTTCTCTTTTACCTGTTCACCTTGGGTAATTTCTTCTAGTCTTTCTTCCAGCTCACTGATCCGTTCTTCTGTATCCTCTACTCTGCTTTTGAGTCCCTCTAATGAGTTCTTCATTTCCAGTATTGTATTCTTCATTTCTGATTGGTTCTTTTCTATATCTTCCATTTCTTTGTTGACATTCTCACTGAGTTCATCTATTCTTCTCCCCAGATCAGTGAGCATCCTTAACACTCTTAGTTTGAACTCTCTGTCAGGTAGGTTGCTCATTTCTGTTTCACTTAGTTCCTTTTCTGGGGTTTTGTCCTGTTCCCTTACTTGGAATGTATTCTTTTGCCTCCTCATTTTGCCTCTTTCCCTGTGCTTGTGTCTACGTATTAGGTAGGTCAGCTACGTCTCCTGCTCTTGGATAGGTGACCTTATGTAAGTGATGGCTTAGGAGGCTTCCAGTGTGCTTCCCTCAGTTCTCAATGTTCCAGGGGTGGCCCCTATGTGGGCTACGTGTGTCCTTCTATTGTGGCCTGTTAGCTCTCCCTATAGGCGCCAGGGAGGCTGAGTTATGCTCCTGGCCAGCTGTTGTAATGCTCAGCTGCTTGTAGTTGTTGTGGGCCCTTCAGTCTCTTTATCAGGTGTGGGGAGCCCCAGCACAGTTGGCTGTAAGTTCTAATACCACATTTGTGTTGCAGTATTTCTTTCAAGTGAGTAGGCCCCCAGTGTGGCAGGTTGTTAGGCTCAGGGCCTTAGAATTGCTGTAAACCTCTAGCCTATTAGGTCTCTTGTCAGCTCTCTGAGGATTGCAGCTGGGTGGGGCTGGCCTCAGGCACAGGAGCACCCAATTGTTTCAGGCTTTGGAAGGTGGGGCAAACCTCCTATGTGGGTTTTTGAGAAGCACAAGTCTTCTGCAGCTGACAAGCCCTGCTGCCCAGAGGTCCACACACACAGTCAACACAGTCCTGCCCCGGGTGAGCGCCCCGACCTCCCCAAGCGGACCCAGTCTCTCCACGGCGGGAGCCCCACACACTCCGCCACCTCCCCACACTCTCCACCCGCTCTTTGTGCACACCCTGCCCCGCTCAAGTCAGCTCAGTTGCCAGGCTGCAGAAAATCCAGTCACCAATCTATGCAGGCCCACACGTTGCCTGAGGGCTTGTTGTTGGGTGGGGCCAGTCTCTAGGGTGGGCTGCCTGCCTTGGCTGAGCTGGATTAAATCGGTGCTCTAGCGGGTGGAGCAGACCCTGGGCTAGCAGATCTCAGGGAAAACTCCAATGGCGTCTGTGTCAGCACGCTCACACCAGGCCACAACAATGGCTGCCGCCAATGTCCCAGTCCCTGGAGAGGTCTCACCCCTCACCGAGATGCACTCAGGGCCTATTAGGTGAGTCTCTTGTCACCAAAGCAGTGTGCAACTTTCTTTCTGGTGATTTTAGGATGCTTTCTGGAACGGGTGAGTTTGTGCGCGGGCCCTTTAAGAGCCAGTTTTAGTTTCTTTGTGAACCGGGTTTTCTGGGGCTGCTCCCCAATGCTTTAGTAGCGGGCAAAGTCAGATATTATGCCACTGGTGTCGATTGTGCTGGGTCCACAAAATGCCCACAGCAGGGGCGCTCCCCGGCTCAGGGCCCCGCGCCTCCAGGGAGGCTGCGCACCTGTGCGCTGCTCCCGGCGGCCGTGAAGCTGGCGGCTTGTGAAGGCGGCGTTTTTCCTCTCCGGAAGGGAGTCTCTGCCTCTTCCACCCCAGTTAGGATTGTCCGTTGTTGCAGGAGTTCCTCTCATCCAGTTTTCAGTTCTGTCTCAGGGGTAATTTTTCCACGAGTAGTTGTAAATTGGCTGTGTCCACGGGAGGAGGTGAGTTCAGAGTCTGCCTACGCCGCCATCTTGACTCCGCCTCTCTCGTTCTTGATTTTCAGCATGTTGTATTTCCACAGTTAAAATGCTCCTCCACAGTTTTCTCTTTTTCAGTTTATGTAACATTATCTGTATTAAAATATGAATTAAAGCAAGTATCACTTTCAAGTTATTCCCTAGTCATCTATATATTTCTAAATAGTTATAAGATAAATAGTAAAAATAACATTCATATTTATATGTTGTCTTGCATCATAAATTTCATATATTTATTTCATGTAAATTCCAGTATAGAGGCTATTTTATTATATACCTTAATAATAATCTTCTATACAATTATTACAATTAGACATTTGGGAAAAGGACGTGGATACATGTAATTACCTTAACTTGAAAATCTTTTCCTTAGTAATCAGAAGAAAGAATTTGCAATTTTTAAATGAAAATATTTTTTAAAATTTTAATCTTACTGTAAAATGAGAAAAAAATTTAGATCATAGATTCAGATTGTTACAGCTGAATCACCACCAAATGTGAATTTTAGTTTTAGATACTGAATTGTTATGCAGATTATTACCAGTTAGCTTGAACCCAAATAGTGGAACAATTTGAATGGTATTTCAATCAAATTAAAGTAACATTCTAATATAATTAAAGTATCAAGGAAACTCTTTTTGAAAACCTCTAAAAAATAAGACACGTCAACAAAGAGCAAACTATGATGATACTTTAGCACCATCAATACAAAAGCAGCTTTCACCATTATAGGAAAATACATCTGACTATTCTCGCTTAATTGTTCAGCGCAGAATTTTTTAATTTTAATGAAGTCTAGTGTATCAATTATTTCTTTCATGGATTGTACCTTTGGTGTTTTATTTAAAAATTCATCACTGTACTCAACTTCAATTAAGTTTTCTCCTATGTAATCATCTTGGAATTTTATAATTTTCCATTTTCCACTTAGTCAATGATCCGTTTTGTGTTAATTTTTATGAGGGGTATAAGCTTTGTGTTTAGATTCGTTTTTTTGCATGTGGATGTCCTGTTGTTCCAGCACTATTGTTGAAAAGTTTATCTCTGCTCCATTGTATTGCCTTTGCTCCTTTGTCAAAGATCAATTGTCTGTAATTATGTGGCCTGTTTCTAGACTCTTATTCTATTCCATTGATCTATTTGCTCTCTCACCAATATCACACTCTCTCTTCTACTACAGCTTTACAGTAAGTCTTGAAGTTGAGCAATGTCAGGTCTTGGACTTTGTTCTTCTCCATAAATATTGTGTTGTCCGCTCTGTTTTTTTTTTTTTTTTTTTGCCTCTTCATATAAATTTTAGGATCAATTTCTTGATATCCACCAAATAACTTGCTGTGATTTTGATTAGGATAGAATTGAATCAATAAATTGATTTGGGAAGAACTGACTTCTTGACAATATTGACTCTTTCCATCTATGAACATGGACTATCTCTCCACTTATTTATTTCTCCTTTGACGTATTTTATCAGGGTTTTGTACTTTTGCTTATATAGATCTTATACATATTTTGGTACAATTTTACCTAAACATTTCATTTTTTTTATTTCTAATGCAAATGGTAATGTATTCTTAATTTCAAATTCCACTTCTTCATTGCTGGTATACAGAGAAGTGATTGTGTTTTGTATATTAACTACATATCTTGTAAACTTGTTATAATTGCTTCTTAGTTCCAAGAATTTTTTGTTGATTCTTTTGAGTTTTCCACGTAGACAATCATTTAATCAGTGAAGAAAGACAGTTTGATTCCTTCCTTCCCAGTCTGTAAACCTTTTATTTCCTTTTCTTGTCTTATTACAATTGCTAAGACTTCTAGCATGATGTTGAGATGCAATGGTGAGAGAGATTCTTGCCTTGGTACTGATCTTAGAAGGAAAACTTCAAATTCCATATCATGAAATATAATGTTATTTGTGGGATTTTTGTAAATGTTTGAGAATTTGTTTTAATGTTGCTGCTCATTCTCTTTTGTTCTTGATATAGTTAACACATTTTGTTGAAAATTTTTGTTTTATCTGTCGTTATCCCAGTAGAAAACAGATGGCATACTCAAACCAGGACATTCAAGAAGGATTTATTTAGTATAAGAACCAAGGAATAGCTATAATAGGGCTGTTACCATCCCCTGAGCCTTAAAGTATAAAGAAAGGGGGAGGAAGAGAATGTCATATAGAGTCACCACCTAGAGAGGATCAGTGATCTTTAGTCAGAGGACACAAATTCAAGACAACCTCAAAAATGCGAAGCTAAGGAAACAAATTTAATGACATACTCTTCTTACCTTACCTTGGATTTCCTGCCGGTAACTCTGACTGGCCAACCCCAGTGAAAAGTGAGAGCTCATAGGGACCATGTAGGTCAACTTCCAAGGGCAAAGAACAAGGTGGAGAAGGATGGAGAGTGTATTTGGTGAGTAAAATATGTCTTCCACACTGGCTTTCTCCCAATTCCAAGTATCTCTAACTCTTCCTACTTACAAAGATAAAGATGCATTTATCTATAGTTTGGAATCAAATATGCACTTACTTGATCAAAATAAGCGACTGCATATACCTCTTCTACTATGTGTCAGGGACTACTCGAGTTATGGAAATAGAGATATAATTTTCATTCCTAATGTAATTCATATGCTAGGGGAGAGAGAGAGAGAAATTGTTGTGGAAAATAAAGTGAAATGATAAATATCCGGTACCATGAGAGCAGAGAAGAGCATGTAGTTAATTTCAAGGGATGGAGAGGAAAGGAGGAAGAGGAATAAATATAAAGCCTACACTTGTAGACCAGGAGAGGATAAAGGGCCCTTACTAATATTAAGAAGTGAAAGAAAATGGCTAAGACATTTAGAAACCATAAGATTAAGCATTTGCTGCATCTAAGCAGGACTGAACACATAAAACCAGGCTAAAGCAAAAAAGATTTCATCGAGTAATTTGGTCTTAAATTGAAAAGGTTAAAGTTAACTTAAGTTCTTAAGAAGTTTTTCTCCTTTAGATTCTTAAAAGATTTTCATTTGGCCACATATTCAGCATAATATCTTCTGTTAATTATCTCCACATTAATACCTGTGACAGAGCCTTGGCATGTTCTATAAGACACATTGATGGTAGAGTGTTTGGTTCTCTGAAACAAATTCAAAGGAATGTTATTTGAGCCAATGAAGTTCAGTAGCCTGCAGTTAGCAGCTTCAGTGGCTAAGTTTAGAAAATGTTAAAATTTACACACGGAAAATACAGAATATCTTTCCAAATCCTATTATTTTTATGGTCTTCCATGACATTAATTTTCTTTAATAGTCCTTTTTGAAAGGATAATTTCAATATGTTAAAGAACAAGTTAACATTTTCGTAATAC
Organism: Ceratotherium simum simum; assembly: GCF_057802395.1. Classification (NCBI taxonomy): domain Eukaryota; kingdom Metazoa; phylum Chordata; class Mammalia; order Perissodactyla; family Rhinocerotidae; genus Ceratotherium; species Ceratotherium simum. Next base: position 12,174,474 of record NC_141935.1, on the reverse strand, counting down.
ATTTATAAAATGAGAGATGTAGAAATCTACAAGCTTTAATTGAAGATGTTTCCTGTTTTATCTGCCAAAATGCCACTTAACGTTTTTGAGGTGTATACACTGAAAAATACATTTTAAAATATTTTTGTTTCATGTCTTTACGAAATGATTTTGCTTTGCAAGAAAATGTGTGCCTCTAGAAATCTAATCCATCTTCCTTCCTAGCCACCAAATCAAAATGTAACTTGTTTTGGGGAGTTCTAGATCTGCTAAGAGGGGAAAAGGACTAACACAGGGAACTACAGAATGTAGCCATTATGTACTGAAGGAGCTGGATCTTTTCAACAAATGGTGCTGGAACAGATAGACATCCATCTACAATAAACAATGAATCAAGACTCATACATTATACCTTTCACAAAATTAATACAAGATTTTACTTAAATGTAAAATACAAAACTATAAACTCCCAGAAGGTAACATAGGAGAAAATTTAGGTGACCTTGGATTTGGTGATTCCTTTTTAGTTACAACATCAAAAGTCCAATCTGTGAAAGAAAAAAAAAATATAAATTGGATTTTATTAAAATTAAAGACTTCTGCTCTGAGAAAGACATTGATAAGAGAATGAAAAGACAAGTCACAGCCTGGAAGAAAATATTTGCCAGTGACATATCTAATAAAGGACTGGTACTCAAAATATCAAAGAACTCTTAAAACTTAATAAGAAAACAAACAACCCAATTAAAAACGGGACAAAATATCCGAACAAACAGTTCACGAAAGAAGATCTACAGATGGCAAATAAGTATATGAAAAGATGCTCAACAACAGATGTTAGTGGGAAATTGCAAATTCAAACAGCAATGCGATAACACTGCACACCTGTTAGAATGGCCAAAATCCAAAACACTGACAACACCGAATACTGGTGAAGATGTGGAGCAAAAGAACTCTCATTCATTGCTGATGGTAATGCAAAACGGTATAGCAACTTTGGAAGACAGTTTGGCAGTTTCTTATGAAACTGAACATATTCTTACCACAAGATCCAGTAATTGCACTCCTTGTTATTTACCCAAAGGATTTGAAAACTGATGTCAACACAAAAAACTGCACAGGGATATTTACGGTAGCTTTATTCATAGTTGCCAAAACTTGGAAGCAACCAAACTGTCCTTTAGTTGGTGAATGAGTATAGAGTTGGTACATCCAGACAATGGAATATTATTTAGCACTAAAAAGAAATGAGCCATGAAGTCATGACAAAACACTGAGGAACCTTCGATGTATACTACCAAGAAAAAGAAGCCAATCAGAAAATGTTACAAACTGTGGGATTCTAACTATACACGTTCTGGAAAATGCAAAACTATGGAGACAGTAAAAGAGATCATGGGTTACTAGAAATTTGTAGAGAGGGAGAGCTGAATAGGCAGAGCACAGAGGATTTTTAAGGGAGTGAAACTATTCTATGTGATACTACAGTGGTAGATACCTGTCATTACACATTTGTCAAAACCCATAGAATGTACAACACAAAGAGTGAATGCTAATGTAAACTATGGTCTTTAGATATAATGTATCTATGTAGGTTCATTGACTGTAACTAATGTACCACTCTATTGAGAAAGATTGATAGTGTGGGAGGTTGTGAATATGTGGAGGCAGGAGATATACAGGAGTTCTTTGTATTTTCTGCTCCATTTTGCTGAACATAAAACCAGCCTGAAAAATAAAGTCTTCAAAAAATTTTATTATGCACTAAAGTAAGAACAATATTTGCTGGTCCACAACAATGGATTACTCAGTTACAACTAGTCATATCTTCTGACATGAAGATTCTCATTTTGGAAAATTTATTGGTTGATAATATTTGCAGTTCACATATAATTAGGAACATAGAAAATAACAGATCACCGTGTGTTTTATTTCAGGAGATACTGATTTTCTAAGAGTTGGGAGTCTTTGAAGATAGGGATGCTACCTCTTCGTATTCCTAAGACCTACTGTCTTAGGAATGTCTACTACACAGTAGGCACTCAATTAATTATTATTGATTGACTGAATAAAAAAAATTTAAAGAGATTTTCTTAAGGCGTCTGGGAATCATGGAATCATAGTGACTAATTGATATGGGGTGATTTGTGTTCCCCCAAAATTCATATGTGGAAGCCCCAATCCCCAATGACAATAAAATAGTGGATATCAACCCAAAAAAGAGGAAGAATTGGAAGATAAAAGAAATGCAGTATAGACTGGCTAAGAAGAAAACTCAAAATAAGATGGCATATTGTATTTAATACATATCAAATGTTACAGTTAATGTATATGAATAAAATAGTTGAGATAAAAGACAAATATTGTCATCTTGAATTACTGAAATGAATTTAAAAGCCAAGTGTTATTAATAATAAATGCATATATAGGTAGTTAATAGATAAATCGATAGATGTTAGATAGACTATAGAGAGATACAGTCTGAAAATAAATGAATGAACCATCGTGTCACACAATGACACTAACAAAAATAAATTTCTACGTCAATATTACACAAAATAAATTTTAAATAAAAAGCATTACTAAAATAAAGAAGGACACATTTTGGATATTTACTAAAGTTGATCATTTACATAAAGTTTCATTCTTTTTGTTGTACATTCTATGCATTTCAACAAATCTATAATGACTTGTATCCACCATTATATTGTTGTTTAGAAGAGTTTCATTTCCCTGTGCCTTACCTATTTACTCCTCCTTTATGTTCCTATAATCTGCAAACAATAAAAATAGGATGAGTTGATTTTTCTAAGTGACAACTCCTTGCAATCAAGTGTAAATGTAAATTTCTTCCCATAATTCAATGTCCCTACAATTCTTTCTCAAACAAGATCTACTTATTCTCCATAAAAATATATATGTTTTGAATTTTACATACAGATAAAGACAACTATAGTCTTTAGAATGTACTTTTCATAATGTGATTTTGAAACATCATAAATAAATTAATTCTACTTGATTTATTCTTATTAAACTCATGGTTTAGGGTCCGTTTTATATTTTTAATTTCGTTTGAGAATTTGTTATATTATGTCTATATCTCTAATTCACAGATCTGAATTTTGCTCTTTTGAATGAAACGCTCTTAATTTACCTAGACAGTAGCTAACGGTTGCCATATAGTGGGCAAATTACACTTTTGTACCAATCTTTCAGTTTTCCCTTGACTCACTGATTTCATTTTTATTTGTAGGTTTAATCTCAAATCAATTGTTTATGGCCAGTACTCAATTAAGTTTATGTTTGCAATTTGTTGAAGTAAGGATTTCTAACACTTTTATGCTATGGATATATTTTATTTTGTTTTTTCTAGAAATAATTAATAATTCATATTTTACACAATTAGATTATCTTACAAAGCTATTAATTATTTTAGAATGTCTAAATTTATTTTCACAAAATTTCGTGATTCTTACAGGTATTTTATGCATATTAGGATATATTTTTATTACTATTTCACTAATAGAGCCATTTTTAATAAAAGTTAGTACATTAACATCTAAAAGCAAGCTGATTCAACAGGGTTTCTCTGGATTAATGTCATGTAGTAAAAATTAGTAAATCATATAGAAAATATAAGATAAAGTTTTAGTCTCTGAAATATTATTTTTTCAATAATTATTTGGTTAATTTGGATTAATCTATCAGTATTATCACAGATAAATCTTTAGACAGATAAGTGGAATAATATACTCTGTATTTTTGTGGCTTATTTCATACCCCGTAATATCCTTAAGGTCCATCTGTGTCATATCGTGTCAAAAATTCCTTCCTTTTTAAAACTGAATAATAATACATTGTATGTACATATCATACCTTTTTTATTTATTCATTTACATTGCATGTGTATATCATATTTTGTTCATCTATTCATTCATCATTTGATACTCGGGTTGCTTCCACCTTTTGGCTACTGTGTACAATGCTGCTATGAACATGGGAATACAAATATCTCTTTTGAGATCCTGATTTCAACTCTTTGGGGTACGTACCAACAAGTGGAATTGCTGAATCATACAATAATTTGATTTTTTTTTTAATGAGGAACTGTCATACTGTTTTCCATAACAATTGCACCATTTTACATTCCAACCAACAGTGCACAAGGGTTCCAATTTCTCCAAATCCTCACCAACACTGGTTTTGTTTTTTGGTAGTAGCCATGATTACTATTTATTTTAACCACTAAATCATCCTCAGAATATTTTTCTTCAGTATTTTGGTTTTAGTGTAAAACCAAATATAAACTACATATAAATTATATTTTTATATTATTCTCCTATAAATATTTTATATAATTATTTTATCAATTTTTTAAGATAATTCTACTGTTACTAGTTTTATTTCAATACCTTACAGTAAAGGTCCTTGAAAATATGTCAATGATGTATTTTACTTGGACTCCTTTGTGAATGGCTGTAAGTCAAAATTATTTTTACTAAACTCTGCTATGTGAAAATCACTCCATGATGTTCAAGTTAGGCTTTGGTATTACATGTTGAACTTTGCTGTTTGCGCTTTCTATCGTATATCTAATCTTATTTGCAGCAAGACAGTATCATTCTTTCTTTAAAATGGCTTTGGTTTGAGTTAGGCCATTCATCTACTTCCCATGGCTCTTTCCTGAAGTGTTTGTTTTGTTGTGGTTTATTCAGTTCAAATAAACATGCACTTTTTTCAATACCTCACTACATTCCAGATGTCATGTGAGCTGTGTAAGGGATCAAAACATAATGCTAGTCGTTTTCTGGAGAAACTTATAGTATTTTATTCTAGATAAGTCATGAAAACCTTAAGCAAAATGCCATATATTATTCATTTGTCTTTTAACTTAAGTAAATGCTTGCTTATTACCTTTCTCAAATGGTTAGCCTTTGTTCTATTTAGCATTTTACTTTTTTATCTTGCATTTTGATTACTACCTTATAGTCTGTTCTACTAAGAACATATTTTTATTTTTATTTCATTTCTTACACATTTGGCATTCTTATCTGGCAGGTTTCTATGTTATTTACTACTGTACAAGTAATTATGTCTTTTCCCTTTATATTTTAGTCTCTGTGACATCTTCATAACTAGTTGATAGTTTCTATCATGCTTGATCAATATAACAGCTAGTTAATAGAACTAAGTTTTATTGCTTTGATTTTTCTCTTGATTCATTTTCTCATTTTTCTTTTAAATCTTCCTGTATTCTATTTATTTTCTTCTTCCTCTTCTTATTTTTTTTGTCAGGAAGATTAGCCCTGAGCTAACATCCGTTGCCAATTCTCCTCTTTTTGCAGAGGAAGATTGGCCCTGGGCTCACATCCGTGCCCACTTTCCTCTACTTTTTATGGGACTCCGCCACAGCATGGCTTAATAAGCAGCACGTTGGTCTGTGTCCAGGACTCGAACCCGTGAACCCCGGGCCACCAAAGCAGAGTGAGCAAACTTAACTGCTATGCCACCAGGCCAGCCCCTTATTCTTATTGTTTAAGCTTCAAAAATATGTTTATATAATTCTTCAGATTATTTTAGTGGTATAACTATTCTTTAAATTTTATATAAGCTTTACATACATTTTGTATTTTCTGGATAATTTCATTTTATTTAAAGCTTGAGAATAAATGCAAAGTGTTTTTATTTTCCCAAAATATTTAATAAAAAGAAATAAAGTTTATATTATCAGAGCAGATTAGTAGATGAAATACTTTCCCACCCATGAATAATCGTGCATCTTTTACTTCACCCCAAAGAGCATGGCTTATAAAAAACATAGTATTTTATTTTCATCCTATCTGCATAGAATGAAAATTTGACAAGCTTTATGTCAACTTGACTTGGTCATAATGCCCAGATATTTGGTCAGACATCATCCTGGATGTTTTTGTGAACTTGTTATTTGGAGGTGATTAACATTTCAATTGGTAGACTTTGAGTAAAGCAGATTCCCCTCAATAATATGGGTGGGCCTCATCCAATCAGTCAAAGGCCTTAATTGAGCAAAGGCTGCTCCCCTCCCCCACCAAGCAAAAGGAATTCTGACAGCAGAGAGCCTTAAGTTCAAACTGCAACTCAAACTACATCCTATTGGTTCTATTTCTCTGGAGAACTCTAACTAATAAATGTCCTTGAAGGTAATTCTCTATCAAGCATCTATCTATTTTTGCTGAACAAATTGAGTTGCACTAATGCTTACATTACTTTTCTTGAAATTATATTCATTTTTTGTTGAAAATTATATCTCTGTCTCATCTGTCTAGTGGCAATGTGTTATTTGTGGTGAAGACGAAAAAAGTTGCTACCTCATTAATTTATGACGGCACTGTCTTCCTCTTACCTTAGCATTTAGAAACATTTTCCATCCTGCGATTATCTATCCAATAAACTTCATTCTGACTCAGATCCCATAACTTATCCCAGAAGTCTTCTTCCCCCAAACAGCAATGACGAGGTTTCCAAACAGATGAGTCACCTTATTCAAACAATCAAATGATTCCGTGAAAGCAGGTAAGGACCACCTTTACCTTACCTACTTAACCTGAATTGCCAATTAAATAGAAATTTCCTTATCTGATGTAGTTATTGGTCTAACTGTATGCCTGTATTTCTCGTACTGGAGACATTCAACATGGTCTTATGTAAAAATAAATTGTATTAAAAAATAGATTAATTGTATCAGACTCAAATTCTATTTTACTTTCTATTTTCCAACTGAGTACACATAGGTACACTATTTGATTTTTGAAACATGAAACATGTACTAAGTCTATTTTAAGCTGCTGTAATCTCTCATTATTATATGTGCATTACCATACAGCTTTCCTTTTAAGTAGCTCTGGGTCATTACACGTCTCAAAGTGTGATATATCAGATTAAAACAGAGAAGGTATTAGAAAAAATAAAACATTCAAATTCCTCTCATAATTAAAGATGTAACATAGGAAAACTTAATTTAGAAATAGAGGAGCGCACTACCTTAGGGAAATTTGGAAAAGGTCATACAAAAACTGATTACACAAAAACACTTTTCTACATTTCCTATGTTGTTTGACAATACTTCAGTAATCAAAGGTTTAGGAAGAACTAAGAGAAAATAGTATAGATTTTTTTTCTCGTAATAATTTTAACTCCACATATATAATTTGCACAAGTACTGCTTTTAATTTCTGTTTGGACCAGTATATTGAAGACAAAGTCAATAAATTTAAATGTCCATATGATCACATAATTATTTTACTTTCATAAGCATGAGAACTATGAGAGTCACAAATGCTAAATTAAGGAATGATAGTCACACCCTGAAAATACAACAAAGTGTAACAATGTCTTAATAGGCAGGTGGATTGAATGTAATATAGTGGATGTTTATTTTGAAATGTTCTATTATTAAACTCATTACTTCAGTTCAGTTAATTTATTGAGTTACTAAGCCAAACCCAGATGACTGAAAAGGGTGACTGGATGCTCCATCCCCACAGTAGTGTTTAAGAGCCATTTGATCCTATTGGACATCAAGTGTTCTTGGCTACGCTAAGAGGAGACTACTCTGCACTTGGTGGAACTTGAAGATGCTGAGAAGATATATATATATCCTTTTCTGAACAATGTTCTTTCTGTATATAATCAAAATTACATAGCATGTATTTTAAACCTCTAGTTAGAATCCACATCCTACTTCAAACATAATTCAAATCTAATATCTTAACTTGCTTTCTGGCTTGAATTATAATCATTGGTACCAGGGTCACTCTCGTCATCAGTACCGCTGTAACAGCTAACATGTATAGAATGTTCCTTATGTTTCAGGCACTGTACAAATAACTTCCATGCATCATTTCATTATTTCATTGAACTCTCACAGCACACTCACAAAGAACACGGGTTAGGTAGATCACCTGAGGGTTTGCATCCAAGAAGTGATAGAGCATGAATTTGCTCCCAGCCTCTCTGATTCCAGAGTCTGCACTATTAATCACTACCCCACTCTGTGTCTTACACACAGTCTCATCAGTGTGAAAACACAACTCCTGGTCTGCTACACTCAATTTACTGCTCCTCCTGGTTTCCCTGCCTTACCAAACAGCAGTGCCAGCATCTTCCTCAGTCCATGTTCTCATTTCTCACCTAGACTATTATAGTCACCTTTGAACTGCTGTTTCTCTTTAATCTTTTCTCCACATGCTGCTAGATTTCATGTTCTAAAACACAAACATGATCTTGCCCTTTCACTGCTTGAAATCTACCAACCCTTTAGAAATACATTTAAAGTCTTTAGCATGATAATCAAATCCTCTTCCCTGTGTGGCCAATACTAACTGTCCAGTGTCATTTTTCATATCTTTGCTGACAATCACCAATAGTGTGTGCACAGCATATTGAACTACTTGTCCTCTGAATGTGCCAGGGAAATGAAATCACACAAAAGAGAGAAAACAAAATAAAAAACAAACAAAAAAATGCCGCTACCGCCAATAACAAAAATGTGCTGCCAGAGGTCATGAAACCCAAGAATGTGTGAATTGCAGGGATGCCAATTCCAATATGTCAGCTGCCTGGAGCATTGAAACAAGTGATTGCCAGGTTTTCACCTTGAGTACTTCCAAAGCTCATATATGATATTTACTCAAAATGCACCTGCTTGTGTTGGAGAGAAATAATGGCAAATCTGCCTTCCAAATCTTGTGTGAATGTGTGTATTGGCAAAAATCTCACAGACTGAAAGGTGACTGACGATGAAATCTTGACAATGCAGTTACTTGGCTTTTAGCTCTGCTCCAGAGTGGAGAACTTATTAGGCTAAGGATGGTGCTGAGTATCAACATATCCTATGTTCAAAATATATACAGAATCTAAGCTTCTCACCGTCCCTGATATTTCCCTGGTCCAAACAAGCAGAATCATTGACTATATTACTGCATTTGCTTGTAACTGACCCTCATCTGTCTGCTTTTGCCTCCTCCTAATGCCTATCCTCAGCCCAGCAGCTAGAATGTTTCTTAAAGATGGAAAAAGACAATTACAATTACTTCACTCATATGTGGAAGATAAACAAACAAACACACACGGAGATACGGGTAACAGATTGGTGATTACCAGAAGGGAAGGGCGTGGGGGGAGAGTGAAAGGGGTAAAGGGGCACATGTGTATGGTGATGGGTGGAAATTAGACTTTTGGTGGTGAATACAATGCAATCTATGCAGACGCCAAAATATAATGCAGTACTCCTGAAATTTACATAGTGTTATAAACTAATGTGACCTCAATAAAATTTAAAAAAAAGATATACATCAAATCACACCACTCTTCTAATAGAAGCCTTCCAATAGCTCTGAATCTTATTCAAAATAAAAGCCAGAGTCCTTAAAAAGGCCCTCAAAGTCCACTGTGATTTAGTCCTCAGTTACCTTTCTGACTTCTCCCTCCTGCTTTTCCTCCTCAGTCCTCTACTCCAGTTACACTGGCCTCCTGGAGGTTTCTTGAAGAGTCCAGGCATTTTTCAACTATAGGAATTTTATACTCGATCTTCCTTCTCTCAGGCGTTCTTCTGTCTCCCGGCCTCACGTCACTTCCATCTTTTCTCAGATGTCAACTTCATGGGGAGTCTTCACCTGATATCTTATTTATAATTGCATCAAGTTCCCTAATTCAGGTGGAACTTTCTCTCTGCCTTCCTGATTTATTTTCCTCCATAGCATTTATCACCTTCTAATAAATTACACATTTTATTTTACTTTCTCTCTGTATTTGTCTCTTTTTTTTTTGTCTTATTTGGTCTTTTTTTTTATGGTGTCTTTCCCACCAACTAAATTCCTCAAGGACTGAGATTTGGGGCTGATTTTTCTCACCTCCATAATTTCAGTAACAAGAACAGAGTTTCATATCCAGCAGGAAAACAATAAGTATAACTAAGTTGAATGAAACGAATTGAGGTGAAGTATTCTGGATTAAAGAGACAGTATGTGGCAAAGGGGAAGGAGACCATGCACGCTGGAGAAAATGAAAGGTCAGACTTGCAGAAGCCCAGAATTGGTGATGGACTGTAGAAGTGGGGAGAGGGAAAACGAGGAAGAAAAAAGGGGCAACATTTGGCTGCAGAGTGGAACAAAACCTAAAATCATCAAAAACGTTTTGTATCACAAGCGAAAACAAATCTTATAAGTGAAAGACCTGAGTAATGAAGGATGGATTCAATCCATGGTTAGACTTCTTTAGCATATTTGAAAATCACATCTGGTTCTCTTTCTATTTGAAATTTTATCTACTCATATGTAATAAAACAAAGTGGAATGGCTAGGGTATAGGAAATGTTTATGATTATAGCAATTGACAATAGGGAAGAAAAAACATTTCAAATTGAAAGCTATTCTTCAGCAATGAGAAACATATGGCAGTCTCCTAGAGGTCACGAATGCAGGAGACAGAGGGCACTAGTGTTTCAGATCTTCTGTACCACTACTAGTACTTCCCTAAAGACTCCATCAACAACTAGAATTTCATCACTCGTGACCCAGATTATCAGTTCTGATGACCTTGACTTAATACAAAAGAAATCGGGAAATTCTTTTACATGTGTCTGAAACCAGCACGGCTTAACAAATGGAATGTACAGAAGAGGGTTATGGCTTCTATAACATTTTCCCCAACCAGCACCTAATGAAATAGCACAGATAGTGATGTGTATGGTCTCAACCATGAAAACTCTTGGAAAGATTATTGGAACCAGTGATGAGTCTCAGTCTCCTCTCCTGTCTATATCTGCATTTACTAACTTGGATAAATCATGTAATCTCCTGGGCTTCAGTGTTTTTAGCTCCATAACTAATATGCTAGGCTACAGTTCTGACTGAATGATGACCATTTTTCCAAAAGCGTTTATTGGAACTCCATCTGTATATGTAAATCATATTCCCCATACATATGAACGATGTTCCATATATGTGTGTTATGTGTAATGTTCTACCCCATTCTCATTCTCTACTTTCCTCTGATAATGACATCATCATTCAAATACTCTAAAACACCTGTATAGCAGAATCAATTTTACATGTAAAAGTGTTTTCTTTGATGTCCTAACCTAAATGCATATTGCTAAGTGAAAGATGTCAATCTGAAAAAAGCTCTATACTATATCCTTCCAACTATACGGCATTCTGGAAATGGAAAAACTATAGAGACAATAAAATTGTCAGTGGTTGTCAGGGTTAAGGGAAACGGGGGAGGGATAAATAGATGGAACACTTGGCATTTTTAGGGCAGCAAAACTATTCTGTATGAGACTATATTGGTAGATGCATGACATTATTCGTTTATCAAAACTCATAAAACTGTGCAACACAAAGAGTGATCCTAATGTAAACTGTGGACTTTAGTTGATAATACTACATCAATATTGGTTTATCGATTGGAACAAATATACTACACTAGTGCAAAACGTTAATAGTAGCAGAAACTGTGTTGGGAAGGATATGGGAACTCTGTACTTGCTGTGCAATTTCTCTATAAATATAAAACTGCTCTAAAAGATAGCCTGTTGAAAACTTTTTTAAAAAGTCCTTCAATTATTTCTCTATAAGTTAACATGTGTGTCAGCCCCCAATTACCTTGCTAATTTTAGGTTATCTATTCATATATGGTTTTAAACTTACTCTCCTTGGGTCAACGGTAAAAATCGTGGCTTTTGCTCTCTTCCTTCATTCTCCGTCTTTAAGAGTAACTGATTTAAGTTCAATATGTAGGAAAGCTTTCTATCATCGGGTTTTGGTTTAGGAGATGTCTGGTTGATGTCACCACTCTGTCCCATCTGGTACTTACTATGAAGGACCTTGCTTCCTCTGCCCTCAGTGTGTGTGCTGGCATCCACTGCTGATGTGGGCTCTCTTGCCACAGCTTCCAATGAGTAGATGTGGCCTCTATGCAATCTCCTTGTCTAGATCTAGGACACCACAAATTTACCACCCTTCCCAGTACTGCTGTGTCCTCTGCATGGCTCAGGCATTCTTGGCTGTCTCTTCACACCAGGCTGCAAAGGCCTCTGTTGGCCTAGCTTCAGGCCATCTATAGTTCTGAGCCTTTCTGCTTACAGGCTTCTCTAACAGATTTGTAGTCTCTACGGATTATATCCAGGAAAGGGAGTCTAAAATATCCTCTGGTTTGAAAATCTGTTTAAAATTGTTTGATGTTCTATCATACAATCTCACCATATGCCTTCAAGTTTTGAACCTGGGAGAGAAAGAATAGGGGACCCTTTCTTAAAAGCAATCACCACTTTGGAGGAGAGTTTGGCATTTTCCTATAAAACTAAACATACTCTTACCATATGATCCAGCAAGCACACTTTTTGATATTTACCCAAAGGAGTTGAAAATTTATGTGCCCACAAAAACCTGCACATAGATGTTTATGGCAGCTCTATTCATAATTGCAAAAACTTGGAAGACACCAATATATGTTTCAGTAGATCAAAGGATAAATAAACTGTGGTACATCAGACAATGGAATATTACTCAGTGGTAAAAAGAAATGAGCTATCAAGCCATAAAAAGACATGAAAGAATCTTAAATGCATATTATTAATTGAAAGAAGCCAATCTGAAAAGTTTATATACTGTATTATTACAGCTATATGACATTCTAGAAAAGATAAATCTACGGAGAGAATAAAAAGATCAGTGGTTGCCAGAGGTTGGAAGGAGAGGGGAGAGGGATGAGTAGGTGGAGCACAGAGGACTTTTAGGGCAGTAAAAATACTCTCTGTGATACTCTATTGATGGGTACATGTCATTATATATTTGTGCAAACCCATAGCATGTACAAGTGTGAATCCCAATGTAAACTATGAACCTTGGGTGATTATGATGTGTGAATGTAGGTTCATCAATTGTAACAAACGTAGCACTCTGGTGGGAGATGTTGATAATGGGGGAGGCCATGCATGTGTGGGGGTAGGGGACATATGGGAAATCTCTGTATTGTCCTCTTATTTTGCTGTGAACCTCAAACCGCTCTAAAAAGATAACGTCTTTTTTGAAAAAACACCAGTCTCTTCTATCTCTCCTTGCCTAGATATGAATCTTCTTTTTCCACCCCCAAAATGAGTTTTATCTTTTTGTCTTGTAGGAAAACAGTAACTTTGTGTATTTTTTTAATCTAACGTTTACGGGTTTATGACTACCTCCTCAGGCTTTTGTTCTTTATTTTATTTCAAGGTTTCTAGAGTACAAAAAGCTCTTTTCTCTAAAGTGTTTTGCTCTTGAATGTGAAAACCAAGGCTTTCAAATCTCTATCAGTCTCCAAAAGGTATAAAATGGTAAAAAATGACAACACCATTGGGGGGAGTGTGTGTGTGTATGTGTGTGTGTGTGTTGGGTGAGGTGAAAGATGAGTGTCCATTTTTACCTTATGGTGCATAAGTATACATAAATAGAAAATTACATTAGGAGAAAGACAAGACAGACTAAAGTTTCAAAATACATTTTGTTCATCTGAGTGAAGAGTATAAAAAATCAAACTGTGATTTTTATGTACGTTTATAATTGAAATTTATTTTAATATGCACTAAAAGTTGACTGGAATGACTTTGCATTTTATATTTTCATCATAATACATCCAAATCATTAAAACTTCATCCTTTCATATTTAAATAGAAGACCTGGATTTTGGTGCTATGCAGAAAGAATCTATACAGTGTATTCTAAAGGCTTAGTACACAAAAAAGATGGAGTTTAATCTGTCCTTGTTCTACCAGCAGAAAATAATTAGATATCGACAGAGAAGTAGTGAAGTGTAGCCATGTTTTTGAATTAGAGTTTCATTAATTCTCCTTTTTTCTTATATTTAATGTGGTTTCAAATTCAAAGTAATTATATTTGGACAAGGTTCCTTGGTTAAAAATGGAGTTGATTATAGGAAACTTAGACTCTTATGTACTTGAAAGCAGTAACCAATTATAGTCCATCACTTTATGTGTCACTTTTCCTCAGAAAGTCACAAGGACCTACATTTAATTATACATATCATGCCACATTAATAAGGGATTTATAATCTATTCATTATTGAGATCCTCAAGATTTTATAGGGTTATTTTTCAAGAAACAAAACATAATTTTTTTCATCTAGTTAGTATTCCAATTGGCAATGCTTTGGGCAAAATCTCATTTTTGTTTTGAAATATAAAACACATTTCCTCTTTGAAATATGAGTTATTTTATAAGAGGAAGTGTGTGGAATATAAATAAATGAATAAACAAATTGCTTATTTTGTATATTAATGAACTTGTGATTAGGCCAAGAAATAGATAGAACTAGCACGTGAGAAATATTGGCTCATTCTCATGAACAGTCCTTGTGTGTTTGCCAGTTGTTAAATAACATGGGCTGAAACCAAGTTGGAGTAAATTGATGTTGATTCCTAACACTTCGTCAGAGGCAAATATTTAGGAATATGGAGCAGACAAGGTTAAGGACTTGATCAGAGCTCAGCAAGAACTGATTGGGTAAGCTAGATGTCTGCCAGGCAGCTTATCGTGACCTCTGGGATAATGTGCCGTGTTTGCCTTTCTGAATCAATGGAGTCATGGAGCTCTGTAGAGATAATATCAACAAAGGCTTGACCACTTTAAAACATTTCCCTTCATTCCAATGGGTAATGTGAGAGCCAAGATTTCACCCCACCTATGATAATCACCATTATCAATGAGGGTTTTAAATACCTTGAGACCCTCCAACATGTCTGCTTACAATATGAGTGCTAAGTAGCACTGAATTGTAAATTTAAATAAACACATATTAACTGACCATTCAATAATATGTCAGGCTCCGTGGAGAAAGCAAAGTCGAGACATAATGAATTTGGAAATGTCACTGGATGCAATATACAAAATCACTTGTATATATATGCAAAAATTAATTATATTTCAACTTATCAACAAAGAACAAAGAGAAATAAGATTTTTAAAATAATACAATTTGCAATAGCATCAAAAAACAACCATGTAGGGGGGCCGGCCCTGTGGCTTAGCGGTTAAGTGCTCGTGGTCTGCTACTGGCGGGCCGGGTTCGGATCCCGGGCGCACACTGACGCACCGCTTCTCCGGCCATGCTGAGGCCGCGTCCTACATACAGCAACTAGAAGGATGTGCAACTGTGATATACAACTACCTACTGGGGCTTTGGGGAAAAAAAAGGAGGAGGATTGGCAATAGATGTTAGCTCAGAGCTGGTCTTCCTCAGCAAAAGGAGGAGGATTAGCATGGATGTTAGCTCAGGGCTGATCTTCCTCACAAAAAAAAAAAAAAAAACACCATCTAGGAATAAATATAAGAAGAAATAAGTGACTTCTGTATTGAAAACAATAAAAAAGTGTTTACATGAATGAAATTAGACTTATGTAAAAAACAATATTATAAAACTGTTATTAATCTCATAAGGTTCATCTTCTAGAATTTGTGAAGCTGATTCTAGAATACATGGAAATATAAAGGACCAAGAATAGTCAAAACAATTTAAAGAAGAACAAACATGGAAGATTTACACTACCAGATGTCAAAAAGTATTATCACTCTGTAGTAATTAAAGCAGGGTGTTATAAGGACAGGATGGATAAACTGATCAATGGAACAAAATAGAGAGTCCAGAAGAAGATCCAAACAGAGACACCCTGACTTACGACATAAGTGACACTGTAATTCAATAGAGAAAACTTGACCTTTTCAATAAAGTTTGCTGAGTCCCTGAGTATCAATTTGAAAAAATGGTGCCTTGACTCCTACATTACACTACAATTAAAAGTCTATCCTAGAGGGATAGTGGATCTAAATGTGAAAAGTAAAACAATAAAGATTTTAGTGGAAAACATAACAGGTCATATCAGTGACTTTGGAGGTAGCTCAAATTTCTTAAATAAAACACAAAACGCATTATCCACAAAAGAAAAAGAAAACAGGATTGTGTTAAAATTACATATTTTATTCATTAAAGATGCCACAAGCAGAATGAGAAGGCAGCATACAAAGAACTAGAAGATGTTTACCATGCATATGTAGAATTAGGACAAATATCCAGACTAGATATAAAAATATATGTAAAGAATAGGATATGTACAAATAACTACTACAAATTGATAAGAACATCAGAAAATCCAACAAAAAATTGGACAAAAGGCTTGAAAAGATATGTTGCCCAATACTATACACATTTGGCCAATAACACATGAAAAGTATCTCAATTTTATTAGTTATTAGGAAAATTTAAATTAAAGCTGTTACTAGTAAACACACTATAATGATTATAATGAAAATAGGCAAAAAATATCTAATGTGTTTTCATACACTGCTGATGAGAGTTTGAAGTGGCAGAAAATCTTGGGAACACTATTACCTACTAAATCTGAAAATGTACTCAGAACCGGTAAATCCACTTCAGGTGCATACCCAACAGAATTTAGCACATATTTTTACCAAAAGACTTACACTAGCATGTTTATAGAAGCAATCATGGTGATAGTTCTAACAGGGACCTATAAAAATGCTCATCAACATTAAAATACTTAAATTAATTCTGATGGAATCACATATGATACTTCCACAAAATCATGGAAGAATCTCACAAATATTCTTGAATCAAAGCATCCAGATTCAAAGAATCCAGATAATGTGTATTGTTCAGAAGAATATATATTGTTAGATTTCATTAAATTAAGTACAAAACTGGCAAAACAAGTCAATGTTGTGAGAATTTAGGACAAGGGTAATAAATCCCTATGGTTTACCAATTTTACCAAACACAGTAGTATTTCAGAACAAAAGAAAATGAAAATAACACATTATATGCAACTTGAGCAGCTATTTGTCAGTATAATTTCATATTTTCTTGTTATTATTGGTACAACTCTGTGGAAAGCAAATTGGCTTTTGAAGAGGAATTATTTTATTTTGAATCTTCTCTACAGAAAATTCCCATAAATTGAAGTGCTTTCATGAAGACATTCACTACAAAATGTATTTCTCATAGAAAAATCTTGAAAGCAACCCAAAGGTCTCGGGGCTGTGGTAAGGTAGAGCAGGCTCAAACTGGCTTGGGAAAGTTGACTGTGTGACCTCCTTCCAAGTTCACACTCAGTGACATCATGTTGACAGCTCTATTCTTTGAAGTGCTGGTTCTTTAACCTTTACCAGCACATCACTGGGTGATAAAAAATATATTTTTAATCTAGCACATATTTGCAATATTAAACAGCAATTAAAATCGAGTCTTTACACTATTCTGCTAGAAAATGCTTCATTACAGTTAGTTTTTTTATATTGCTATTCAATTTTACGTATAGATGATAGCAGTCAGTTAAAATAGTACATGAAGGAAAAAAACTAAGGGGAAGTGCCACATGTTAATCTCAGAGAATATTATTTTATTACTCGTATGCTTTCTTGTATTTTTAAATTCTTTCAAACAATATTTTATTATAAAATTTAAAAATATAATAAAATTTATTTACTTTTTTATTTTATTCATAATAGTTACAATTAATGAGAATCTTAGTGGAATTCTTATTTATTGTGAAAACCATGAGACCTAACAACTCCAAAGTTTATATTAGTTAATGTTCACTGCTTCATTTATTTTTTTTCTTTTTTTTTTTTAATTTTTTAAAAATTTTTTTAAATTTTTTTTGTGAGGAAGATCAGCCCCGAGCTAACATCCATGCCAATCCTCCTCTTTTTGCTAAGGAAGACTGGCCCTGAGCTAACATCCGTGCCAATCTTCCTCCACCTTACATAGGACGCTGCCACAGCATGGCCTGACAAGCGGTGCGTTGGAGCACACCTGGGATCCGAACCCTGACCGCCAGCAGCACAGCACACGCACTTAACCGCTACACTATGGGGCCGACCCCGCTCACTGCTTATTTTAAATTTTTTAAGTCAATATCAATCTTTTTTATTCCAAATGTCCTAATTTAACACCTTATTTGCAATAATTATAAGATATAGTGTTCATTTGGAACACTTACACAGTTTATCTTAAAAGAGAGACAATTAATAAAGAAAGGATTAACATCTTGCTATGTTGTCATAAAATTCAAGAGATATGTGTAAAGCTGTAAACTCGATTAAAGAGGATTAAATCCATTACTTACAAAAGTCTGTGAACATTTCTGTAGAGATTCAGTATGTATGGTATTACCTTTTAAGATTTATATTTCAAACCTAAATTAAAAACTATCAAACCAAAAAAATTATAAGCACAGAAACCTAAGACAGCCATAACGCAAGCCAGGCAAGGGTTAGACTGTCTCATTTGTGGCCGAGACTGGATTCATTGCAACACCTCTTCAGTTTCATATTTCTAGCAAGGAAGACAATATATGTTGTAAACTCTGGGTAACTACAGAGTTAAGTGGGTAAAATACGGTGTTTGTTTAGGTATCTTCTGCTTAAGACAAACTTTTTGCTTATTTTGTGAGTCATACTGTATAAATTTTAGTTTTAATACACTATGTAATACATTTTAATGTCTCCAGTTTCAAGGGGGAAGAGCTCTTTTGGCCTAGGAGAATTTATCAGTTGATCCAGTGGAAATGAAATTATTTTAATATTTTCCTTTTTGGAGCAATGTGAAGAAGTGTGAACTAACTATGTTTTTACTGGGGGAAAAAAATCCAATATTTTATAAAAGTGACAGGGATGGGATAGTCCACAGTGCAAGTCTAATGTGTTGTAATTCAGTTAACCTTTCAACATAGGTCAGACTTTCCACAAGAATATCATTTAACCACATATTGCCAAAGTAGGCACTTCTAAGGATACATTTGCCTCATCATCTCTTTAACCTTCCTCTCAGCCCTTCTAGCACCGTCCAGTCTACTCATGGACCACTTGAAATTGTAAGTCAAGTTGTGCTCTCAGAGCTCACAGTTCCGTGTAAAAAGAAAACAAAAAATTTTCTGTTGGCACTAAGAATGGAAGCTAAAGTGCTCTGAGGTGTGGTTTCCAGATGGAAACCACTAGAATTAAGTGAGCAGTTTCCTCATCAGGTAGATATATATTCAAACCAGAGCTAATAAAAAGCTCTAGTGTAGTTTTCATTCTTCTTAAGTTTTATTATATTTTTTAAAAAATCAGATTTTTATATCCAGCATTATGATAGAGCAGACATTTTTTAAAAATCTTGTGATACAAAATACGTAGAGATTCTGGTTTAAATATAAAATGTCTATTTATATAAATAGCTGAGCCCAGAAGACAGTAGGACAAGTCACCAGGGCCAAAACAGAGAAGGAAAGAAAACAAACAGTGATAAACAGGCACAGAGGCATTTACATATCTTAACAATAAGACTTTAGCTTTTAAAACAGCACAGGGAAGAAGAGACCAATCTGAAATTAACTAAGGATAGGTTCAACACACTGAGACCCACCCTCCATCTCTACAATGCCTGGAGAATACAAAGAACTTAATAATCACAGGCTGGGTTTACAGAGAAAGGAAAACAAATCTCTCTCTAGGGAATTTGTATTAACAAGCTTGCCTTCACATGGAATTGCTGCTGCCTGCCTGCTTTCTGAAAAGCTAAACAGAAAATTTAAGTGGTTCTGGATTTATATCAAAGTATGAGTATTGCACCAATTTTTCTGACACTAACAAAAACAAGTTAGAATTCAACCAGCAAAAGATAACTGGGAAAAACAAAATACAAAATGTATTTGGGAAGTAAACAGCACACCAAAAAAAAAAAAAGAAAAAACTTGGAGATAAATGATGAAAGCACAATGGAAATAAGGACTTTACTGAGAACTTAAAAAATGAAATTATTTCACACATACAACAACCTGTCATTTGAACTTAAAATTTTAGTATTAAACGCTTATAATACAGAAAAAAATTACAAATTAAGTAGCTATTTAACAAATTACAAATTGAAAATCAGCGTAAGTCAAAAAGAAATTCAAGAGAAAGCAATGATAAAGAAAAAGCTAGAAAATAATGAAATAGAAAACAAAAGCACAGTTGATGTGTCCAAAAACCTAATAGCTTTGTGCAAAGAATTATAAAATAGAAAAATTTCTGGCAAGAGTGAGCAAGATTGGTGAAAGAACACAGATAGAAATTATTACTCCATAAAACTAGAAATACATTCAAGAATTTAAGATGAAACAATTATGAATACACTTATGAACAATTTCCTTGAAAAATATAGATTCCCAACACTGATACAAAAAGAAATTTTGTAGTGAATAGACACGTGAAACCATTTTAGACATTATATCAGTGATTAAAAATCAACACAAACATACACACAAACAGGAAATTATCAAATAATTTTGTATATGAATTATACACACAACTGATACTAATTTAATATTTAGAACAATTCAGAGAATAGCAAAGAAACCATATTCCTGGACTTGTTTCGTGTAGCTAGTATATAGTAGATAGCTTTACCAAGCAAGAAGAGTCTAAGAAAAGTAAATCATAACCAAAAGCCATTTATTTTGCCATGATAGTAGGTTTATTTTTAAATGTTGTATTCTCTAGGAATTTACCATGATTTCTACTTTGTTTGTATTAATTGGGTTCAGTATTCATTAATTTAAGTAAGGAATATTTTTTCCCTATTTATCTCTAACTATATACCATCTATCTACGTATCTGTCATCTTTCTGTATATCTTTCTATCATTTGTATCTATCTATCTATCATTTCTATCTATCATTTCTATCATCCATCCTCTTTTTTATCTCCCTCTATATTGCCTCCCAATGTAAAATAATGTGCAGGCAGGTTAGGGGGTTTCTGGTTCTCCTTACTGCCGCTATCTAGTTACCTTTTTCTCATAATAATTTTCTACTCATTTCTATTAGGTATTTTTTTAGACTCTGTCAGTGGTCTTTTGTTTTAATAATTATATCTCCCCTCTGACACATTTTCTCATTAGACCTGCCAGTTGGTCTTCTTCTCAGATATTTAGAGAGAAGAAAATGGAGAGGAAAAAAAATTAACTGAATTAACCAAACAAAAATTTTTAAAGAAATGCAGGATACCCATCTAATAGCATAAAGAACTTTTAGACAATTATTCCCCTGTAACTCTTAATATTGCACTGATATAGAGAGACAGCTTGACGGCAACATCATGAAAAACTTGGAGCCAGAATCACCTAGCAAAGCCTCGCTCAGATTCCTGACCCCTAGAGATTGTGAGATAATAAATGTTGTTGCTTTAAGCGTCTAAATGTAGGGGTAATTTTAAGGCATATGGACAAAATCATATAGCTCCCTAGAGACAAAAATGGGTGACTGAAATATTTGTAATAAATTTTTATCCACAACCCACAAACTTTAAGTTTGCTAGAGGTAGATTTAAACGACTCTTAAGTGATCATTTTGTTGTCTGACCAATAGGATATTTCTTATTAAAACTAATCAAAACAAAACCTTTCTTGTTCCTGTCTCCATATGGTATGCTCTTAAGAGTGCCAATTATTTAACTTTTCAAAATCGACTTAATTAATTTGTAGGGAGATAAAAGCTTTCTGGATTCCTTAGGGTTCCTGTAAAAATTCCCTAGCTTCTGGAGACTCTTCAAATTCCTTGAGGATTAGATCTCTAATTTGTCTAGGTAATTGCTCTGATTCAAAAGGATGATAAAACTTTCTGTTTTCCCAAGGACAAAGTCACCTTGTCGAGTCTGGTGCATATCCCTAAGTTAAACCCCTGGGTACTGGGAAGAATGGGTAGTTCTTTTCCTAAATATTTACATATTAAGATCAATGGAGCCCACAAACCAGGACACAACTCCAGATTTTAAAGGCTGGAAGGCAGGGGACTATCTGGCTCCTGGAGAGACTTTATTGACAAACCAAAAGGTTTGAAATTAAGATTCAGGACCATTACTTTCCCTAGGACCCCCTCACAGGAGGGGAAGGGGACAACCGCTTGATTCTTCTCTATAAGCAGAGAAAAATCATTTTTCCTTACCCTTCACCTGTAGAGTTTCTGGTTAATTGTACAGGGAAAATCCCATCAGCTTTTGTCCCCTTACCCCAGGGATAAAGTCTAAGACAATGAAATGCTGACGCTTTATTATTTACTGTGAGGAATTTAATAAGAAATATGTTTCTGACCTGGAACACCTCTTGTGCTCATTTAGGATCAAATTAATAAAGATTAATATTAAAAACCAAACAATGGTGCTGTTTAAATTCTAGGCATGTTCTGTCATATTCTTTCTAAAATGGATAGGCTTGAAAACAGTGGTCTTGAAATATGGTTCTTTGGTTGAAACAGCTTAGATTTTTTTTTCATTGACGTCATAATAGTTTATAACATTGTGAAATTTTAGTTGTACGTTATTGTTTGTCAGTCACCATATAAATGTGTCCCTTCACTCTTTGGCCCACCCCCAACCTCCTTCCCCCTGGTAACCACCAAATTGTTCTCCTGAATCAGGTTAGAGTTTTGATTCAGTGTCCTGGAATTCATTTTCAATTTAGCGTATTAAAGATTCTGAAATTCTCTTTTGTCAAAAAAAAGTTTATCTTTGAATAATAAGTTTATTTCCGTGGTGTTAGATCATATGATTACTTGTGTGTGTGCTTTTTCCCCTCCCTCTTGTGCATTACATGGCACAATTTACTTTGGGGTATATTTCATAAATACAATACAGTATACACTTTATCTACATGTTACCCCAGCAATTTCTTCAAAAGTTCATGTCGGGGGCCTGCCTGGTGGCATAGTGGTTAAGTTCGTGTGCTGGGCTTCGTGGCCCAGGGTTTGTGAGTTCCCACCTGGGGCACAGACAAATGCACAGCTTACCAAGCAATGCTGTGGCGGCGTCCCATATAAAGTAGTGGAAGATGGGGAAGATGAGGAAGATGGGCCCGGATGTTAGTCCAGGGCCAATCTTCCTCAGTGAAAAGAGGAGGATTGGCAACAGATGTTAGCCCAGGGCTAATCTTCCTCATACACACAAAAATATTGATGTCCATGGCGATGATGATGATGATAAGATTGGCTTACTAGGTGCCAAACACTACTCTAAGACCTTTTCATTTAATTCAAAGAAGAAAGAGGTATTTAAAGATGAAGAAATTGTGGACAGAGAGTTTTGTAACTTCAAGGCCACAGAGGTATGCAGTAGAATATAGACACATGCACCCTGGCTCTAGCATCTGTGCTAATATTCACTAACATTAGACTGCTTAGGATTATTACAAAAATTATCTTTTTTGAAGGACATTGTATTGGATGGTATTTTCTTTGAGTTTTAAGGATTATTTTACAACATAACTCACTATTAACGTGGAAGAAGTTCTGAAAGGGATCATTCCCACTAGCCTACATCCCTAGGTGAACAATCCCGGAGAAAGAGAGAAAGCGAGAGAGAGCTCAACCTGGAAGCCACTATATTTCAATATTCTAATCTCAGAATTGATATCCTATCACTTCTGTTGCGTTTGAGTCAATAAATCCAGCCCACACTCAAGGGGAGGATGTTACCCAAGAGCAGGGCAGGCAGCGACTTGAGAGGCTGCCCACCACAGTTACTATTTAGACTTGGTAAATGTCGCTGGCATCATAGTCTCTACCGACATTCTCCCCGAGAGTATTCGTAATAGTTGAAGCACCTAAGTGAAATTGGTGTGAAAGCAGTTTATAATTCCCTAAAAGCATATAATACATAAACGGAAAAATTTTGAAATTAAGGGCTGTGTTTTTACAGGGAATGTTTTCCAAAATATATACAATCTAAAGTAGCCAGCCCCTCTCTACACCTGATTTTAACAAATGATCTTTTATGATGGATAATTTGTTTTAAAATTGTGTAACAGTATACCACAGGCCATGACAGCCTAATCTCTCTAGTTAATATATCTTTATAATATTCTGAAAAGACTTTATATGCAGTAAATTTTTGATTGGCATACAAAATATTTTAACATTAGAGTTTAAATAGATTTATGTATTCTCTACAGGTTAAACACAAATATTTTGATCATTTATGTTCATTTCCTTATTCTCATGCCAGCTTACTTATGACTGGTACTGTTTTGCTGAGGTTCAAATTTTGAATTCCGGTTTTGCTTAAAAAGGACTGAAATTAATGACAATATTTTCAAATTTTGTCTATTGTACCAGTAAAAAATTCAAATTAATGTCACTGAAAGTAATGGTAATTTTTAAAAAGATTAATCGCAAATTTTCCAGAAGATGCTATAATCTCTCCATTTCCTATTGATGAAGAGATTGATAAAGAAGATAGAAACAAAAAAATCATGAAGTTAAGGTAAGCTCTGGAAAGTTTTTACAATTCTATAATTGAATACAATGTAAAATTCAATGAAAGTAAAATAAATATAAATACTTATCAAGGGCACCCATGTGTCCAGAACTCTTGCTGTAAGATCATCTCACAGGACTTTTATAATAATGACAAAAGGGGATGCTCATGGGCTAAAAAGTCACAATTGAAATTATTTCCATTACATTAGGATCTCCACAATCAAAGCACACTTTCTAGGCATCTCAACTTCATTTATCAATACTCTCCATCAATCTACCTACTTTAAAACAAAAAAACACACTATTCTCTATTTCTCACAACTTGCCCAGATTTTTAATATCCTTGTCTTTATAGTATTAGGCTTCCCAAGAATTAAATTTCTCTCCTTCTTCTGCATTTCCAAATCTTATCCTTCTTTCAAGAACCAAATTTCTATCCAAGTCCAGGTACATTTCTAACTTAAAAGTGAACGCTTCCTCAACTGTATTTTCATGGCCATTCATTTGGATCTCTGTTAGGATACTTTCTAACTTGCATTTTAGGTATATATGTAATTGTCATGTTTTGATTTTCTGGTTGAAATCTTTCCAAAGTCAGAACCCACATCTGGGCTACCTCTCTGTCTTCATAATAGCTAGAATGATGTTTGGCAAACTCTATGCAATTAATACATTTATACTGCATAAATGAGCTCAGAAGCCATCACACTGATTGCCATCGATGATTTTATAAATCAAACAATTGTTTAGACCCATAAGACCTTAAGAGAGAGATTCTGTACTGTTCAACTAAAGCAGGTAACACATTCAGTTAAGGTTCTTCAGTGTCAGCATAAAGCTGAAAGATAGATAATTAATTGGTTCCATAAAGTAAAATATATAAAGCAAGTGATACCATAGAAATGAAGAATTACTTTACAAATTCATGAGAACAGCTTTAAAAAAACCCCATAGTTTATAAATTTAGACGCCAAAGAAAGATCTATAAAAAATAACTCATTTTTGTGTGTAAGTAATAAATGTCCTATTGCTAAACAAATTCCGTTAGTAATATTTACATCAAAACATACAAGTAATTAATTTATTTTCTGACAATAAGATTCCAATGTAAACTAAGTGCATGATCATGCAGGGTCTATTCTCTAGATTGGATGAAATGAAGGACATGATGTGGGACTGAAGAATTGAAATGGAAAATAATTCATATTTAATGAAAGGTCATCACATTTTTAAAATGCTGACTTCAGAGAGGTCATCACTAAATACCATAAAATTATCACTGCAAAACCAAAGAGATGGGCAGATACAGAGGGAGGGAGATGAATGACTTGTGAATGACTCATATTTACATGCTCTCTAGCATATTTTTAGTCTGCAGATAAATATTTTCAATTACTTACTATTACCTAAAGTGTATGCACTAGAGTAGATTGGGCAATAGGCTATATTCCTCCTTTTTTTTTATGGCTGTAACCCAAACGAATTGCAACATTTACCCTTTCCTAAAATTTCAATTCACTTTATTTAAAAATATATGTATGTGTGACTGTGTCTCAGGTTTCTTGAGCTACTGGAATTTTTGTCACTTGGATGAGTCTGGGACAAGGGGCCTCTGGCGCCTCGGACACCAAGGTGTTTCTCATCCCAGGACTCCCCTGCCAGGCCCTGTAAAACTCCCGAGATCCCTGGAGATCAGCTTCCTCTAGGAAGAATGGTCCAGGCTACAGCTCCTGGGGCCTGATTCCAAGATTCTCTGAACCGCCACTGAGCTCAGAGCATCCCAGCCCATCCTATCCTGCCCCTCCATCAGGATCCGCACACACTCCTGCTACACACTCAAAGCCACACAGCACAGCCTGCAGACTTCAAATGCTCCCTGTTTGCCTTCCTGGAAGACCCCACACTCCACTCACTCTGACCAAACCTTAGCCGCGTCCTCGGTTGTCCCTCCAACTCAAAAAAAAAAGAAGAAAAAGAAAAAAAATATGTAATGTAAGAATACATAAGAATTGTCTATGTAAGAATTCTTCATCATGTGGTTGGTTCCTACTGGCTGATCGTCCAGGATTAAGGAGTAAGGTAGAATCATATCTCCACTTCAACTTTATTTTTAAACATCACTTCGCATACACCAAGAGTAAGACTTTATGTAAACCGCAGACAAGAGGTTGAATCATGTGACCACAGAAGCCTCAGTGGGAGCAGGAATAGAGACTATTAAGATGCTGTGGGTTAAACGAATAAATTTTGGGACTGGGGATAAAGCTACTTCCCTACTTATAAACTCTGGTCCTCCTTGCACACTAACAGAGTTGAAGAGCTAAGAAATAATGTCCATGAGAGAACTAATGCATTTCAGTGCTTAATAAACCTAGTTATTATATTTGCATACTAGCCAACACACAAGCAATAATACACAGCATTTTCATTATCATTATCTCTTTGTTCATTATCATGAGAGATTTGAATGTGGGGTAGCCTGATCTAAGTCTTCACATTTTTAAATTTTTACATTTGTGTTAATGCATCAGCTTTCCTAACCAACTTTTTAAAATACATTAATATTAATGAGATACATGTTAATAAATTTGCAAGTAAAGAATCTATAAAGTTATTATGTACTATGTATTCAACTCTAAGAATGAAATAGTTACAAATAAAACCGCTTTTAGTATAGTGGTTAACTTTTACTTTAAAAATAAAATGCTGAAACTCTGATTCTCTATATAATCTGTCGTCTAGTCAATTTTGTCATTGTTCAATAATTTTCTAGAAGCATTGTGGGCTTGTGGGAATTTCTAGTGTAAACAACAATATGAGGCCGGCCCCGTGGCTTAGCAGTTAGGTGCGCATGCTCCACTGCTGGCGGCCCGGGTTCGGATCCCGGGCGCGCACCGACGCACCGCTTGTCCGGCCATGCTGAGGCCACGTCCCACATACAGCAACTAGAAGGATGTGCAGCTATGACATACAACTATCTACTGGGGCTTTGGGGGAAAAAAATAAATAAATAAAATTACAAAAAAAAAAAAAAAAACAATATGGTGGGCCAGCCCCGTGGCATAGCAGTTAAGTGCGTGTGTTCTGCTGCTGGTGGCCCAGGTTCGGATCCGGGCGCCCACTGACGCACCACTTGTCAGGCCGTGCTGTGGTGGCATCCCATGTAAAGTGGAGGAAGATCGGCACAGATGTTAGCCCAGGGCCACTCTTCCTCAGCAAAAAGAGGAAGATTGGCATGGATGTTAGCTCAGGGCTGATCTTCCTTCCACACACACACCAAAAACCAATATGGCATTTAGTGTGATAAAAAAAAATGAAACTTCCTTTGAGTTAAGTTAATTATTGACAGCAAAATTTAAAAGCAAATTGTCATTAAACATTTTAAAAGATGTCCCAAATAGAAAGTGGCATAGCAACATTTGCATCAACCTCTGGCTGCATACATGGCAGGGGGCCCATAAGATTAGTACCATATAGTCGAGGTGTGTAGTAGGCTATACTTGACTGTATAACATGACTGTATTTTGAGAAACTTGTAGAGAGTGTGTTTAAGGTTTGATTTTTATTCATACATGAACTGCTAATGTAATGAATTTTTTTACATTACAGTTGTTATTTTCTTTTGAAATGTATGCTCTACTTCAAGGAAAAACATGTTGCCTCCTTGAGGCAAGGTATTTCTTTGTACACAATCTAATATTTTTTAAGTTTAAAAAGAAAGAGTAGTGAAAGAAAGAGGAAAAGAGAACAGGGGAGGGGAAGAGAGGAAAGGAAAGAATAAGGCTTCAATGAACATTCCAGACTTCTAGAGTAAATTTCTACATAAGCAAAGACAAGGGTATAAATAGACATATTTAATAAAATTTCACTTGATAAATTTAATAACACAAAAATAATTACATTCCACAAGTTTTTAATATGTATTTTCTTTATGCAACCATATAATGAAATCAAATGTTTGATTTATTAATACATAGAATGTATAGCATGTACATGAAAGATATAAAGAAATATCTTGCCATGTGTAAGTGACCACAGATCCTAAATGGGTGCTCCACCTTTAAAGATGTTATCTGTGAAATCAGAAAAATAGATGTAAAACTAGGAAGAGCTGTACGTCTGATCAAGTTCAACATTTTGTAGCTGTGGAAATTCAAGCAGAAATTGGATGAATTCTCCAGCATCCAGCAGATGGTTAAAGGCTGAATGTTCTTATTCTTGGTCTAGCGTTATACACACTTTAATTGAATTGAAGAACTCTCCTGATTTATATCATCTAAAAAATTAACTTAAAATATTTATAGAATCAAAATGATAAACTTCTGACTAATCTCATTAAAATAAACATAATTAATTATTCACTACTTTCTATGTGTTCAGATTTTCCTTTGACATTTTTATTTGTCACACTTTAAGGATATGTTACATATTACTTAGTTGATAATTATTGCTACAGCTAAAAGATTTCAAATAATAAACACATATGGGTGTTTAGACCTCATAATGAACATAATTGATATTTTGTAAATATTTATGCATTTTATAAAATGCAATCAGGGCATTTTTTTGGAATTTTTTAACATAAATATTTTAAGCCTGTGTGATATTCTTATTTTTACAAAGTGGATTTTTTTAGTATCATTTCATATTATAATGAAAATACTTACTTTGTAGAACAGTTTAAAACATTAAGAAATTATTAAAGAAACCCATTTATTAAATGACTGTGTTTTTCATTAAGGGGTGGAATGTAATCAATTCATTTTCTCTATAGATATTTATCTAGAACTTTTAAGGTTAGTAAAATATCCAATTTTTATTTTAGGCATTTTGCCAAATAATGAATAAAGTCAAAGAAAAATAATTATGATTGAATACTATCCTCAAGATAAAGTATGAATGTTTTTTTATTGGGTTTATTTCCTAAGAGATTCTGTTGCAATCTCCGACCAATATAATTTTACATTCTTTTGGACTATGCATTCAATTTATATTTTATTACTAGGTGCTTATTTGAACTTTTAAAACGACATATTGAACAGAATAACTCACGTTTTTGCCAACTTGACTTTCTGAAACATGCATTTGCATTGTCTTGAAAGATTTAAAAGTATTTGTGAAAAAATAAAGTATTGACAAAACATTATTACTAATTTTTTTCTGCTTTGCTTTCTCTTTGTTAGAATTAAATGATCTAATTCTTCCAGTAGTTTTTAAGAAAACTATGTTGTTGTTTTTTTAATTGGGCGACCAATGAAAATTGACTATCATGCCCTTTAACAGTTAGTGTGCTTCTCTGACTACTGATGTTCATCTACAATGGAATTTGGTATATTTTTCTGATACTAAACATTATTTTTAATTGCAAATATAAGGAAATTATGATGCCAAATCACCCAGCCAAAAAGTGGAAGTCACCTTTATATTGATAGTGCTATATCTTACATGAAACAGGCAGAAAACTGAAATAAGTATTATATTTGACAGTTTTACTTCACTTTATCTTCTCAAAGACTTTACCTTCCGTGATTATTTTCTATTTTTCTACAGACCTTACTTTTTAGGTTCTGAGTGACCTGCATATAACCTTTTGAAAAATACATGCAAGACATCAAGTTTAATACGTAAATATAGTAATTAATAGACCAGTAATTGTGTATAATATTAATACAGTAGAAAATATACATCTGATGTACCAGAGCTCACAGGAAATTTCTTTTGAAAATTATTTTTTGTATTTACTAAGAAAATTATTGCCTTGGGGGAAAAGAATATCATGTAGCACTTTAATGTGTGAATCTTTCCAACTGTAATTATTTGAATGGATAACTAAACATGAATTCTGCCTTAGGGTTAACACATATCCAATTTGTTTCACAGATTATCTAATTATAAGCAGATCATCCACCTACCTCAGCTCTAATCCCTTTACACTTTAAAATAATTTCAGATACTAGAGAAATATGTGATAATTTTTATTAGGTCATTGTGAGAGTACACATGTTATAATTGTCTCCCTTATGTTCTTCTGTTTCTTAATTCCTCTGTGGTTAGAGTACCAACTATAAATGAGCTATTACCACATTACAGGCATATGGGGGGAAATAACTAGAACATTTTAACAAAAAAACAAAAAACAAACTCAACTGTCAATTTTGATTTCTTTCTACAAAAGAACCTACATGATAGAAACATATTTCAAGACATCATTATACCATTTTAAGCTATTGCCTTCATATTTCACACCTAAGATAGATCCATAATTTATATTGATTTCCAAGAGACGTACATCTGCTGCTGAAAATTATACCTTGAAGGACTCTCTGCTCTCTTCAAATATACAAAATAAGACTTCCTCCGAAAATGGTAAACAAAAGCAACGGAAGCAGTCACCAAGAGAATTCTATAGAATATTTTCCCCACTTATTTTCATGTCACAATCTTATATAACTTCAATGTCTCTTAGAAAGAGTGATCTAAATAGTAGTAATAGTAGTAATAATAGTGATTTAATAGTAATTCAGACTCTCTTAGAAGCAAATTTAATTAGAAGTTCAATTCATTATACGGATATTTTCATATGAAGTCCAAGAACAGAAATTCACTGGAATGAGACTCTTTGTCTTTTATTTTTCTTCTCTCTGTGGGTATGTTACACTCTTTGTATCTTGCTTAAAATTTTTGTCTGTGATGATCTGTACCGCATGAGAAGAAAAATGCCCAATGGCAACTCAGAAGTTCTCACCTTATGCTTCAAGTCATTAGAAACAATTTCTTGGGCCAAGGCTCCAAATCTTGGGAAATAAACTAATTCACCTAAATTGGTGAGGTGCTACTTCTGGATCTTTCAATAATGACCAAGAAGTGAAGTCACATTGTGTGAGTTGATGACTTCTGCTCAAGCCATGGGCATGGAGAGCGATTACCAGAATAAGGGAGGATGCTGGTATATCTTCTTGCATTCTTATCCCTCTACTTCATTTCCAATGACCTCCTTCAAACTAACTTTGCCACTCACTCTCCTGCTTAGACTCTGAAACCTTGAAAATATTCCTTCAGCAGTTACCAAATCAAGCATTTCTTTGTATACATAGTCTGTGTTTTTTTATTCTCTTCTGGTTTTAATTCCCACCTTACACAGTTTAGATTACATGGGCTAATACTATAAACACTCTATTCCAAACACTTTCAACATACTCAGGATGTCTTGTCACACTCATCTAAAAGTACTTGAACTATGGAAAAATACAGCTAATAATTTTCTTCATCCAGTACCCAGCAATTAAATTTTCCTGTATTCGAGTTAACGCAATCTGATTGACCAGCTATGCCTATACATTCACGGTCATCCACTGCATAAATATGTTTCAGTCAACAATGGACCATATAAACAATGGTGGTCCCATAAAACTAGCACTATATAGCCCAGGTATGTAGTAGGCTACGCCATCTAGGTTTGTGTGAGTACACTCTACAATATTCACATGATGAAATCACTTTAACAATGCATTTCTGAGAACATATCCCCTTCGTTAAGTGACGCTTGACTGGATAGTAACCACCCGTAATGGACAATCAACTTGACCTACTTTTTCTTACTAAATTTCTCCCCTGAGATATTTCTCCAATTCTTACCAGTTACCATTCTGTACCCTTTTCACTCTCCTCATTCCTCCAAATCCTCCTCTATATGAACCACAAGATATGGTTAATATAGAATATCACAGGCAGCAAATGGAACCATATTTATTTTGTCATTACTAAAACTGCAAACTTACCTATATCTTCTTCCATCTTCTTCTGTTCTCCAATGGAGAAAATATCTCTCTTTCTGTGAAAATCCATTCTTTCATATGTGCAATAGTTTTCCAACTACTCTTGTGTTCTCAGAAAACTTGCTACGTCTACTGTCCCATATGTATCATGAAAGTTCAATTTCTCCTCCTCTATATAATATTCTTCTGCATCCATAAACTCTCTTAAAACTATAACTACTTCCATTTAATATCCTATCTCTCTAATTCCCGTCAGAGACAAGATTCATGAAAAAGTTATTCTATTTACTGTCTGTACTTGCTCATGTTCTATTTATTTCTCAAAGTTGGATCTGGATTCTTCCCTCATCATTTGACTGAAATTCTACTTGGTGTTGTTATTAATAATCTTATTGTTGGCAAATCCAATCAACACTTTGCTAGCTTCTTCTTATTTATCCTCTCCTAACTTCCATTACACCCTGCTCTCTTGGTTTTCTTCATACAGCGCTGTTTTCTTCAACATTTTTTTTACTTGCTCCTTCTCTACACTTCTTTAAATGTTGAAGTTGTTCAGGGATTGTGTCTAGGCCTCTTTTTCTTCTTGATATGGAAACTCAGCTAGAAATTTAAATATTGTCTGTATCAAAAGGCAAATATATCTTGTCATAAACACATCTCTGAGCTACAGACCTATAAATTTGGTTGCCTATTGGAAATTCCACTTGGTTATATCATGGATATTTAAAATATAACATTAAAAAATTGAACTGATATACCCCATAGATAAGCTCCTCCTCCAATTTTTCCCCATGTTTTGAAATGGTTTCTCTGCCCAAGTCTTGCTCAAGTCAGAAAGCTAAGAATCATTTTAACAACTCACCTTAAGTTGCAGCATCCAATACTCTATTAGACCAACAAAATATTGATTAAAACTACCCATTTCTTTCCTGGAAACCTAGTTATTATCTTCTTCCTTGTCTTGGATATCAAATTCATCTCAACAAATCCTGTTGAGTTTACCAACTACATATCTTTCAGCCCACTTTCTTTACCTCTTCCCCACGTTATCAGTCCAGTACAAGCCACCATTACCTCTCCCCCTCTCTGGTCAATGGTCTTTTTTCTAGTACAGTAGACCCTCTGTATCCACAAGTTCTGCATCTGCAAATTCAACCAACTATGGCCAAAAAGATGATTGCATCTGTACTGAACACGTACAGACTTTTTTTCTTGTCATTATCTCTAAAACAATACAGTGTAACAACTATTTACATAGCTTTTACATTGCATTAGGTATTATAAGTCATCTAGAGATGATTTAAAGTATACAGGAGGGTGTGAGTATGTTATATGCAAATACTATGCCATTTTATATAAGGGACATGAGCATCCTCGGATTTTGGTAGCTGCACGGGTCCTGGAATAAATCCCAATTGGACACAGAGGGATAACTGTATACTTACCCGTTTACAATCCATTGTCTGCAGAGCATTCAGAATAATCTTTTAAAACATAAATTGGATCACATCACAATCCTTAAAAGTATTACGTATACTTTTGTTATACATGGTATGGCATCTTCTTCCCTGCCCAGACATTTCTTGGGACACTTTCTCTCCTTACTCCCAATGTCTAGCCACAATGGCCTTTTGATCAAGATATACGTAACAAAACCTGCTGCAGGACCTTGGTATGTTTTGGTTCTCCTGAGTAAAATGTTTTTCATCAATACTTCAAAATATTAAAGTCATCAGATCTCAACTTAAATGGCATTTCTTTAGGAAGAAAGACCTTAATTGACCACAATCCATTTTTGGAAATGAATTTACTCTATTTCATTATTTTACAATCCCCTGTATTATTACCATAGCATTTATTACAGCTTACAGTTGTATATTCAATGACGCACTATGCACTAAAAATGCTTGTTACCAAGATTTGTCAGTGGATAAAAGTTCAAACTTATCAATATGTCAGAATTATGTTTGCTTTTATGGTTTTAATTTTTTTCTGTAGATGAGATCTTGTTGTCAGATTGTATATGAACCAATTGGGCTGTTTTTAAACTATATAATTCTCAGGATTTATTTGGAGATGAGAACCAAGAATTTTAAGTCTCACGCATTTTGACAAGCCCCTATGGTGATTCTGATGCAGATACTTCTATGATTATGTTAAAACAAACACACAAAAAAATACCTGTTCTAAAAGTATAGTTACACTAATATATTTGAAATCTAGAATAAAAGTCCTTTTTACTTGCAACTATCAATTCAGTTAGTTATATTCTACACGCAATTGCTATATTTTGTGGAATTATTTCAATTTTTAGCTATATGCCAACTAGAGAAGTACCATTTAATACATTATTTAAATTGAATTTATTATTTCAACTTTTATTTTAACTGGGATAATGTTTTTAAATTTTTTTAAGTGAAGCTGCTTCTTAAAAACCTCTAATGTCTAAGATAAAAGAGAAATCATTTGCTCTATCAAATGCTCTACCAAAATGCTTCTTCACCTTGGCACTGTTGACAATTTGGGCCAGAGATTTATTTTTGTGGGGGACTGTGCTGTGCACTGTAGGATGTTTGGAAGCATCTCTGGCTTTTATCCACTAAAACCCCCCATTTGAGACAATCAATAATGTCTCTAGATATTGCCAAAGTCTCCTAAAGGGAAAAATTACCCCAAATCGAGAAATGTTGCTCTAACAGAAAGATCACCTCTTTAGTGATACTGGGTTTCCAATCTCCGCTATCCCATCATTTAGCTCTGTGACCTTGGGCAAGTCATGTTTCTGGCCATCAGTTCATTCGTATGTAATGTAAGAAAGCTAAAATAGACAGATCATTTTTAAGTTTCCTTTAAGCTTTTATCATTCTTTCATCATGCAAGTAAGTTGAGATGTAGATGAATAGGAGAAGACAATTACCATATGTTGAATCCTTGTATATACACACATATATAAATATACATTTCATATATATACATACATATGTATTGTTATTAATGTCTGATATATATACAAGAAAAGCATGTCTTGAGTTAGGTGAAATGAATCAAAGGAGAATGGTCTTCTAATTAGTATTTTACTTGATGGTTAAAGAGCCCTGTTATACATTAATATATAAATTCATGATAAATGTCCTTACCTAGAATATATGGGAAATAATATATAATTTCTACATTAAATATTAAAATTTTCCTTAAAACTGGAAATATATTTAAAATATATTGATATTTTTCCAATGTTTTACAATTGGTGTGTGTGTGTATGACAAAGAAAGTGGGCATGCAAAGAACCTTTAAGTAAACATTTTTCTAACTGTGTGATATTCTCTTAGTAGTTTTCTTTTGTAAGGAGCTGTCCTTTCCCTCTTTCCATCCTCCTGGTGGCATCAGGAAAAATCAACTTTATACAATGTGACACTCTAACGCCCCATATTGTAGTTCATTAGTGTTGAAAGAATCCCTGAAACTTAGCATTTTCAGTTTTTGCCTTGCTGTTCCCTTGGAAAATGTTTTGTTAATTTGGGAATTGGGAATGATCACGTCCAGCCACGTGGACTGTAAACAAAAGAAAAGAGTCTTTAGTAAACAAGACGAATGAAAATGGACACTATTCTGAAGGAAAAAAGAGATGTTGAAAAGGGTTTTCTGCATCCCCTGTGTTGTCCTGGGCCCCAACCCCTACCACTCAAGAAGCTAATTTGTTAGGTAAAGAAACGAAACACAGTCGTGTTTTTTGCATCTATGTAGGAGTCCCCAGAAAGTCCCTTAATTCAAATCCTGGCTCTGCTTCTCATTATCTGAGTAACTTTGTAAAACTTAACCTCTCCAGGTCTCAGTTTTCTAATCTGCAAAATGGGATTTTTAAAAAAAGTGTTTATTTCAAGTGATGGCTCTAAAGATTTTTTGTTGTTGTTGAGGAAGATTTGCCCTGAGCTAACATCTGTGCCAATGTTCCTCTATTTTATATGTGGGTCACCGTCACAGTATGGCTGATAAGTGGTGTAGGTTTGTGCCCAGGATCTGAACCCATGAACCCAGTTGGCCAAAGCAGGGCATGCCGAACTTAGCCACTATACCACAGGACTGGCCCCAAAAGATTTTCTAGAATGATATATTCCAAAAGAGCTTAGCATGATCCTTGTCATTAAACAAGTGCTCAGCAGAAGCTAATTATGAGGTAATATAACGTAATGAGAACAAGTGTATGCCCTGGTTGAGTATAAAGCCTGATTTCCCTGCTAATTATGTAACCTTGAGGCAGTTCTTTACCTCCCTGGGCTTTCATGTTCCCTTCTACAGAATGGGGTTAATAATAAAGGCTTCCCTGTAGAGTTCTTATGAGAATTAAGACTTTACTCAGGGGCCGGCCCAGTGGCGCAAGCGGTTAAGTGAGTGCACTCCGCTGCGGTGGCCCGTGGTTCGCCAGTTCGGATCCCGAGCGTGCACCGATACACTGCTTGGCAGTCCATGCTGTGGTGGCATCCCATATAAAGTGGAGGAAGATGGGCATGGATGTCAGCCCAGGGCCAGTCTTTCTCAGAAAAAAAAGAGGAGGATTGGCAGATGTTAGCACAGGGCTGATCTCCTCACAAAAAAAAAAAAAAAAAGAGTTCACCCAATGCCTGGCACATAATAATCAAAAAGTGAATGTTAACTATTACTGCTGTAATTAGAACTTCCAGCTCTGACTCTACCAAGTCCTTGCCCCAGGTTTTGACCAGGCTGTGGTGTGGGTGCCCCATCTCTATGCTTGCCTCACACCATGCAGCTCCCCAGTCGTGCTCCCTTCCACTAGCACTCACATTCTCCAGGTCTCAGCAATTCAGCTGGGTAGAGGCTCCTCTGAATGTGCCATATAAGCTGAGAACCCCTGTTGTTATCTATCTCATCCTAGAGTTTCTTTCATAGCAGTCATCACAATACATAATTATTTTATTTATGTTTTTACTTGTTTCTGTTTTTCTTCTCCACTAAATTATGTGATGCATGGAGAGAGAAAGCTTGTCTGTCTTGTTCACGTAGAACCATGGCTGATATACATTGGCACTCAGAACTGTCTGTTGAAGGACTAGATTTATTTTTTCTAAATCAGTGACAGTTAAGCAAGCTTGTCTGCCTAGATGATGCAGACAGTATTTCAACTGGGTAGTTGAAGCTGAGGGTTAGTGATTACGCATCTAAGCCTTTGCTCGTATACGACCAAGACACTCTATTATATCACCATGTAAGACAGTCAAGACACCCTGTTACAATATCCTATAAACAAGTTCTCAGTCTCAGTAAAAATAGGAGACATGATTTCCACCAGAGGTATTTTTGATTGTGTATCTAAACTGATCAAATTGTTCAAAGGAACTAATTACATAAAATATCTATATCTATCTGTATTTTTTCTCTTCTTCCCTCTTCATGCGTTAACTGATGGCCTTGTTGCTTCTTTCTTTTCTATTTTTTTTGATGGTTACAGTACAGCATAAAAATTGAAAGATAAAAGCGAATCAATGACACTTCAATTCTTTTTTCTTTTTCCTTTGATGGACAGTCAGAAAAAGGGTATTACCGCAGCCAGATTGAAATTGTGATTTATGGTAGGGTAAAGAATCAAAAGTTTAGGAAAAAGAGCTTCAGAATCTCAGAACTTGTAGCTCCAATTCCAGCTTGTGGACGGCAGTAATTTTAGCTACTGCTGCCACCACTCGGCCCCAGACGATCACAAAAACACAAGGGACAGCTTTGGATAAAATTCGCTGAATTTGGTGTGTCTATAACAGAAACTTTTTATTATCCTTAATGTCTATTGTGTTTGGAAAATATGGAATAATTAGCAGTCAAATGCATTAGCATAAAACTACACCCTGTCCACTTTTGTTTTATTTTCTTTAATGGTTAAAAGGCTGTCTCTGTAGTTGAATTGCCAAAAGATGGACAAATTCTGCTTTCTGCCTACGTTGATGTATTTCAAAGAGCTTTTATAGATTTCACTACTATTGAAATTCTAACACGTGCTAAATACCGCGTTTCTGAGAAGGCTGAGAGTCTTTAGAACCTTTCCTTCCATAGGCAAGAGTACAGGTCAGGGCTGTCACTTCACTGAGCTATGCAAGTTCAGGTTATAGTTTATACCCGACCCTAATGTGACCAGTACAAAAAGCAGATTGATTCTTCCATTTCCACATCAATTCTATGCTGTGAATATGTTTCTCCCAAACTCTTGTCTTTCCTAGGTTTTGGATTAAGTAGTGCCTTGTAAATATTCAATATCATCATGATGTCATTTCACATCTTGCTATATTCAGTTTGCTCTGATGTGTCAAATCTTACTCTATAGGATCTTGTTTTATAAATTCTAAGAAATATTTTTCATTTTGAAAGACATAGTTTAAAATGAATTCTTTCGAATACATCCCCACAAAATGTATTATGCTCATTTATAAAATATTTAATCTTGAAATTATATTTCAATTTTTTAATTAGTAGATGATATTAGTTCTGAACTTCATTATTACAGGTACAGAAAATGAAATTTGATTCTGCAGCTTCATATGTAATATAAATAAGAGTTTAATTGTTATATATTGATGAAAAAGAGATATTTTTTGAGAGGAGAAGGGAGGAAATTACTTTAAGTGCCGTGTAGAAAAGAGCTACTTAACCATCACCCAATCTGCCTGCTTAATATTCTGGGAACATTTCCTTACTGACTCAAGCGAAGTTGAACATCCCTCCATCATTACAGTTATCAGACTGAATTTCTTTGTCAATTATTTTTATCCCTGATAAGACTGTTAACTTTTTGAGTGAAGTTCTTAGGTATTATTCATCAATTGTTTCTGGCTTACACGATACCTGGGATATAAGAAACACATAGATAATATTTTTTGTTGGATTGAATTGAAATCTCACAATGTCTGGTACAGCACCTTGCATATTGTTGATTCAAAATATTTGCTAATTTAATGAAAATAAAGCCATAGTTTGTCATTGTACCTTTTTCATTTTGAATACTTGTAGAAAATTACCTTCTCTAGTGCCAATTCTACAGACACTATAATTCTTAGATAAATTATATTTTTAAATTTAAATCAAAACTTTACCCCAAAATAAAATTGAAAATATGCATAAGTTCAAATAAAAGACTTTTTTAACATATTTAATTATGTTCTCTCTAAGCTTTATTTATTTGAAATTTTGCTAAACAACATTTTCCTCATGAATAATCTAATATCTTTTATTAAATATGTATCTACATAAGAGGTGAAA
Organism: Ceratotherium simum simum; assembly: GCF_057802395.1. Taxonomy (NCBI): domain Eukaryota; kingdom Metazoa; phylum Chordata; class Mammalia; order Perissodactyla; family Rhinocerotidae; genus Ceratotherium; species Ceratotherium simum. Next base: position 12,135,141 of record NC_141935.1, on the reverse strand, counting down.
ATCTAGTCAATCATTTTTTACTTGTGTTAAAAAACAAATTATTTGAAACTAATACTTTTATTTTCTCAGATCGCAGGATTGACAGGACGAGAGATAGGAAGGATTTATAAAAGAAGCCAAATATCCCACTCCCTGAAATGTCACATATTTATATGACTATCCAGTAAGTGGTATTGCAATAAGAACATGACGATAGAATCAAATACATCACTGTTTTTCTGATATCCAGATATGATATAATTATTCTTTTATTGTCGGAACAATTGAAAATAGATCGTGGAGTGGTTCACTTGCTAGGATATAGTAGAAAATCAAGAGGCAAAAGAAAGTAAGGAGATTTTGAAAAGCCTGCTCATATAAATCTTAATAATTCTTGCAATTATTTGCTACATTTTGAATGATTCTAGAACAGCCAAGCAGAATATCAAATGTGATAGATGGTATTTATGGCTGTGAATATGCCAAAATGTGTAGGCTGGTGATCATTAAATTGTGATGCTTCTCTTACATAATAAAAATAAAAACATCATAAACTGCAACCTGAGTAGGATGCATTGTGGGGTGGCTCATCCATCTTCCACATGGTACAGTATATATGGCTGGTTTCTTAATTGTGACTTGCCTTTCATTGGTAAATTGAAATTCTCTAAAATGCCCTTGAAGTCCACCAACCTTTACCTCTATGGGACCCTAACAGAGATTATGTTTCAATTCTGAAGAATTAATTGTAGTGTTGTTACCTATATTTCAGTAATGCTGGCTTAGATAGTTGGGCAGGGAGACTTATTCCCAGATGAAACTATTCTTCCTAAAATCTGTGTCAGCATCAGAGAGCTATTGAATATTGCTGTCTCAGTGAAACAGACCAGAGCGTTTGTGGGATATGATGCAGTTATCTCAGTCACATATTCCTTAGCAACGGTGGGGAGATGAAAAGCGATGACAGTGGGAAGAAGGCTAATAAGTGTAAGTAATGGGGGAGATTCAAATGCAAGATACACGGTAAATCAAATATTAATCACAAGCTGCCAGTGATAAATATTCTTTATTTGTTATTATCTCTTTTTCTAAATGAAGCTACTTGTATTCAAGAGGACTGTTCACATTTTACTTCTTTGATCACACACTCATGTCTCAGCAATCAAATTAGGAAGGTCCTGATGCTTTGCTTCCAATTAGTCTGAAACTTTTTATATTATTAGTAAGCTTGTTGACATCATCCGAAAGGGACTTGTTTACCTTATCTTAAAGTAAATTGGGAACATCTTACTATGCTTTTGAAAATATTAGGTATAAAGTTAAGTTCTTCACATGGCTTCCCACTAGCATCTATTTTATCTTTATGTAATGGGAACAAAGAAGATTTTGTGTGTGTGTGTGTGAGGAAGATCAGCCCTGAGCTAACATCCAATGTCAATCCTCCTCTTTTTTTGCTGAGGAAGACTGGCCTTGAGCTAAGGTCCATGCCCCTCTTCCTCTACTTTATATGGGACGCCGTCACAGCATGGCTTGACAAGTGGTGGATCGGTCTGCACCTGGGATCCGAACCCATGAACCCTGGGCTGCTGAAGCAGAGTGCATGCACTTAACCGCTTGTGCCACTGGGCCACCCCATGGGAACAAAGAAGAGTTAATAAACCAAATTATCCAATTTCTATCCCATCCATACCTGAGATTAACTAAAGTCAAATCAGTTTTTTAAAGTGTGACCTGTCTTAATTGTCCTAAAATATTAGTACTTCAGTAATTATCTCCATAAGGAGTTTTCTCCTTTGTCACTTTTCTTGGATCTCATATAATGTAACAAAATAGCTTATTTTTTTTAATGTTTCTCATAGTCCCATAGGGGCCATAAATTACAATTACCAAAATCACCACTGTGTCTATCAGTTTTCTTATTTTAGAGCTTAGTGGTGATCAACTGTAACTGGTAAGGCTTCTCCAGTTCAGAGGCAAAAAGAAAAGACAATCCAAGTCAAGCAGTGATCTCAGAATAGCTTAATATTCACTCAGTCTAATCCTGATCAACTATAGTCCACAGAACATTGCCCAGGCATCCCCAGAGTGGTCCAGAGTATTACCATAATAGGTCATTTGGCTAATTAGTTTCCTTCTTCCAGGGAGGTTTATTTTCAAGGCTGAGGGCTGGGTCCTCCTTTTCTTTGCCATGTGTTCTTCATACCAGCCCTATACTGCCCCTTGTAGGATTTCGTATCAGTATAGCTTCTTCTAAATTGTTCACGGTCAATTAGGCATTTTCATATTTCTCCGCCCTTGGCTTTGGAAATGCTCTTGAGTGGCAATCACTACTGTCTCTCTGTTCATAATGGTTTTGTCAACTTTCACCTAGTTCTTGATCGCCTACACCAAGACTGAAGCTGACTAACTGAATTTCACTGCACTGATCAACTCCTAGTCATTTATTAGTTATTTTATTGTAGGTTTCCTCCTTTGCTGTCTTTGCAAGAGCCTTGAGCCCTAATTATCCGTTTAAGGTTAAAAATCCTTATGTAAACATTAATTTTTCAAAACACTCTGCAGCTGGGAAGAGTTTCACTCAAGCCTCATTGGTGACAAGCTAAGCAGAGAATGCTAACCTTTGACACTACCCACTAGATGTGATCCTCTGATACTGAATCACTCTATAAATGTTACCTTTTCCCGCGAGCCCTGTACTTCTCTTTGAGAGATTCTCTGGCTATCATATGTGTGTAGCCTCACTGGCAGAACAGCAGTGAGTTACCTAGCTTCCCCAGGGCACAAATCTCTGCCAGCATAGGCATTGTAGAAAGGTCAGACAGAGGATTCAAAAGACCTTTAAATAGAAGAGTCCTGAGAAGTTTGACTTGGAGAATATCATTAAGCATAACACTAGAGAAAGAGTCAACTTGTTCTGGATTAATTGCTACCTCTGGGGTAAAACGCCATCTTAAAACTCATGGGCCCTGAAAGATCAAGGAACTTCACTCAGGTATCTGCATTCCAAGCATAACACACCAAGATCGTCTGCTCTAGAGGAGAAAATCCTTCTTTGCTACAAATAGCACACTAGGATAGCATGGAACTGGTCTCTTCCTGAAGACACTTGTCAGTACTTTAAGGTTCCAAGTACGAAGGATAAGAAGTTAGAGACACAGTAGTAAATATGGAATTTGGGACTGAATGACTACAGCTACAATAATTTTTTAACAGACATACAATATAAATAGAGGTAAATTGTGACATCATGACACATAAAATACATGGAGTAGAGGTAAAAGTGTAGAGTTTGTGTGTGCAAGTGAAGTTAAGCCGCTGTCAGCATTAAAATAGATTATTATATGTATAAGATATTTATGTAAGCCTCATGGTAACCACACACACACAAAATACCTATAGAAGTTACACAAAAGAAAAAGAGAAAAAAAATCAAAGTCTATCAAGACAAAGAACAATGAAACAGGGGCCAGCCCCATGGTGTAGTGGTTAAGTTCAGCATGCTCCCCTTTGGCTACCCAGGATCCCAGGCATGGACCTACACCACTCATCAACCATGCTGTGGTGGTGACCCACATACAAAATAGAAGAAGATTGGCAACAGATGTTAGCTCAGGACGAATCTTCCTCAGGAAAACAAACAAACAAACAAATAAAAAACTAAAAAGCCCCAATCAAACAAAGACAGCAAGAGAGAAAAAGAGGGACAAAAGAGCTATCCAACAAATAGAAAACAGTTAAAAAAAATGGCAGTAGTAATTCTTTCCTATAAATAATTATTTTATATGTAAATGGAATAAACTCCCCAATCAAAAAGCATAAGTAGCTGAATGGATTAAAAAAAACAAGACCCAACTATCTGCTATTTATAAGAAGTCACTTTAAATTTAAGGACACACACAGGCTGAAAGTGAAGGGATGGAAAAAGATATTGCATGCAAATGGTAACCAAAAGAAAGTAGGAGTGACTATACATATAGCAGACAACATAGACTTTAAGTCAAAAACCGTCTCTAGAGACAAAGAGGTGGGAATATAGTGATAAAAGGGTCTATTCAGCAGAAGATATAGCAGTTGTAAATATATATATACATCCAACATCAGAGCACCAAAATACGTAAAGCAAATACTGACAGATCCGAAGAGAGAATGTGACAGCAATACAAAAATAGTATGAGACTTTAATAACCGACTTTCAATAGTGGTAGAACATCCAGATATAAAAATCAATGAAGAAACTGTGGACTTGAACAATACAATATACTAAAAGGACCTAACAAATATATACTGAACTTTTTACCCAACAGCAACAGGATACACATTCTTAAGAGCACATGGAACATTCTCTAGGATAGATCACGTTAGGTCACAAAACAATTCTTAACAAATTTAAGAAGATCAAAATCATACCAAATATCTTTTCTGACCATAATAGAATGAAACCAGAAATTAATAACAGTAAGAAAATGGGAAAATTCACAAATGAGTGGAAACCAAACAACATATACTTTTTCTTTTTTTCTTGCTGAGGAAGATTCACCCTGAGCTAACATCTATTGCCAATCTTCCTCTTTTTGCTTGAGGAAGATTTTCCCTGAGCTAACATCTGTGCCAATCTTCTATTTTGTATGGGGGTCACTGCCACAACATGGCTCCCGACGAGTGGTGTAGGTCTGCACCAAGGAACTGAACCTGGGCTGTTGAAGCAGAGTGCATGGAACTTAACCACTAAGCCATGAGGAGGCCCCTCAAAGAACCTATTCTTGGACAACCATTGGGTCAAAAAGAAAATTGAGAGGAAATTTCAAAAATATCTTGAAACAAATGAAGATGAAAACAGAACATCCCAGGGCTGGTCTGGTGGCATAGCAGTTAAGTTCATGTGTTCTGCTTCAGCAGCCCAGGGTTTGCAGGTTCAGATCCCAGGCATGGACCTACACACCACTTATCAAAGCCAAGCTGTGGTGGTGTCCCATATAAAGTAGAGGAAGATGGGCACAGATGTTAGACCACAGGCAATCTTCCTCAGCAAAAAAAAGAGGAGGATTGGCTATAGATGTTAGCTCAGGGCTAATCTTCCTCAAAAAAAATAAAAATAAAAAAATAAACAACATACCAAAATTTATTGGCTGCAGCAGAAGCAGTACTAAGAAAGAAGAATTTCATAGCAATAAACACCTACATTAAAAAAAATACAACCTAATTTTACAACTCAAGGAATTAGAAAAACAGGAACAAACCAAGTCCCAAGTTAGTAGAAAGAAAATGGGCAGAAATAAAGCAACAAGAGAATAGGAAAATAATAGGAAAAAAATCAACAAACCTAGAAGCTGGTTTTCTGAAAAGATAAAGAAAATCAACAGACACTTAGACTAATTAAGAAAAGAAGACAGAAGACTCAAATAAATAAAATCAGATATGAAGGAGGAGATATTACAATGGATGTTTCAGAAATAAAAGAATCATAAGGGACTATTATGAGCAATTATAGGTTAACAAATTTGATAACCTAGAAGAAATAGATAAATTTCTAGAAGCATACAAACTACCAAGACTGAATCAAAAAGAAGTAGAAAATCTGAACAGATCAATAACAACTAAGGAGATTCAAACAGTAATCAAAAACCAATAGAGAAAATCCCAGGACCAGATATCTTCATGTGTGAATCCTATTATTTCTTATAATCATTTTCCTTCCATTTTGCTTATAATTTCTCTTATAATTTCCATCTCTATCTTTCTGCTCTACCTTTCAGGGTATTTCTGTGACTTTATCTTGTAAATTCAATTTCTTATTTTATTGTAACTTTATTTTAGCAAATCTTTTTAGTTTTTGAGGGCTATTTTTTGCTTTATTTTTGCTTCTCTTTGAATATGCCATACCTTTTCCACTTTTGAAGATAACATTTAATAATATTTTTTAAATATCCTTTAGTATGGTCTCCTTGAATATCTATTTCATCTTTAGTCATTTACTCTGTTTCTTATTATTCTGTCTTATTTATGTTGATAAATAAAAATCTTTTTATACATGCTGGTAATTTTCTAGAAAATATGTACTGATTATTTGTAATCTATACCTTTTAAAAATGAGAATATGAAGACCTTTTTTTTTAAGGACATGCTTCTTTTCAGAGTGAGCATTCAGAGTTTACATGTTAATCTCATGGGATTGAAATAGAATGATGAGGAGGGTTTTCTTCTGGATTGCCAATATCCACCAAGCTTCTCTGACACTCTTAGTACTCCTTTTACAAATTCCTTACACGAAAACATTGATTTATTCCCTCTGTGGGCAAACTCTAGGCTCCCTGCACTCTGCATGGAGGCTTAAGGATCAATCATTAATCAATGTATGTTGATTAATGTTTTAATCAATGTATATTAAAACAAAGCAACTTTCTCTTAATTTGTGTGGGATCAGAATTGGCCACCCCAAAATGTGTCTCTTTGGCATGAGGATTATTTTGGGCTGGTTACTTTTAGAAAAACTGCAGATGGGGGAGAAGCCCTGAAAACCAAGTAGAAGTTCCCCTCTGTAAGTGACATTTACATTTTTAAGGGAAATCACCGTGTGTAAAGATGTCTCCCTCTCTGTATCAGGAAAAAGGGGAGGATGACCTTATATCTAGAAACTTTTATCAATGTGGAAGATAAGGACTTAAATCTGCGTAATAACCTTATTCTTGTTTACTGTGCTTTTCTGATAATCTCCCATAACTGACTCCCCCCACCCCCAACATCTTGCTTTGACTTTAGCTGAAGATAGTATTTAAGGTGACAGCCTCCACAATTTTAGTGAGTTGCTCAGTTTTCCTGGGTTTTTCCCATGTATACATGTTATGAAGCTTTGTTTGATTTTCTCTTATTATTCTGTCTCATGTCAATTTAATTTGTAGCCCAGCCAGAAGGACCTAGAGGGTAGAGGAATTCTCTTACTCCCCTACAAATCCATCCATTTTTAGCTCTAATTTTCCCTTCTCTCCCTCTCCCTCCCTAGCTTCCTCCTAGCTTTCTCAGGCTTAGAGTCCGCAACCTTTCCAGGACAGATTGACTTCTTCATTCACTACTATGGTTACCTCTGCTTTCATTTTCCAACACAATTTTATAAATTTTATCTTCCCCAAATCTGGAAATCCTTTGTCCACTGCTGACCTCCTCATGATTCTGCTATGATTGGTTTATATTTTTTCTATTCCTTTATATTATTTTAATGAAATTTCAGGAGGGAAGGGAGGCAAGTTCATGTGTTAGGTATAATGTCTTTAAATACAAGCTCTGCAGAGATTTGTGAAATTTAATTTTGGTCAAACAACACCAGCTACACCTCTGAAATTTTTAAATCTGTTTAAATCATACAAAGCAGAGACAAAATACAAAAGTATATATTTTACAAATGTTGCCTTTTATTTTAAAATGGTATACTTTATTTTACTTTTAGTATGGTACAGCTTTTCAAAACAAATAAAAAGGCAATATTGTAGCAAATCAACACAAGACAATGTTCTACATATCCATCTTTTCTTCACCTATTAAAATATTTCATCCATTATACCCTAGTAATCCATAATTAATCCATTAGTTAGTTTGTCCTTTCTCAAATGATATTCTAGATAACAACTGTCCCAGTTATCCTGACTATTCTGCAATAGGAAGTGGAGGTGAGGTGGAGAAGAGGAAGAAAAGAGGCAAAACTTTAAACTGAAACATCAAACAACAGCAGCTTTTATTTTCCCTAAATACTCTTTCTAATAGAATTATTTGCTAAAATAAGGCAAAAAAAGTAAACAGAAAGAGCTGGGCATTTTGATGAGGGTGTTTAGAACACCAAAATGTATAGATTTTATACATCTGAAAGCCTTTTTGTAGAAAGTCCACTAGTGACATTATCTTGCAAATGTTTAACTTAGAATATTGACTCCATAACCTATAATGTTTCTAGTGCCAAATAAGTATTTACATACATTCACATAAAGTAAATATTTCAAAGCCACGTAATGCTCTGGAATTCTCTATTATTATGAAATAAAGAGGAAAACCCACTAGAGAGTCTAATACTCCCGATTCTGAACATGCAGGAGGCATGCAAATGTAGCTTTTCCTGAGGCTATTATTGTGTAGATAATGAATGCCTTCCAGCACCAACATGTATTTCATAATAATTTAGAGTTTTAAAAGCACATGAGTGGGATGTTTGAGGACTGAAGATTTATCTACTTTTGGCTGAATGCGTATGGGATTAGCTTTCAGTTTCCATTCAATCCCTTTAACCTGTTCTTGTTTACTGAAAATCTGTCATTATGTTCTGCTTTGAAACTTTCTTTTACGAATGGCTTACATGCATTGCGTGGCATGTTATTTAGTCTCAGTGAATGATAAAAGCTCATTAAAGAAGGCATTAAATATAGAAAGACAAAGAATGGTTATTCCAAAACTCTGTCCTGCCAAGGACTACTTGTTCCTTCCCCAAACTTTTTTTTTCAATGCTCATACCTACCAATTTCTGGTTTTTCAAAGAACTATTTTACTTGTAGTTACATAATATACCAACCCTCTTTCCATTTCCTTTTTCATTTCCCCTTCAACAAGTGGAAAGGAAAACTACCAATATTCTAGTATAATAGACTTTTCAAATTAACGCTTGAGTTTTCATCGTCTTTCTAACTCTAAACACACGCGCACACAAGATGATAAACATAATGTGTACAAGAAATGGAGGAAAAAAGTAAAGATGTGAGCTGCTAGAGGTGCTAGACTTGTGGGTCCTCTGGGTCCAGAAATAGATAAAGAAAATTAGGAATTTATCTCCAACAAGTAATAAAGAATAAATAGTCTCCAAAGGAGACAAAAGTCAGGAGTCAGGCGATATACAGAATTCCTGTTTTTAAACAGGAGCTATAAAAAGAGTCTGCAGAAAAGATGTCTAAAGTTCTAGACTAAATAAACCAGCAGATTTAGAAAAGGAGAGACAGTCTCAGACACAGTTGCTGAATGAAGACATCCACCTGATTGCTCCCTGATCAATTGTATTTCCACTATCAACCGTTAGAGAAGTCCACACTCTCACAATAGGATAAGATTCTGGCCTAGTCAGTTTTGAAAAACAATAATTTAGGGAAAAGGTGGTCAATCTACCAAATACTAATATTTATTTTAGGGTGTGGATTTGACATTGCCTTAAATAATGAGTTAAGTTGAAAGCCTAGAAACAAACCAAATATATGCAGAAACAAAATATTTGAGAGAGATAACACTACAAATTAGTTCATGATTGGTGAATTATTCAAGGAATGGTTTTAGAAGAACTGACAATTTGTATGTACAAAAACAAAATTTGATCTTTATTTTCACTATACTTCAAAAAATGTGTCCAATTAAAGACATAATATGGAAAATGAAATTTAAAAACTTTTAACATAGTGCAGCTGTATATATTTATATTCTGAGGGTACTAAAAAATTACATTAAAAAAATCAAAACAAATTATAAGCCAAAAAATAGAAGATAGATACATTTGATATACATTAAGTATGTTTTAAGTCTATATAGGGAAAGATACCAGAAACAAAGTTAAAAGACAAATGATAATCTGAATAAGATATTCACATGGTATAAAATCAACAAATATTTGAATCCAAAGCTTATAAAAGTACTTATTTATAGAATATAGAGTTTATATTCATTTTAATATATTTATATGCATAACTTCAAGTACCTAATAATATATTATAAATTAATGTGCAAAAATAAACTGTCACCCAGCATTCAGATTTTGGTTTCTAATGCTGTTTTTCTATAAAAGGAACTCTTGGAGAAATCACTGATTCTAGGAATGGACCAGAAATTACACAAGATAAGCTTGGAGATATTATGGTACCGAAAAGTAAAGTGCTCAAAAACCCTACAATGAGCAGGATTTGTCAAAGGAACACAGGAATCAACAAAAAGAGGTCACAATAAGTAAAATGGAAACACTTTGACAAAATAAAGTAATATTGGATCATTACTGAGAATATAAAATAAGTATCCATAAGTCCATAATGATATAAATAAATGATTTTAAATAAATAAATGAGGGAGAAGATACAAATCTCCCATGCAGAAGAATTCCAAATAATTCATGTAGGTGTTTTGCACTCAAGTGTAGACTACATGCCAAAGAGTTTGAAAGGGGGACAAAAGAATAACCTCACAGTGAAGAATCCTGACAAATACAACCCTCAGCCAGGTAGTCAAGGTTAACATCATGTGCCCTTGATATTATGTAATGAAAATGACATTTACCTCTGTGATAGTCTTCCTTAAAAAAAAAACAAACAAACAGTAATCATGAGAAAAGCATCAGACAAATAAAAAGAAAAGGATAACTACCCCTTAAAACTTTCCATCAAAACCATGGCAAGTGTGAGAAACTATTTTCTTCAAAGGGAGCCTACAATGACATGCCTACTAAATGTACACTAGCAAAAAGGAACCAGAACTTGAAGATGTGGGAAATTCTCTATGTAGCCATACTGTAAAAATGAGACAGCATGCTCTGGAGAAAACACCAAAAATTGCTGGACAATTTTTGCTAAAGAGATTAAGTGTGTGACACATGGATCCAATCAAACATCTCATCAGATGTTTGATGGACTAGAGATGTGGTTATCCAGAAAAGATCTATGGAGGACCCACTTATCAATGGCTTGAACCTCCCTGAGTTACACAGGAGACTGACAGGTTTTGAGAATTTTATACCAGCAGAAATGTTGCCAGCCTGGACTGAAAGGGGCAAAGAAGAGATGAAATGAAGAAAGAATGACTCTGAGGGCAGAGCCTTGAATGCAAAGCACTGAGCTGAAAGCAGCTCCTTGGACTAAGAGGGTGGGGCCCCACCACAGTGAGACCCGAGGACAGGGAGCTTCCAGAATGATCCAAGATCCTTCTGATTTAGATTTTGATGACAAATGCTGGAACAGTCAAGTGTCAGTCAAGATTTGGGGAGGAGATCTAGAGGAAATTGACCCTGATTTGGACTTATATTTTATTCTTGGCGGTAGCAAGATTATTTCTTCCAGAGCATTTGAACTATTATGCAACCAAATACAATATAGTCTTCTTAAAAATAAAGGTAACATAAAATATGCATTGTTTATATTATATGGAGAAATAGGAATTAAATATTAAAATATTAACAGATATCATAATTTAATTTTCCACAGTTTTCTTAGTCTCATTTTCTAAAATAAAATTATTTGCATTTTGTAATGAGAAAAATGTTTTTATTTATAAGAAAAATATATATCATACCATATCTTATATATATTATAATACCACATTATATTAATCAATTTCATGTGTGTATCAGGTCCATTAGAGTATTAGTGTAAAAAGAGTGATAATCTTATATAAAAGACCTGATTTCTGGATTTATTGCTGCCTCTTAATACTTGGACCTTAGACAAGCCACTTAACATCTCTAAGGCTATTTCCTGTCCTACATACCTCACAAAGTAGGTGTAAGAATCAAATAAGGTTACTTATAATGGTTCTGCAATTCTCAGTATAAATGTCAGTAATGATTATTGAAAAAATAATTTTAACACAATTCTCAGTTTCATATACACAAGTAATATGCATTTTTAATTACATAGATATTTTAAAGTTTTTAAACTGTCACCTATCTTACAAAACATATTTATATTGGATCACAATAAAGCGGCACATTTAGGTAAGAGTCTGTAAAAATAACCAAAAGACTGTAAATGTTTACAATTAAGTGAAATATACTTTGTATCTGTATCTGAGTTTGAAAATTTATTTTAAATTAATAAATGTCATGTTTGGTGAAGAGATTATAACTAATAAATGCTGAGATTTTGAACCAAATTACTGGTTCTAGATGCCATCCTTGGAATTTATTAACATTTGAGGAGTTTAGAAGTTGTTATTATTGTTATTGTTATTTGTTTTGATTTGGTTTAATTTTAAAGAAATTGATCCATAATTTACCTTTTTGGAAAGGAAATATTCCAATCTCCATTGAATCAAATGAAAGCTTGGGCTTCATAGCTGGAAGTAACTAACATAAAGTTTTGAACTCCATTTTTCAAAAGCTCTTGAAAATTCTGAACAGAAAGAGGAGGTGAGAGAGAGAGATGTTGGATTCCCCTGGTAATTACCTAGCATTTGACCTAGGTGCACAGAAGACATGAAGTTGCGCTTTTATTTCTCAGGAATTTATATTTAGTGTGTGACGTTTTTTATGGTTTTCACATAAATTCTGGAAAAGATAAAAGACAGGATCTATGATTGTAAAAACTGAATGTTCAGACTAATTCATCTTTTATATAATATAACACTTAGGAGAGTTCTTTGAGCATAGTAAAATTTCCATAAATATTTACTGAATAAATTATGTAATGAAGGAAATTAAAAAAATCACTGATAGGAAGATACAAAGTATCTATCAACCAAAAATTTTCTTAAGCTTTCATTTATTAACTTCTTTTGGCAGGACACATTTTATATCTATGAGACATAATGATGACGTGTTATTTATGGAAGAGTTTTGATTTGATATTTGTCTAGATGTAACTAAGCGAGAAAAATGTTATTTGAGCCTTTTTAGTATTCCATCTAAGACCAACATTCATATCTAGGCCTGAATAGAAATTAATAACAACATTGCACGACTATTGATACTACAGTTTCTGTAGTATCAATATGGAGTATCTATCCTTAGGTAACCTAGACTATTCAATCACATATTTCAGATAGTAGACTGAATTCTGAGATGTATTTACAGAGAAGTCGTTTTGGAAATATATGGCCATTGTTATCATGGCCATGTAACATTAGGCCATGATGTGATATTTTTGCTCTATGTGTATAACTCTACCCATAGATTACTTTTATTTGGCATACACAGCATATGTTTGGCTTATTAGTATCAGTAAATTTACATGATTCTTACATTTGATTCTGTTGTTAAACATTGGAGTGAGTTCATAAAGTTAATAACTGATTGAAATTATCCCCCTCAAAAAGAAAAAGTTTCATATAGTCTTTACAAATTTCTGTAGACCTCTTTATAACATGTTAGTTATTTATTCTAAGGCAGCCAATTTATCTCATAATATGTTATTTTTATTTTTTAATTTTTGGTAAGATTCACCCTGAGCTAACATCTGTTGCCAATCTTCCTCTTTTTGCTTGAGGAATATTCGCCCTGAGCTAACATCTGTGCCAATCTTCCTCTATTTTGTATGTGGGTCACCACTAAGGCATGGCTGACAAGTGGTATAGGTCTGTGCCCGGCATGTGAACCCATGAACCTGGGCCGTCGAAGTGGAGCATGCCATGCTTAACCACTAGGCCACGGGGCCAGCCCAGTTATTTTTTAATTATTAGTACTGCCATGGTGACTAAGTGCCACAGCCATTACTCTTCCAACATCTTATGAAATCCTACACTGCATTTCTAGCAGCCGCTGATGTGAATTTAAGTCATCGTGTAGCTACTGCAGGCCAAGCACCAGCTCTCCCGTTCACACTACACACCAGGGAGGAGGTGTTCTGTGTCTTCTTCACATAGGTGGGCAATCCAATCTCAGAATCCCATCCTGAGGGGCTGTGACAATAAATGCATTGATCAGGTTCCTGGTTGATGCTGAAAGAGGAGGAGTCCCATCTCTCGGTTAAAACCCATGTATGATTTTTTCAGGCCTAACCACAGGCAATTACAGAGGCTTTATCTGGCAGTCCTTATGGAGAAAGATGCCCTCCCCATCCTACATGTGGTGCACAGCCTGTGCATTGCTTCTCTGAAAGGAGGAGCTGCAGTCAGGAACTCAGGCCCCTCTGGCCGGTCATGCTCTTCACATACTTGCCTTCCTGGCCCAGGTACCTTAATTTCTAGGCTCCTTTATCTGAGTCCTGGGCAGAGGTCTTCCTCAGGCACCTCTGCTGAGACCTCTTTATGGCAGAGAAGAGGGGAAGCCTTGAAGACTCTTTTCCTCACTCTGACTCAGTACCCAGTACTTTTTTCCACTCCTAGCCCTCCTCCATCCCCTCCCCTGAGCCCCGGGGTCATAAAACTACAAGAGCCTTTTGTCTGGGGATCCCTCAACAGTGAGACAAACCCAGATCTGTGTGTCCACCTGGCCCTCAACCTGTACTCCATTCCATGGGGGAAAAGGAAACGGGGAGCCAACCTTTCTCAGGTTTTAGACTCTTGCTTATACCATCACAGGAAATGATTAAAGCCTTAATTCTTTCATGTTTGGCTTGTTGTTTTAACTGGCTGCTCCTCTCACACCTGGTGGCTCAGCTCTATTTCACAGCTGAGCTCCTGAGAAAAGAGATGACACATTCAACCTTTACAAGGTTTTCGGTTGAGGAAAACCATCCAGGATGGGGAAGAGGTCTCACTCATAGAGAATTCCAGACCTCTACTGGACCTGGAAGGACAGGGGCAAGGAGAGAAACTGGAACCCAAGAGGGCAACTGTAAACAGAGCTGTATTTTTGTGGAGAAGTGTACCTCCTGTCAGAGAACCGGCATGGAGGATGATGGAGAATAAATATCCCAACCTGACTATTCTTCACTTCCAGATCCCATGCTAGCGCCTCCCCAGAAGCCCGTAATAAAGCAAATCCATTAGCTCAGCCCCCCAGAGTGGAAAGCAGAGTGGAGAAGGGTGGAAAGTGGATTTAAAGAAGCAAAGAGAAAATATCCAGTATGTTTTTAACTTCAAAAGATCTTTGTTGCTGCCCATCACATATAAAACTAATTTAGTGTCAATTTGCATCACAAACTTTGTCTCCTACAGTCTGATAAAATTAACCTCTTTCTAACCCAAAATGCCAGCTTAATTTTCTTGGGAATATCTTTTGTTCTTCTTGGTCTGGAAAGTTCAACACTCAAATTAGAGTAGAGTTTCTCCTATTTGCCCTTCTGAGTACTGTGCAATTATTAAAACACAATCTCTTTGAGAATCCTTCCCTGAATATGCCAGATGACATCAATCCCGTTCTGATGTGAATACCTTTAGCATACACTATCTATTTGCAAGAAAATACCATGGAATTTCAAGTTCCACAGCTTGCACTTGTTGTTTCCTCTGTCTAGAAGTCTTTCCTTACCTCACGTGTCAGTGGGATATTTTGCCGTCTCAATTCAAGTGTCACCTTCATTTAAAAGCCTCTCCTCTCTCCCTAGTAAAAATGATGACTCCTGCCTGTATTTGTCAGAGTTTAAACGTCAAAACCGAGGCCATTATAGATACTCCAAGCAGGAAGAGAGTTCATAGGAGGAATGGGTAATCAAAATATGATTGCAAAAGCTGGAGGAAAGAGGGTCACCTGAGGTGTCTATCAGCTGTCGGGCTCACAGCTGGCTTTGAGTCAGAAGTTTCAGGAACTACAGAAAGCTGCTATTGGTGGTCACGGCTGCCTCAGCAAGAGAGGAAGATGATTCACAGAGAACATGCATAGGTCACAACAAAATCACATGTCTACTGAAATCCATACGCCCGCCCCCAAATGCTGAAGGAATAAAGATAAGGCTGTGGGTTCCTCCATTTTCCACATTTCACACAGCACTGCTCAGTGGCAGAGAATGAGCCAGCTTCCTGCTGGGGGAACTCTGGGGAAGGGATTCCCAGGCTGTAAGCCCCTATTGAAATCCATGTACTTCAATCACTAGTGTTGAAGATTTTTATGTGTGTTATCCCAGTATTCTATGGAACCTTAACATCTTTTTCAACTTAGTTGTTTAGATAATTTTTTATTAATGTAAATTAAGTAATTGTTAGGCCTAGACATAGCGAGGCCCCTCTGGCCAATCATGTTCTTCACATACTTGCATTCTTTCTATCTATCTATCTATCTATCTATCTATCTATCTATCTATCATCATCTATGCCAAATATATATACTAAATATATATGCTGAATATAGTAACAAAACAATTATGTGCCCTTGAAGTAGACTTTTACTCTCTGCAAAAAAAAAAAAAGAAAGAAAGAAAAGCAAAGAAATACTGATTCTTTTAGATTTTCTATTTATATGCTATAATTCCGTGTCTCTTCCAATAGCTACTATATTCTATGGAGTAGTCTGGCCCACAATCAGTATTCAAAGGGATCACTGCTACGTTTTAAAACTGTGGCTTCAAGACCCCAATGGCAGCATCTTGAAATTCATCTCTTTTGAATCTTCAACAAATATGCCAGAATTCAATTTAAAGTTAGGAGATTCTTTTACAAAGAGCACCGACTTTTTTAAAAGAAGTAAAATATAGTAATTTGAACCAAGTTCTCAAGCTGGCTCTGGTAAAATGATAAACAATTTTTATTGCTTTCAACCATTTAGATGAAAATAAAATAAATTTCAATCCTGGCTTATAGTAAACTAATGTATTTTGTTTTATGATGCATGGTACTATAAATCTTTACAATGATACAGCTTCAGAATTTCTACGGAGACATTTTCTTTAATACACTTTTAAATTTTACTAATACTATGATTGAAATACCTGTACCTGGCTAAATCTACTTTTCCATTCATCATGCTGCTTAATTTTACAGTCAGATAAAAACTAAAATGCTTTTTTGTTTTCCTTGCTGGCATAATAATTCACTTTTCTAAAAAATACAATGCATCCACTCTGTATTATTTAATAACTCAATTGACCTTGCAAATCTCTTCTCTCTACAAGTGATGTATTTTTACATATGCTTTGTGAAAATGGATCTTCTTCGTTAGTAAAATTAATCACAAAAGTGCATTAATGCAATAACAAACTTGACCTGATTTTTAGAAATATGGGCTACTTCCGAGTAAATGTCCCAAGATATGTGTGTCTATTGAACAATCTCACCTTCTTGGCAAGCGTTTTAATAATACAATTTTCTCTTTTGCTCTGTTCAAAGCTCTACTTCTCTTGCTATTAAATTATACTTTTGGCTCACTGAAGTGTTTATGAATCAGCATTACTCTAAGTGAATCTATCTTCACTAGCATTAGTTTTAAATGTAGAGAGTTTCAGTGAGTAGAAAAATAATAGTCGAATGTGAATCAAGAGTTTAAAATATAAATTATTAATCTTATCTCTTTTACAATCTACTGCTTTTCCTCTTGAGTCCTTGATGGTTTCACGAGTGATAAAGTAGTCATATATCTAAGTGTACTAGTCTAGAATAAGTGCTACATTTATTTAAGATTTCTAAATACATAATGGATAAGGAAAGAACAAGAAGTCCCTGGTTTTGAGTATTCGAGTGTAGAATAACTGTCTTTTGTTCCCTTGAAAAGAGGGTATTCAATACTCCAAAAAATATATATTTCTTAAAGAAATTTTGTGAGAGTAGGGTTTAAATAACAACTGGAGATTTATACATATTAATAAAATAATTGCATATCTACTGTCAGATTTATTTATTTTTTTAAATTCTAAATTATTGATATTTTTACCAGAATTATATACGTCAAGACTTTGTTTCAAAACAAACTCAGCTTTAAGTGAGTAATGATGGAGCCAGCCCTGATGGCCTAGTGGTAAAAGTTTGGAGCTCTCACTGCTTCGGAGGGCTGGGTTTGTTTCCCGGTCACAGAACCCCACCACCCGTCTGTCAGTAGCCATGCTGTGGCGGCAGCTCACACAGAAGAACTAGAAGGGCATACAACTAGAATATACAATGATGTACTGGGGCTTTGAGGAAGAGAAAAAAAAAAACAGGAAGATTGGCAACAGATGTTAGCTCAGGGCAAATCTTTCCCCACCAAAAAAAAAAAAAAAAGACAGTAACGATGGTTAAAATTTTCATTGGTCCTATTATAGAATACTAATGAGCTATGGTCAAGTTTCAATTTAAAAAAAAAGCATTGGTATTCTTAAATTCCCCTCTTGCTATTGGCTTTGTTCTCCTTTACTTCATGTTCTAATTAATTGGTTTGTTGTAGTTTGCATTATAATCACAGTGTGCCCAAGAGTAAAGTTCCCCCTTTATTTTACCTACTTGCAAGTGGGATTTTTTTTTAATCTTTTGAGATTTATTATAATTAATGTCAGCACAATGAAACATTGTTTTCTATAATGATTAAATTAATTCAGCTCTTTCCAGGTTAATTTACTGCAGCTCTATGGTGCATATTATTTTAGAAATCACACTTAAAATCACATGTGTGAACTGCCCAGATATAATACACCATCTCATTTCAATTCTTAGTGTCAGAAATGAGTTTAATAAGGAGAACACTGGCGGAGAGTGTGAGGCACAATATATTTGTCATTAACTGTATTGTTTATTTGTATTCTACCTACCTTCATCTTCTTCCATATTTTTGCTCAAATTTTTTGTGAAATTTTGTTTCAGTGTCACAAAACTGTGAGTTATTGTTTTTAAATCTCTCTTTTTTAAAAATTTTATTTATTTATTTATTTTTTTGAGGAAGATTGGCCCTGAGCTAACATCTGTTGCCAATCTTCCTCCTTTTTTCCTTTTTTCTCCCCAAAGCACCAGTAGATAGTTGTATGTCATACTTGTACACCCTTCTAGTTGCTCTGAGTGGGATGTCGCCTCAGCATGGCTTGATGAGCGGTGTGTAGGTCTGCGCCCAGGATCCGAACCAGCAAACCTTGGGCCTCCAAAGTAGAGCACGCGAACTTCACCGCTATGTCACCAGGCTGGTCCCAACAAGTTATTATTTTTATAGTCTAATTAAATGCACTGCTATATTTTATCAATATTTGTTCTCATCATTGTTTCTTACATGCTGACTTTTCCCCAGAAAGTTACTTTTCTTCTTACTGAATATCCTTTAATAAAATTGTAATGAAAGTCTGTACAGACTAAATTACATTGCTATTTTTATGTCCAGATATGAATGTATTTTCTCTTATGAATTACAGTTTAATTGATAAGAAAACTTTAAAGGGAAAGTGATATTTACTCAACAAATCTAATATTATGCTGTACTACATTTTTGCTTATGAGACATTTGCTCTCAATCTAATTGGCATTCCAGTATAGATAGTATATTTACCCCTTTATTAGCTTTTAAGATGTTTCTTTGTAGACTGCTCTTCGATTCTAAGTAGTCTAGATGTAGAATCATTTTTATTTTTCTTCTTCAATATTTATTTGCACTTTCAATCTGGGAACTTTATTTTAAGCACAAGTTCATTTTAATTTTGCCTTTCACATTTGGTCTTTAATCCACTTGGAATTGATATTATTACATGGTGTGATATATGTATCTAATTTCAGACCTTTTCATTTGTTTTTTCCAAATTGACACCGTTGCCTAAACTTTACTGAAGACCCATCTCTTCTCTCACTTTTCTGCAGCATCAGGTCAGTCATAATTAACTTTCCATATATGTGTAGGTCTATTTCTATACTTTCTGGTGTTTTATTTGTCAATTTGTCCATTTGTTGCCAATTCCATACTGTCAATTATTATAACTATAATTTTGATACGGTAGTTCCCTCCAGCTTGTTTTTCCTCTTAAAGTGTTTCTTGAATATTCTTATCCATTTGCTCTTTTTTATAAAATCAATTTGTCATTTTTCAAAGAGCACTGCCGGAATTTTGACAAGACTTGCATTGAATCTACTGATTAATTTTGAGAGAATTAACATCTTTCATTGCAGTGAATCTTCCTATCTGTGATCTTCTCCTTTAAAACATTTTTGTCAAATTTTATTAAATTTGCCACTTACAGTTCTGATTTCCTCCTCAAGAATACTTGGGTTTAGAGATCTATGATATCTTCTCCACGATTGCTATCTTCTTTCTTGTTTTTCCTTCTCT
The DNA here is from genome assembly GCF_057802395.1 of Ceratotherium simum simum. NCBI lineage: Eukaryota > Metazoa > Chordata > Mammalia > Perissodactyla > Rhinocerotidae > Ceratotherium > Ceratotherium simum. The sequence continues at coordinate 12,115,364 of NC_141935.1, read as the reverse complement.
TTCTCCATTTACCCCGTGCTGTGGGAGAATTTCCCAAGTTTTTCTATATCACTGATTCCATCTTTAGCAACAACAATTTAGCATTTTACCTCTTGAGGCTCTACAGTTGTCCCTTGGTATCTGCAGGGGATTGGCTCCAGAACCCCTCATGGATACGGAAATCCTCGAATGCTCAAATTCCTTATATAAAAAGACATAGTATTTACATATAATCTATGCACATCCTCCTGCATATTTTGTCATCTCTAGAATACTTATAGTACCTAACGCGACGTAAATATTATGTAAATACTTGTTATACTATATTGTTTAGGGAATAATGCCGATAAAAAATTCTGTACATGTTCAGTACAGACGCAACCATTGTAGGCCTTTCCATCCGTGGTTGCTTGAATCTGCGGATGTGGAAACCACGGATACAGAGAGCCAACTATATTCAGACTTGGTGTTTGAAAAGAAACAAATTGTTCAGTTTTCCAATGTTTCTACCCTTATCACACTCAATGTCTGTTCTCAGATGAATGAATTATGGCAGGTAGATGTACAGCATTACATTTTGGCAGCCCAATCATCATTGCATAGCAGGTATTCCCACCCACAAAACTTTACTGAAATACAGAAGTCTCCTAGTTTCTGACCCCTCTTCCTGAATCTTTTATTCTCTGGATTATGTAAAAAAACTACAATTCTCTCTATGGTTCGCCATTATGATTTTAAGATTTTGGTTCCCACAGATAAGTTTGACTTTGGGGGGACGATGCCTTTTGAGATGCAGAGTGTTGTTCTACCTTCCTTTCTGCTGTGCTCTTCTGTTTGCTCATTTAAGGATGTTTGATGGAAAGAAAATGATTGATCATCCAAAAAAATATCTATTGTACTTCTCTTATGTATCAGGTATCGCGCCAGACTCTGGGGATAGGATGATGATCAAAAATAGATCCTCCCCTTGCTCCTAAAGGAGCATCAACTTCGTGAGAGAGGGAGGAAGAGGGATAAGGCAGAAGTAGTTCCATTGATGGATATGAAATTAAATCTCAGATATGCAGTCTGATGGAAACAGCATTTTAACAAGGGACTCATTATTTGGGCAGTAAAATGTCTTCTTTGAAAAAGTGTTATTTAACCTAAGCAATTCTTTCAAAGACAAATTGAATCTGACAAGTCTTCTGGTTGATAAAGGCCTTGAGTTTCTTAGTCAGAGGAAACACTTTTTCTCCCTTAAGTTCATCTTCATAATAAGTTAGTAAAAATTCCTCCCAGATTCTGGCAATACTTTGTATGGAATTTTAAGTTTTTTAGGGTTATGAGTTTTTACCTGCTCTGTGTTTCCATAGCTATTTTAGTAGGAAGATTGGAAAGACTGCCCCAAGGGATGCTTGTTGTACGCCATTTAAATCCAGAAATCTTGCATTATTTATTAAGAAAAGAAAAATACTCAGTTCTACTGCATACCTATACTGCCTTGTTAATGTGAATTTAAAACTTAGTCATTGACTGTCTGTAAGTGATTCACTGACACATTTACAAGCCTGTGCTAAAGACAATCGTGATCTTTTACCCAATTTGTAAACTCTTTTAGGGTTTGTTTTAAAATAATAATAAGAATGATTACAGTCATTTTGATGATATTGATAGCGATGCTTCTGGCTAATATTTCTTATTTACTATGAGACAGGTAATGTGTTTTTCACTTTACTTACAGCATTTAATCCATTGTATAACATTCTGCAATAGGCAGAGACAAGATTTCAACCAACATCCATGTTTTTGAATCTGTGATCCTTGTTATGTTCCATTGCTTTTTTCAGTGAGTGAGTTCATTCCTGAAAAAATTATACCATATTTAATTAGCATCTATGTACAAATGTATGTCCAGTATTTTTCCCAGGTAGGCAACTTGTATATCACATACTCTGGTTCAAAACTGTCCACGTGGAAACTCCTTTGTCTTAGTGTGAAATATCTTAACTGGGGACGTTTGGGAAAAGCAAAGGGAGAAGGATAATTGTTAGTGCTGGAACTGCCAGTAGAAAAGTATGCAATGAATACAAGGAAGGCAGAAGATGATAAAAGAATAAACAATTAGATTGTGATAAGCAGCTAGCTGATACCACCTATATTTTCATCTATCCTCATATGATTTAGAACTAGAGTTGGATTTTTGTAGCAGCCAAAGCCAGTAGTTTCTCAACCTGTGATTATTGTCAGTCTTTACCTTGTACACAGAAATATGAGTGTATGTATCTACGTATGATTTTGTGTGTGTTTATTGGATGTTTGCAGCCTTTAAACCCCTTGGATTTTGCCTTTAAGTGAAAAAAATCTATTTATTTTTGTTTAGATCCTATATCTATTTTTTTTATCTGGGTCCTATTTGAATTTCTTTTCAATTTGCCTGTGCTGTTATATTTTCCTAATGTGACCAATGGAAATCATCTAGACCTGGAAAATCTAAAACCAATTCCAGACCTGGCTAATATTTTTGCCAAGAATAAATAGGAAGTTGCCATCACTCTCTATGATATTATTTGCAACTGTTCCAAATTTCCGTGGAGTAAAATGACTGATAGGGAATTACTGTTTTAAGGTGAAGGTATCTAACTAAAAGGGGAAGAAAGTGTGGGGCTTATGATATAAAATAGAATGAGTACTCAATAAGGGCATGTTTTCTGGTCTGTTTTGTTCTTTAATGTACTCTTAGAAGCTAGACCATTGCTAGCTCACAATAGGTTCTCAATACATAGTGGCTGACTAAAAATTTTAAAGTATTTAAATAAATAAATATACTAAATATTAAAATGAAAAGTGAAAAGAAAGAAGGGAGAGAAATTCGGCAATTCAGCTTTAGGTGTATAAGTTGATCCCAATGGAGGCACCAGATGGACTCTATTCTGGAATACTACTGGGAAATTGGGCTAGATGTGCAGAAACAGGTAAGAGTGACTTTTTAAGTTGTGCTCCTGTCTGACATGGAATTATTTTGGTGGTGAAAGCTATAAAATCCTGTCTATTAGGAGAGGTGAGAGTTATAGACATTTAATGCACTGATTCAAGTTTCACCTTGATTTTAATCAAATGCAGGAGGATATTAAAATTTCATCCTAAGTTTTTTCCATCAAAACATGCAAATTACCCTTTCAGGTCTTTAACTACACTGAGATATAGGACCTAACAAGTTATGAAATGAAACATAATTATGGGCCAAGGACATTTTTCTTTCAAAACCTTTATAATATAAAACTTGAAAATGTTTTATGACTCTTCTATATAAGTAGCAACTAAACTTTTAAAAAGTAGGGTACTTTGTGCAAATTATTTTAAAATTTCCAACTTGGTAAAAATAAAGACAGAACTCTTTGTATTCAAAAGTCATTATTCACACAAACCACTTAGTCATTTTTGCATTTTTTCAGATTGAGTTTGCTATTACTATTCTAGATAGATGGAGGAATGAATGGATGATAGATAGATGGATAGACAGATAGATAGATAGATAGCTATGAAAAATTAATTTATGCTGTTTCTTAATGTGAAATAAGGACATTCATTCTCAATTATTGTTATGATTTTTCTTTGTTTATCTCCCTAAGTACCTGATGTTTTCCTAGTTGACCCAGAGCATCCATCTGCCAGTTTGGATGGGATGAGGAAAGGAGGTGATGAGGGGTGTGGATTTAATATATAGAAATACAGAACATAGGTAATTTTCAGCTTCTTACTTGTAAAATAGGATTATTAAAGTAGAAATAATCTCACAAGTGAGCCATGACTTTTCTTTAAAAGAATATGATATATATGTGTTGGTTACCTCCAATCTTTCTTCTTTTTCTTCAAATTTTACTGTGGTAAGAACAATTAACGTAAGATCTATCTTCTTAACAAATTTTTAAGTGTACAATACATTATTGTTGACTATAGGTATGATGTTGTGCAGAAGATCTCTAACAATTGTTCATCTTGCTTGACTGAAACTTTGTGCCTCTTGATTAGTAGTGCCCCTTTTCCCCTCCCCCCAGCCCCTGGCAATCACCATTCTACTCTTTGACTCTATGAATTTGACTATTTTAGTTATCTCATGTAAGTAGAATCATGCAGCATTTGTCTTTCTGTGACTGACTTATTTCACTCAGCATAATGTCCTCAAGGTTCACTCATATTGTGACGTATTACAGAATTTTTTTGTTTTCTTAAAGGCTGCATAGTATTCCATTGTATGTATATGCCAGATTTTCTTTATCCATTCATCTACCAATGGCATTTAGATTGTTTCTACATCTTCACTATTGTGAATACTGCTGCAATGAACATGGGGGTGATAATGTTTCCTGGAGATCTTGATTTCAATTCTTTTGGATAGATACCCAGAAGTGGCATGATGGATTGTATGGTATTTCTGGTTTTAATTTTTTGAGGAACTTCCATAGTGTTTTCCATAGTGACAGTACCATTTTGCATTCCCACCAACACTGTGCTAGGGTTCCAATTTCTCCACATACTTACCAACACTTGTTGTCTTTAGTTTTTTGGTAACAGCCTTTTTGACAGGTGTGAGGTGATACATCACTGTGGTTTTGGTTTGCATTTTCCTAATGATTAATTAATGATGTTGAGCAGCTTTTCAAATACCTGTCGTCTATTTGTATGACTTTTTAGAGAAATATCTATTCAAGTCCTTAGTCTATTCTTTAATTGGCTTATTAGTTTTATTATTATTGAGTTTTAAAAGTTCTTTATATATTTTGGAAATTGACCCCTTATCAGATATATGGCTTGCAAATATTGTCTCACATTCTGTAGGTTGTCTGTTCACTCTGTGGACTTTTTCCTTTGCTGTGCAGAAGCTTTTTACTTTGATGTAGTCACACTTGCTTATTTTTGATTTAGTTGCCTGTGGTTTGGTGTAATATCCAAAAAATCATTGCCCAGACCAATGCCAAGAAGATGTTGCCAATTTTTCTTCTAGGAGTTTTATAGTTTCAAGTCTTACATTTAAGTCTTTGATCCATTTAGAGTTGAATTTTTGTGTATGTCGTGAGATAAGGATTGAATTTCATTCTTTTTCGTGTGGATATCCAGTTTTTCAATACCATTTGTTGAAGAGACTGTCCTTTCCTCATTGTATATTTTTGGCACCCTTATCGAAGATCAATTGACTGTATATGCATGGGTTTATTTCTGTGCTCTCTATCTGTTCCATTGGTCTATATAGCTGTACATATCACAGTACCATACTGATTTTACTATTGTAGCTCTGTAATATATTTTAAAATCAGAAAATGTGAAACCTCCAGATGTGTTTTTCTTTCTCATGATTGTTTTGGTCATTTGGGGTCTTTGGGGGCTCCATTTGAATTTTAGAATTGTTTTTTCTATTTCTCTAAAAAATGTCATTGAGATTTTGATGGGGATTGTACTGAATCTATAGACTTCTTTGGATAGTATGGATATTTTCACAATATCAGGTCTTCCAATCTGTGAACACAAGATGTCTTTCCATTTGTTTGTATCTTGTTTAATTTCTTTCACCAATGTTTTGTAGTTTTCAGTACACAAGTTTTCACTTTCTTAGTTAAGTGAGGACAAGTACATAACAGTAATATTGAGGCCAGAGAAAGGAGTCTTTCATTCAAATCTTTGATGAGGATTCTCAGTAAAGATGGCTTCTTGTGCTGCTCTGCCCAAACCTCCCAAAATCTTGAGGCATAGTCACAGCAACTTATCCAGAGAGCAAAATCATACAGAGAAAGTCTCTTGGGTTTAGTTTTCTTGTTCTACCTAAAGCTCCAGGTGATGTGAATGCTGAGTTGAGATCTAATGAGCATTTCTGGAGGTACAGTATAATAACTAGATAACTCCACAGCAAGGGCTGGGTGTGGGCAAATGGGCCAGGAAATGGACAGAGAACAAAGCACTCATTTTAATGTTTATAACTGTCAACAGTTATGGTTAGGCTAGAATAATCCAGAAAACACTCTAGGAACTCAACTGAGATTAAATAAAAATAAGATGGAAGCATAAATTACACCATTTGTAGACTGCAATCAACAATGCCGACAGAGCAAACCATACTCAAGTAAACATAAGACATTGCCTTCAATCAGCTGTACCAGCAAGGGGCCAAAGGGGCAGTTCTTCCTGGAAAGATAACTAGGAGGATGCAGTAGATGATAAGTGAGAAACTGAAAACTTTCATGTAAATTAGAGCCTCAAATTTTATAAAAAGATTTATTAATTATAAAGTGGAATAAATTTAAAATGCATTGGCAAAGATGTTTTTTCCACTAAAAGCAAGTAGAGGTGTTGATAGAGACCATATCAGCTATAGAACAAATAAATAAATAACACCAACTCTGCAGATTTTAGTTTTAATGAGTTAAATTTTATCCCATTACAGATGTATCTTAAGAAGAATATAAATTGTGAAAGATCGTAGACACTCTTTTGATAAAGGTAATCTACCTGATGAATTCAAATAGCTGAGACATTGGGTTAGTATCAGTAATATCAGTGATTAAAGAAAAAAATCAAATCCAAACTTACGTAAAGAGAGACTTTATTCAAAAAGACAATTGGAATAGAGAGAATGCCCCAAGTGTAAGACTAGCAAAGTCTCAAAATCAGACAGAAAAAGACTTTTCTTTTATTAGGAGAGGTAAACAGGGCTTGTGGGAAGTTTGTGGGGGCATAGGCAGCCACATGGTGTGGGGTGAGCTGATGGTATGGGAGTAGCAGTTTAATGGAATTTTCTTCCCCCTTCAGTCACCTGATTTTTGGAATGAGCCGTGAAAAGAGAATATTCTGGACTTTAGTAATTGCTTAAGCTTAGGTGCAAGCCAAAGTTCAGGAACATGTGGGGAGAAGAGAAGCCTGACTAAAGTTTTATTTAGCCAAATCAATAGGCAAGTAAGGGGTAATTGTGAGCACTTGGTCATAGTACGAACTCCAGATTTGATAGATAGGTAGGTAGGTAGATAGATAGATAGATAGATAGATAGATTAGATAGATAGATAGATAGATAGATAGATAGATAGATAGATAGATAGATAGATAGATAGATAGATAGATTAGATAGATAGATAGATAGATAGATAGATAGATAGATAGATAGATAGATAGATAGATAGATAGATATGGGCACATATGTGTAAGTAGCTTTATGTATATTTTCTAGCTCTGTCAACTGAGAGGGCCCAGAAGCAGTGACACCCCAGAAGCAATGAGAATATGTGGCACCCAGATTTCGGGTTTCTAAATACTAATCTCAAATAAAAGGGATGAGGGCTCTTTGGAGGAATGTCTGATTCCACGGCTGGGGCAGAGAAAATACAAGATGAATCTGGAAATATGTGTGGTACAACAAGTAAAATTGTCAAAAAATGCTGACTCCGTACTAAAAAGCCAACTTAAAGAAGCTCCCAATAACCAAATCTGAGACAAATAGAGCAAAAAAATAAATAACGATAGTAATGAGTTATAAGTGTTATAATAAAATAAATATCCATGAATCCAAATTGATATAAATGATCAAATAAACAAACAAATAAGAAAGGAAAGCTTTTCCATATAGTTGAATTTTAACTAATAAATATAAAAGGAATGATGAAAATGTAAATATCACCGTTAGTCAAAAACTACAGTAATAATTAATGTAGACAAGTATTATCAAAAGATACTAAAGTTTGAGGGCAAATGTATGATGAGAAATAGGACATTTGCATAGTCTCAGATTACCTTATTGCTAGCTAATCATTCACCAGGAAGTGTAAAATAATAGCTTTACGGGGAGAAACTTGGCAGACACCACTCTAACCAAATTTGTGCAAAGCACTCATCTTTCATTCTATTTCGGGTGCAAGCCTTCTATTCCATAAAATCCTAGTAATATATTTCTGCCTTTATTCACCATTCAAATTTACTTATAAGTGTTTTTACTCTTCCTTTTAAACTTGTTTTTATTTTAAGTATTTTCTTTAAATTTACCTTCAACCTTTTCCCACTGTATCGTTCTTTTTTCTCTACTGATAAGAATATTTACAAATGAATATACATTTTCATGATTTTCATTTATTAGGCAGTGTGATTCATGAGATATTTATAGTATTTTCTTGGAGTCAGGCATCTGAGCAAACACCATCAGATTTTCAAGTGACAATGGTAAAATATGTCAAAATACAGCTGTACTGACTGGTTTTAGACGGTTGGTAGCTGCATGAGAATGGATGGCAGCAGCTTGTCTGTGAGATCAAGTGTTAAATTTGTATGATTAAAGATGCTAAATATAAAGACAGAAATTATCTTTCAGCTATCAGTGAAGATTGAAAATTCTAGCAATTCTGCCTTTGATAGAAATACAGGACAAAGGAAAAAACATGGTGCTTAAATAATTGCCCGTATGTGTTTTTATATTTTTATGGATATGATGATATATATATATAAGGCAGGAAACATTTCAAAACGTTCAAACATATCTGTGTTGACTTCTTGAGATTAATTAGATACTACCATGAGTGAATTTGATAGGATGAACAATGTAATTTATTTTCTCCTTTACGTTTAGAAGAAACATAACTTTCTCTCCAGCCATCTTCTCTGTTACTCACTTGCTACAGCTTCTTGAGACGACAATTCCTGCCCACTGCCAATTACTCTTTATCATCTTGGTGTTTGGCTTTGGACAAAACTGTTTCTTTTTTGAGAGTAAGTGAGGAAGTTCCTTTATTTGGTCAAATTAGTAATGTCTTGATTTTAGTAAAATCAAGCCAGGATACTAAACCAAAAGGCATCCCATAAGAGGCAGACCTGCAGTGTATGAAGTAGCCGGATCAGATTACCCTGTATATTAAACACGGGCAAATGTGCTTAGATCCTCTCTATTGGGGAATTTAGTGAGAGAAATAGAGAAGTTAAGAATAACGACCCACAGGATGCGAGGGCCTTAAGCAGAATCTATTAGGCAATAAAATCAATGAGTAAATAGAAGCCATAAATTAGGAGTAAACGAAGAGTAGAAAGGACTTAGCATGATTAGAAGAAAAAGAGTAACTAGAAGAAGAAGCCATAGAGAGAAAAATAGGTACATTTTTATCATTGGAAGTCATTGTGACCTGAATGATTGTCCAGTTCTCCCTAAGACAGCTCTTTTTTATGTCCTAGGCATGCATCCTTATTTAAATCTATTAATTTTAGCAATCTGATTGTCCACACCTTGAAACTTTTAAGAGAATAATACAAACATCGTATAGTGCAAGAGGGTTCACAAATAAAAAATAAAGTGAAGATAATAAAAAACTGGAAATTTGCTCAGAATTATGCAACATGTTCCTGAAGTACCTGAAGCTTCCAACACTGAACAAGACAGTGTTACATGTCAACTGCAAATGTTAAATCTAAACCAGTGGTCCTCAACTGGGAGTAATTTTCCCCCCAGTATATTTGACAACGTTTCAAGAAATTTTTGATTGTCACCAAAGGGGGGTAAGAGAGCTGCTACTGGCATTAGTGGGTGGAGACCAAGGATGCTGCTAAACATCCTACAGTGCACAGGACACTCTCCTGCAAAACAGAGACTTATCCAACCCAAAAGTTGATAGTGCCAATCTTGAGTCTAAATGCTTATCTAAACCAAGACAGATTGGGTCAAAACAAATTAAAACTTTCTACCTTGAACTAATTTTGATCAAACTATTTCAAATCAATAATTACTCTTTTATCTATATTCTTCTATTGTAAATATAATCGCCATAATTGAAAAACATCTAAAACTAAACATGCAAACCTCCAGAATGTAATGCTTTGAGTATTTTGTTTTGAAAGATTCTACCTTTTATGCAAGAAAAATCATATTGTGAGAAGTTTCTTTGAATTGCATTATTGCCTTTTTGCTGATGTAAGTAAAAGAAACAGACTTAAATAGATACTTTTAGACAATAGGGAAATCAATGAAAGTAACGAACTTGCAAAGTCAAGTCCGTCATGATTCTTATAAAGCAAAATGTCCAAAGCCTATTTTCCTGTAGCTCTGATATGTCTAAATGTGAATATTTTGGCCTTCGGCAGATTGATTATTCATTTGATAGCTATTCTTTGCATGTAAATGATTAATAATAATCTATTATAGACGCATTAGAGTTATACATGTTATAAATGTTTACCTAGTATGATTTCAACTTCAGAGACTAAAATCCTTTCTTCCCTGACAAAAGAAAAAAAAATCATTCAACTGTTATTTCATAGTCATTAGATTCTACCATTAGAAATGTAAAAATCCTAGGGCAGAACAACCTATTGAACTTGACTAGTCATGTTTTAATAGGAATAAATCAGAACTTTTATAGATTCGTGTAGGGTTAAAATTCTTGCTTTTTTAGGGTGGAGAAAGAATAAAGCAATTCAGAAGAGAGGATTCAGGCTTTAGTAGGTGACTTGGATATGGAAGGGGACAGCCATAAGGAAACATGAAGCTCTGAAGATGTGGTACGAAATCATAATCCATGGAATACTTCATAATTTGAACTAATGCTCCTCCTGAATCATTTAAATTTATTTAATAGTAAATAGTAAACCAGCTTGTTTTTTTTTCCTTACCAAAATCTGGTAAGGGTGCTGTGACAATTTTATATATGTGGAAATTATGGTTTACAGTCATTCATCAATGTGTCCAGGGTCACACAGTGAGTGCATGGCAGAGAAAAGGTTTGAATTAAGGTCTGACTGAAAAGAAAGTATATAGCTTTTAAAATTTGCTTTTCAAAATCTTTTCATGAAGACTATGAATGAATTCTTAATGAGTGGTCATAAAGTAAACTAACATTCATTGAATATTTATATGCTGAATACTGTGCTAGTGTCTTTACAAAAATTACTTTATTCAAAATAATAGCTTTATCATTTGTTAGAGAAGTGATCAGAAATAAATAACAAAGAATTAAAATTCAATAGCTTAAAGAAAAGATGTTTATTTTTTTGGCAACAAGAATTCCATGAGATGCAATCCAGCCCTGGTGTTTGTTCACCAAGTCCCTGAAGAGTCCACCAAAATATCTTTTTCATAAAATAAAAGCAAGTTTATTGCTCACTGCATGAGAGAGACCACCACCTTGACAGAATCTTAGCAGATATTTAGAGTAGGGAGAGCACAAAATTATAGTTATAGATTTTTCATGTCTAGTTTAAGATGGCTCTCTCAATGTGGGGACCTGTTTGAGACTCAATGTTGGGGTAGAATTCAAGTTATATTAGTTTAGGGTTAGTGAACATGGGGAGGCAAGTATTTAGAAGGGAATTTTGAAGAGTAGACCATCAGTTGATAAGCTGGTTTGCACTATCTATTTTTCTGAGAAGAGAGAACTGAGGACTAGCTGAGTAGTCTGTTGTTCAGATAAACAGATCAGGGTATGTTCCAAAATAACACTAAAGTAAATTGCAATGTCATCTGGACAAGAGTTTTTTGGATTAACAAAGTCGCATTAATTGTACACATGTTACCTCTCCTACTTTAGCTCAAAATTGTCATAAAGTCAGGTTTCTTTTTCTTTAATTGGAGGGTAACTTGAACACTCCCAATTGTCATACCCACATCCCAGATATTAGAAAGAAAAAAGAAAAGACAAAGTAGAAAGGGACAAAGTCTAGATCATCCAAGTCTGCCTTTTTAAAAATGTTTTTCCAAAAGTTCTATATTTTGCTTTATCCCATTGGTCACAACTAGGTCTTATGACGAGTGTTAGCTAAAAGGAAACTGAGAAGATAAATCTTTAGGCTTTACAGCCTCTAAAGCAGAGGAAGGAAGGGAAAAGAGGTTGTGAATTGATTTTGTGTTGTTAATACACCGTTTTGGTTGCAAAACTGATTTTAGCTGAATAATTTCCTAGCTGTCAGTTATTAATATTAGTAAGGTATTATATTGAAATACACTATGTCCCCAGGCACTCTGTTGTGTTATTTACATGCTTCACTTCATGAAACTTTACTCCAAGCCTATTTGGTAGATAATAGTCTTATTCCTTTTACAGATGAGGAAACTGATTGTAGGCAACTTGCCTAAGGACACAAAGAGCTAACATATGTCAAAGATGGAATTTAGAACCCAGAATGACTTTTCTCAGCTATTCTTGTTATAGCCACTGCTTCTGTCACCAACAAGTTGCCTCCAGAATCTCAAAGGTGGGTTTGGAAGCGATTAACTGTTTTTCCAAGTTGTTTCTTTTCCTTTTGTGTGTGAAGGAGATGTAACCACCAGCCATCCTGAAACTGACCAAGCCTCACCACAAGAGCTGCGCCCAGGACCTTTGCCTTATTTTTAATGCAAAAATCTCTCCAGGAGGAGCTTAGGCCTCATTATGTGGAAGCACGTTCTCCAACTGAGTCTGTGCAAGCGGATACCTGCCTCTCTCTGTTGAAAATTCATTCCCCAACCTAATAAAAGTTCCTGCTTTCCTTTGTTCGAGGACGCCATGACTTTGGAAATGATTCCTCATGGCCTCCTATTTGCTGCAAATACACTTTACTTTGTGAGACAACTTCTACTGGTGAAGAGACTTATTTAACACACCAGGAGGGGAACCCACTTGGTTTGGTATCACTTCTTCAAATAGAAAGCTGTAATATTCAACTGTAATGGTCATATTAATTGTGATTCATTAATTATGACTAATTAATAGGGCCGGCCCGGTGGTGTAGCGGTTAAGTTTGCGCACTCCACTTCAGTGGCCCTGGGTTCGAAAGTTCAGATCCTGGGCACAGATCTATGCACCGCTCATGAAGCCGTGCTGAGACGGGGTCCCACAGAGAGCAACTAGAAGGATGTACGACTATGACATACAACTATCTACTGGGACTTTGGGGAGAAAAAAGGAAAAAAGGAGGAAGATTGGCAACAGATGTTAGCTCAGGGCCAATCTTCCTCAAAAAAATAATTATCACTAATTAAATATCTATACTCAAATAATTTCTCATTATAATCAGAACTTCCTATAATCAGATAATTTAAATTTGTCTAAGTATCCAGAATATGTTTTTTACATGATAAAGTCCGTCTTTTTAAAAAATAAATTCCACCTGATATGTAATACTTAGAGTATCGTAGTATTTTTTCATATACTGAAGCCAGTGAAATGGAACAGGTGTTATGAGCCACGTTTTTGTTGGCAACTCTTATCACCCAAAAACATATATTCAAAGTAATTTAATAATTTCATCTTGTATGTTGCAGATTCAAAAATATTTTTAAAAACTCATCTTAAAAACAAGTCAGCATGAATTTTTCCTTTCATATAATATCTCTACAGCTGATTATTTTAACCAGCAATCTCAGTAGAATTTCAAGTTTAGTAACATCATTTTCTCTCACCATGATGCAAAATTCTTCCATGTTTACATTGTAAAATCAACTGATTCAAATTAGAAACACAGTGTCTCCTGTTACTTTTTCTGAGGCTGTTATGAAAACATAATTTGTCATCCTCTCAGAAAACAGTTAAACTAAAACCAAGTTAGATTAACAATAACAAAATATCTATTACAGTTAGTATCTTGCGGATTTTTTTTTTTAAACCACTGCTTCTTGTACTGCTGATTGTAACTCAGGGTTGAGAGTCTGACCATTACCTTAGAGATTTGTTGGGGTGAGTAGATCACATGGGAATAAAAACCTTCACTTGCTTTAGACAAAACACTTAAAAATTAGGCCAAACACATTGCTCCCACACAGAACTGGACTTTTATATGTATGGAGCACACAGTTGCCAGAAAGTCTTGAAAGATATTCAGAAAAGTCATTTTATCAACATAACAAAAAGGGCACAGGCCAGCTCCATGGCATAGTGATTAAGTTCAGCACGATCTGCTTCAGTGGCCCAGGTTCGTGAGTTCGAGTCCCGGGAGTGGATTTACACCACTTGTCAGCCATGGTGTGGTGGCGACCCACATACAAAATACAGGAAGATTGGCGCAAATGTTAGCTCAGGGCTAATCTTCCTCAAGCAAAAAAAGAGGAAGATTGACAACTCATGTTAGCTCAGGGTGAGTCTTAAAAGGCAAAAAAAAGTCCCCCCAAAACACTGACCTGTCTCTATGATTGCAACCCATGAGTATTTTTTAAAAATGAAATATATGAAGACTTCTGTAAGTATGAATCATCTCCAAAGCATAACACCTTATGCCATAAGTTATTAATGAATTCTTTGTTAAATTAGCTACTGTGTATTAGATTGGCTATCTAACTGCTGGGCAGGGACCATAGAGGGTAAAAATCAGACAGAGTCAATATGCTAGTGGTCTTGTTTTCATTACTCTTCTTGCTCATAGACTGTTCTAGAATGGGCTAGCTAAAGGAAGAATTGGCACATTAGGAAATCTGCCTTGTCCCTGGGAAAATTTGAACAAATAGGTAATGTACTCTGGCAACTATGTCATTTCTTTTCCTTCAATATTGGCATATATGAATAGCATCTATGAAGAAAAATAGCCATTCAAAGTATCTTGTTCTCAGAAAGTTCCACAAAATAATCATGGGGGAACAATTAATTTATTTCCTAAACTTTTGCTTTTAAAGCCTAATTCTGATCCCTCCTTGCCTTCCTGCCTGCCTGCCAGCTTTCTTGACCTTCTTCCTGACTTCATTCCTTCCTTCCTAAATAGTTTATTCCAAAAGTCATTAGGTAGGATCAAGAAAGGTGGGAATCTCCTTGCACTTGAGAGGGCAGCACAGCACAGGAGTTAAGAACACAAGTGGAGTGGGGAGCATGCCCACCCAGTAGGTTAGGGAATGGAGACAGCTCACATAGAGGATCAGAGCCAAGAGGAGGCTGTCTGCCACTGAGTGTTGGAGGCCAAGCTGAATGAGAAGGCCATCTGTGTAGATGGAATTGCAGTGGTGACTAGACATTGGTTACATGCAAGAAAGACTTGTCAAAAAGGCAAATACATTAAGGATGATGGAAGCCAAGTTTCTCTCTAACAAAGAAGACGTGGAAAGGGAAAAACTACAATGGTTTCTGTGATGTTGAGTTCAAATTAAAGGTATCCATGTGGAAGTTGTACTTTTGAATATATAAATAGACAGACATAAACATGTCGAGGAGAGAGGGAGTAAATATATTCTTTAGCTCTGTCCACTTAACAACTGTGAAAGCCTAGGAGCGGCAGTCACCCACTTATAATGAGTACCAATAGGCTCCACATCTTGGTTTTTAAATACCATTATCCATAAAAAAGAACCAGAGCTCTTTGGAGAAATTGCTGATTCCAAGCTTGGAACAGGGAAGATATAAGATAAACCTGGAATATCTTATTGTCCTAAAAAAGTAAGGAGTCTCTCTAATAAAAATTAAAATGTATCAAAAATAACATGGAGCCAGCTTGAAGAGTCTAGCACAGGCCATGTTGTAGATAATCCGATAAGCCAAGTAAATAACGATAGGATTGCACTATTAAAACAATTAAATAAAATATAAATGCATGATTTTTTTTACTGAAAAAATAGACAAATGAATAAATTAATTTCCAGAGGAGAAACCTTTTCCTTAAATGGTATGTCAATGGAAGACTCTAAGGAATGATGGAACTAGATAATCACCATTTGCAACCATCATAGTAATGACTAATTCATCCAAGAAACAGAAACAGATGTTAAACGAGTAGGTGAAGTTTGATGAGGAATGGAATAGTCTCAGTTACTTCCTTGTAAAATCCTTATAAAGACAAAAAGATTCAGGTACAGTGGAGAATAATCAAGGTACCAAGTTTAACATCATAAGCAATGGGACAAATCGAAATTGTGTACCTCCTGATAGGGTAGAATGAGAAGAACACAGCATCACTTCTGTGATATTCCTACCAAAATTATATAACCTAAATTTAAAAAACAAGGCTTATTAGGTGAATGTAACCTAAGAGACATCCTATGAAACAATTGGTCTATAATCCTCAAAGTGTCAAGGTCATGAAAGTTAAACAACTGCTCCAGAATGAAGAAAACTAAAGGTCATGACAAGTAAGTGTAAGACATGATACTGGCCTGATCGCATTTACTATAAGGACATTATTGAGAGAATTGGAATACTTGGATGGAGTCTTCGGATTCGATGGTAGTAATATATCAGTGTTAATCACATTTAATGTCTGCATTGTGACTATACAGGAGAACGTCCTTTTTTGTAATTGATACATATGAAAGTGCTCAGGTGTGAGGGGTCATCACCTAGGCAATTTCCTCTTAAAGGGTTCAAGAACAGGAAGACTCTTTGTGATATTCTTGCGATAGCAAAAGCTCGTTCTTTTCTCAAAATGAAAAGACACAAAATTTTTGAGAACTATGATTCCATCTAGAACTTGTTGTAATACATTAACTCTGAAAAATTTGACTCACTATTTTCCACACAATCTTCTCTTGGAAGTCAAGGAGAACAAAGTTATTTGAAAATGGTTGTATGATAATTGTGTCTTTAAGAGGCTAAGCGTACACGCAGAAAGCTTCGAAGGAGTTCTCGTTTAAAAATAAGGTTTAAAATGTGTATTTCTAAATTACTCTAATATTATATCTACCAATTACTGGTACTTATTCTTTTATAGCTTCTAAAATTAATTTATTTTCCCATTACTCTTTTTCTTTTCTTGGCTGAAATCCATGTTTCTATATCTCTTTAGGCTGTTTAAAGAGACATGTAGTTCATTGGATTCTCTTTCAAATTATTCTCTGCCATCTCATGGGGCAAGTTTTAAGAGGATAAATTTGCTTACATAAATTTCAATATATTTAGTAGCTCAAATGACAGAAGAAAAGATAAAACACAAATAGGTCATTTTCTAGACAAAAGAAAAACAATTAGTATAAAATATTAATAATTTAAATTGCTGAGAATCTAAGTTAAAATTACAGTAAAGTTTGAATTACTTAAAATATACTGTAACCCATCCAAATATTAGCACTTATATGACCTTAAATAATTCAGCATTGGACCCGAGAAAAATGCATTAGAACTCCTGATAGAAACATAATAAATTGTCTGTGTATTATATTGCCTTCTTATTAGAGTTACCCTAAAATGTGTTTTTGAAGTTGAGTGCTGTATTTGCACAAATTGAAAATTATAATATTTTACCCTGCCGTCAATCCTACCTGTCTCCTAAGAAGCATATGACTGACATCATATTGTGAAACTATGGGGTGAGCTAATCTACAGCTAACAGTTTGCTCCATTGTATCAAATGACTTATTTTGTGTGCAGTATGACAGATACATGATTAACTCTCTTTCTGTATAAAAACTTCTCTGCTGTGTGGCTTTGAAAGGAAACGTGCCTTTGAGGATGAAGGTGCCTAGAGGATGAACTCTACTTATACTTTGAGGATAAGTAGAGTTCCATAGAGACAAATAGTCCTGAGGGCAACAGGTTAACCCACTCAATCTCTAGTGAAGTGGAGTTTCCCTGGAGATGGTCCCAAAAGCAAAGAATCAAAAATAAGGAAGCTTTTAATTTTTGTATTCAAACCCAGAAAAGGTCAGTGTTTGCTTTTTGTAATATTTTTAGGTATAAGTGACCTGGAAAAGTAATAGTCATCTTACTATAATGTGTTGTGTAAATATTTCCAAACTCAAGAAGGAAATCCTGGAAGCATTTGAGGACATAGTTTTCTCACCTGCACTCAAAATATTTTACTACACAATATTCCCCCTAAATAATTTTAAAACATGACACTAAAGGGATAAAATTCTATAAATCCATTAGCTAGACTTAACAGAGATCTTTTCAGATGATCGTATTTGTCATGGAATTTGTTAGTGTGACATAGAGATGCTATATAATTCCATGTATTATCATTATTTTGGATGCAATATGTCACTTATGGAAATAGATTCAAAGTTAGCTGGGAACTTAGAAGAATTTCCATTGGATAGCAATTTAGTGTTTTAGAAAAAGTACAGATCTCAGAATAGGAGACCTGGTAATAGAATCCAGAAGAATATAAGATGCAAAGTAAGAATGCTCTTTTGTGGAAGTAGAGAGAGTCTTCAGAGCTGACAGGGCTCTTTGCTAGCCAATGGTACATAAGGCAGTAAATCTGCCATTACTTTGTTCCTCTAACTCAAATGGTCCTCACATTCCACACTGACTACTGAATTTCAGGCACCCCGTGTGAGGAGCCGCATCCTCTCGCTGGTATCCCCGTGTGTGGATGTGTGAGTATTCCCTATACTGCTTATTTGCTTGTTCAGCATCAACTGAAGGAAAAACAACCTTGGAAAGTGTCAACACACTCCATCTTCTCAACTCTCAGACTAGGAGCAACTTTCCTTTTCTGCTTTAGCTCATTTGGAATAAGACAGACCAGGCTATTTATCTAACTTCAGGTTTCTCGTCTTTAAAATGGCAACAATAAAATTTACTTTTCAGAGTAGTTATAGAATTTAAATAAGATAAAATAAATAAACATTCTTTCATATTTTAAACTGCAGCAATTATTAAGGGCTATCTTTTCTTTCTTCAGCTTTTTGTTAGGTAGTAGATTACCTAATCTAGATCTGTAATTTATGTACCCCCAATGAAAGCAACTAGTCTCTCTATATGAATGACCATAATATATGATGCCAGTTTTGGGATATGTTTTATTTTTCCTTCCAGCCTCCCTTTTAGCTATTCCTTCTAAAATCTGTGCACTTCTGGGGGCATGACAACTTCCTATAATGGTCCTCCGTGTTTTTGTTCTACCTCAATGACATTTCAGATTTGTTAGTGGCAGTGTAATAGATTGTCATCAAAGAGGATTGTAACAATTTGTATCACGCTCATTGGGAATGAGATTCTGCTGCTTCTTAATGAACAGATGGAACCCATTTTTTCTCCCCTTGAATCTGGACTGACCTGTGACATGCTTTGGCTAATAGAATACGCAGAATGGCCCCATGCAGGTTCAAGGGCTAGGCCTCAAGAGTCTTACAGATTCCACCATTGACCTTTTAGAATTATGAAATCACCTTACTGTAAAAAAGCCAGTCTAGCCTATTGGTGAATGAGATCATGGAGGAAAACCAAAGTGCACAAGCTGACAGCAGGACCAACTGGCCTAAGGTGAATGAGACCCCTTGCAGGCTCCCAGCCCAGTCCTGGTGTCAGACAACCACAGCTAAATGAGAGAGCCAGATAAGATGAGCCAAGAACTGCCCAGCCAACCCACAGAGTCATGAGAAATTAAGACCATTGCTATTTTAAGTCACTAAGTGTTGAGGGGGTGGGTAGGAATTTAATTTAATTAACTGAAATAGGCAGTTATTGAGAAGGAGAGAAGGAGAGCAAACTGGTGTCCCTTATCCTCCAATTCACAGAGCTCAGCATCTTGAGACTGTTTTCCTCTTTCTATTTTCCTGACAGGAATCACATCCTACTTGTTACTGCAACCCCCTGAGTAGAAATCATATTCCCGTTGCTGGAGTGCTTTTTCCTTTTCCTTTACCTGACCAATTTCTATTTATCCCTCAAAACACCTTACAATCAACTCCTCAAGGAAGCTTTACAAACCTCATCCCAATCTTTCTAAATATCTCCGTTCCATTCTCCCGTTTCACCCCATAAATGTCACTGTGTCTCTTTATTGATTACTTGCCTCTCTCGCCCTACTAGACTGTAAGGTTGGGAAGACGCCGTGTTATATCCAGCCTTTTGCATCAGCACTCAATCAATATCTATTTAATAAATGCCTAAAATGGTCATTTGTGGGAAAACTGTGGTTGTTTTATGAAAATATATGGATATTACTTCTACCCTTTATGTGCACAAATTTATCTAATTACAGTGTTTCATAGTGTTGTAAGAATAAAGGAAGTAACTTTACTGAGTACAGTGTCTTGTTCTGTAGGCAGTTTATGGTTGCTTTTATTTTCTTATTCACTACTCAATTTGTTCTTTACAAAATTAAACTGTTTTGGACAAATGTTTTAAGTAAATGAGGAAGTCAAAGACATAAAGTGAGATTAAGTGAGGTATGACTCTCACACTCAAACTATGTGAGATGATGTACTAGTCTCTTCCAAGAGATGAGCCAAAAATAAGGCTCCGAGATTTCTTGCACTCAGCTTGAAGAAGGACACATTATCCTAAGTGGACCTGGGGAGACATAATGATAAACATATTCAACTACAAATAAAGGGCAAAAAGAGTGGCAAATTTCCAAGGACTGTTTCTTTTAATGTTCTCCAATTTAGTCTGATTCTGTCGTGGCCAAAGCACAAGGCAGTTAAGATAATCCTATCGGAATTTCCTAATTGTCTGACTTAATCCAAAAATAGATTTCAGAGTTACTTAATGAGTGTACAGACTACATACCCTTCAGGCTATGCTCCATAAATATTTTCCTTTGGATTTTTATCAGAATTGAGAGAGAGTGGGGTTTTTTTTAGGAGTATATATACTTTGATTGTAGATATTTTTCCTTGCCATTAAATTTATGCCATTTTGAACAACACATTTTAGGAAAGATATTGGAAAAAAATTAGTGTGTGTTCATGGAGTATGACCACGGTAATAAAGGATCAGACAGTCTTGAGAGAATTGGGGAATATAACCCAGGGAACAAAATGCAGGAAATATGATATATTCCTCAAATATTTGATAAACCTTTACATAGAAGATGCATTAGACTTGTGTTGTGTGATCCCAAAAAGTAGAGCTTGGAGTTATAATTTAAAGTTATATATAAGAAGTTATATTTCAGCCTGACGTATAAAAGAAATTACTGACACTTTACGCAAATATGATAAAGACTATTTCACAGTACCTCAATGTTTAATAGACTCTGGCATTCAGACAGGTATGAGTCTGCAACAAAATTTTCACCAGTTAAGGAAAAATGGAACAAATGTGGTATGTTTATGTGTGTGTAATCATGTATGGTAGCCCATCAATATTGGTGAACCATGTTTTCTGGGAGATGACTGGTCTTATGTTCATCTTAATTTTTTTTAAATATCCATTTTTAATGAATTTATAATAATGTTATTTTTGATAACTTGATATTTCTTCAGTTGGTTTAAAAAAATAGTCTTGAAGTTAAATTCTACAACCTCTGTAATAGATAACAATTTAGTGGTGATGTTCATGAGGGAATTCAAGCAAACAATAATTATCCTATGGGGTCACTTTAATCTAGAAGTTTTGATTCTCTGACTCAAAACTCACAGCCAGTAGATTTAAGTGACAGTGATCTCTTTTTGTACATGATCTTTACATTTATATTTTCAAAGTCTTCCAGACAAGGCCTTTGTTTTGTCACTGCACAACATCCCTCTGTTTTGGACTTAATATACTCCAAGCTCCATATCAGATTTCACACTCAGAGGCATGGAAATAAAGCAGTGTAAATGGAATCAGAATTGTTACAATTGAAGATAATAACTCACACTATGAGCACATATAATTTACACCTCCCAAGAGGAATTTTTAATTTATATTTTCTAATGTAAGGAAATAGTTGCAACATAAGATTTATGCACTCTTTTTTTTCTGTATCTGATAGTAAATTAGTGTCTTAATGACATGCAACACTTTGGATATTGAACAGATGGCCATATAAACATTGCCATCCACAGTAAATAATGTAATGGCAGTAAAAATACCCAGACATTGTCTGATATTAATGCCATTTTCATTGTCATTCAATTATGTTTTCATAGTTTCTATTATGGTGTTAATATTTCATCAGCTAACATTTGTTTTTCCTGTAACTATTACATAACTATTTAAAATTTAACACAAAATGGAATTGAAATACATTGTTCATTAAGTTTTTAATCTATTTATGGCTGCTTGAGTCTAAGAACTTGATCAAGCAAGAGATACTCATATTAATAACTAATGTAAGACTGAAATATAACAGACATCAGTATTCTAACAGTAAAGAGAAAGATGAAAAGAACAAAGTAAAATCTATTTGCATGTAAAAGGAAAAGCACTAGTGTTATTTAAACAATAGTAATATACTTGCTTTTTGAAAAATTTTTTAGAATAATATATCATGCTTCCTTCTAAAGGGTGTGAAACGTACGATATGCATATCAGGTCCCCAATCTCTCCTCTCCCACAAACAACATTACTAATCCTTCAAGGCACACTCCCTCCAGCTGAACCCAGAAGTAGCTTCAGAGTATTTCTCACCTTAGTGCTCTAAACAGCCACTACCAATCCATGAGAATTGACACTCCAGTTAAAATCAATTTACCTTTCTATTTGCTCTTCCAAATAGATCAGAAGAAACTGGAAATTCATGCTAGAACACTAACATGAGTTTAGGAAACAGCCAAGATCTTGGATGGCGAAGTTACAGGTACACTACAATAGGTGAACTTCCGAGGCCCCAAATTATCCATTAGCCTAAAGGAAATCTAATCTATCAAGATGAAGGATATTCTTTTGTTCGGCCTTACTACACTCAAAGGCATTACTGAAAACATTTAAGAAAATCAAAGCGATTTCTAACCGGTCCAAAGTAAAAATTGTTTAGGTCTTCCACAATAAATAACTTACCTATGAAGGGTGTTGTGGGTTATAGAAAAACAGAGCATAACTGCCTTCAGAGACCTTAGAATTTTCCTCTAATGCCAATGGCACGCCAGTCATTAAAAACACCACTGTAGATAAGACAAACAATATCCTTCCTCATGGATCTTACATTTTAGTTGAAGGACAGTAACTAACAAATAATTAAACAAATAAATGAGATAGTTTTAATTGGGAAAAGTGCTCTGATGGAAATTCAATAAAATAATGGAATAGAAAGCAAGAAAGAGTGGAGTGGTACTTAGATGCCATGAAAGTCCTCTCTGAAGGGCTGAGATGTGGATGACAAAAAGGGTAGAGTCGGAATACAATACAAATGTCAATGCTACTACCATTCAATTATGACTCCTATTTCCTACTTTATGGTTAGTATTACAATGGTGTAACTGGTTTCATGGAAAGGGATGAAAGAAGACAAATCAGGGAAATGCAAATCAAAACTACAACGAGATACCACCTCACACCCGTCAGAATGGCTATAATTAACAACATGGGAAACAACAAGTGTTGGAGAGGATGTGGAGAGAATGGAACTCTCATACACTGCTGGTGGGAGTGCAAACCAGTGCAGTCACTATAGAAAACAGTATGGAGATTCCTCAAAAATTTAAGAATAGAACTAACATATGATCCAGCTATTCCACTGCTGGGTATTTATCCAAAGAACATGAAAACACCAATGCGTAAATATATGTGCACCCCTGTGTTCATTGCAGCATTAGTCACAATAGTCAAGACTTGGAAGCAACCTAAGTGCCCATCAAGGGACGAATGGATAAAGAAGATGTGGTATATATACACAATGGAATACTACTCAGCCGCAAGAAATGATGAAATCCAGCCATTTGTGACAACATGGACAGACATTGAGGGTATTATGCTAAGCAAAATAAGTCAGAAGGAGAACGTCAAATACCATATGATCTCACTCCTAAGTAGAAGATAAAAACAACAACAAACAAACACATAGAGACAGAGATTGGATTGGTGGTTACAAGAAGGGAAGGGGGGAGGGAGGAGGGCAAAAGGGATAATTAGGCACGTGTGTGGTGATGGATAGTAATTAGTATTTGGGTGGTGAACATGATGTAATCTATGCAGAAATAGAAGTATAATGATGTATACCTGAAATTTATACAATGTTATAAACCAATGTTACTGCAATAAAAAAAAGAAAAGAAATCCAGGGAGAGAAAAAGCCATGGGGTAAGAATGGCTCAATTTATGCTTTTGTACAATAAGTGAGTGATATTAATCGGTGTATACAGAAGTTTTTAACAGCCTATGATTTATAGAGAATGCTTACTTCGGATATAACAAATTCATGACCAAGTGGAATACAACACACTTCATATAGATGTCTCACTTGTTGCTATTTGTTTTTTTCAATGTAACTATTCAAACCACTATCAGTAGGGGTAGATATTGCCTCAGTTAATAAACACTCACCTTATTTTACTGTGTATTATAACTAGCTCTCTTTATTGGGACAACAATTTTACTCTTTCTGCTGAATGTCAGTAGCTCAAACTTGGTTCAGGGTTATTAAGTGTCTCTTAATTGTGTAATATTTTCAGCAAACAAATTGAAAACATTGGAAAAAATTTATAATTACTATAGTTATTGTCTGAAGCAGTGGTCAGCAAACCACCATCCACAGGCCAAATTTGGTCTGCTGCCTGTTTTGGTAGATAAAGTTCCATTGGAACACAGCCATGGTACTCATTTACATACTGTCTATGGCTACTTTCCTGCTGCAACAGGCAGAGATGAACAGTTACAAAAGAGACCATCTGGCATGCAACTCTACAAGACTCACTATCTGACCCTTTACAGAAAAAGTTTCCAAACACCTTGTAGGAAGTCCTTCAGTAACGTTGGAGGGCATTTAAAACATCAATGTGTTTCGTCAAAGCCTTCAGTGATAATTTTAGTTCTTGAATTATCCTGGCTCTACCTTTCATTTACTTCCATCCTCTAAACTTCACTTGAGCCAATTCAATTAATTCTATTTTCAGTCCGGAGAAATAGGAGTAAAAAAATCCTATTAATTTATTCTACAGAATTATTCCCTTTGTTTTCTAGGCCAAAGTTTCACTTGCTTCCTCTACTTTTTTTTTTTTTTTTTCTTTTGTAATCTTCCGTTAGGCTAAGAATACTTTCTCTCCATCCTTCCTCTGGAATATTTTTAGAAAATATTGCTCGAGTTTATATAACAGGGTGCCTCTATAGGCTAAATTTCTCCTGTCAACATGAAAGAGAAGCCTTGGCTAAGTCAAAGCTACCCCAGTTCTCCTAGCTAGAGGCTACGAATCTTACTGAATTAAGTGAGATCTGTCCACCCGTGATCAGGAATTGTTGCTGTACAGCTCAGGTAGGCAATTTGGGAGTGGTTTGTTTCATCAGATAATTCCTGTGAACCAGACAAGCAAATACGTAATTTCTTATTTTCCCTTTTGGAACACTAAGTTAAGGGGTACCATCTTGGGAAGACTGATACTTAGAGACAGTTGTCAGAATTGAGATTAACACCTTGGTTTATCACTGCACTTTAACTCACTGTTTCCAGAAGCTTGGCCACTTGAAAGGCATCAAATGGGAGTCAGAATCCTGTGTTTTAAGTCCTAAATTACGGCATTTGCAAGTGAGATCAATTGGCCAAACCATTTACTGTTTCTTTGTTTAAACTATTTCTGCAGTAGCCGAACTCACTTTGCTAATTATTTTAATAAGCTAATACCAATATAAAGTCCCATGGTAGGCATTTCACAGGCTAAAGCAAAGGTCAAGAGAATTCTTGCCACTTATCCTGTCATTTGTGACAACGTGGATGGACCTTGAGTACATTATGCTAAGTGAGATAAGTCAGAGAAAAACAAGTCCTGTATGATATCAATTATACGGGGAATCTAAAAAGTCAAACTTGTAAAAAACAGAGAGTAAAATGATGGTTACCAGAGGCTGGGGAGTGGAGGACAGGATTGATGTTGTTTAAGGATACAAACTGGTGATAAGTAGAAAATGAGTCATAGATCTAATGCATAGTATAATGAATATAGACAACAATATTGTACTCTAATTATGTGATGTGATAAATATCACTACAATAGCAATCATATTACAATATATAAATGTAACAAAGTAACATGTTGTACACTTAAATTTATACAATGTTCTATGTCAAATATATTCAATAAAATAAAAGAGAATCCTTGTCACCAAAGAAATAACACGCTAAGTTTTTTGCAAGATCTTTACAAAAATATTGACAATATTATAGGTGCTTCAAATAGGTACATACAAGAACCATAAATGTTCAGTGAATGGAGAAGTCACTTCTACACAGTCAAAAGTTTATGAAATTTGTGATGATCATGCAAAATTAAGATTTTGATGATAACTAATGATAGAGTACAAAGTATTTCAGGCTTACAATCACTTTTTTCATTCATTCATTTATTCAACGATCATTTATTGAGCAATTTTTATAGGTAGCCTCCGTGCTTGGCTATGCATCAAGAGTGGTAAACCAGAGTATATGCTAATATTCTTGACAGAGTTTACTGTCAAGTTGAGGGATTGGTCAATAAACAAATAGAAAAAGAAAGAACAACATGCAGTGAATGAGAATGTAGCTGAGAAGGAAAGCATAGGAAAAAAAAGCAACAAATGGGCAAATTAGATACGGACAGAAATCTGTTCAAATTATTTTTGTCTCATGCTTTAGTTTGAGAAATTGAATTTGTAATATTACATTTGCTCAGCAATTACAGATTTTTCCACAGAAACAAAATATTTTCCTTATCTTTTGAAAAAACAGTACATTATTTTTTCTCTGAACTGCATTTGTAATTCATTGACTTTTTGCTGGACCTTGTATCTTGTTGATTATTATACAAGCACTTCTTTTAAAATGGAAAATGATGGTAGTTATTTTAAATTAAATATTTCAGACTGTTTTGAAAAATTCAAGCACTACATTCATTAATTTCACAAAGATTTTTTGAGGTCTTACTGTGTTCACAGGCTGGGGATAGAGCCCTGGACAGGCATGCATGGCCCTTGCTTTCCTGGAGCAAACATTAGAGTGAGTGAGAGAGAGAACACAAGTCAACAATAAGTATTCAAGATACTGTCAAGATGCTTTCAGATAACAGAAATAAAATGGAGAGATATGATAGTGCTGGAGACTTGGGGTAGACCTTAAATTTTAGATAGTATTGGGGTTCAAGGAAGGTCACGTGGAGAATATAGAACTGAGGCTTTAACGATAAAGGAATCCCTCTGTGGACAAGTCAAAGGAAAGACTTCCCAAGTAGAAGAAACAGTGTGGAAACATCAAGATAGGAGTGAATTGGAAATGTTTTGCAAATAGAAAAAAAAGTCGGAGTGGTTGGATGATAGTGTATACAGGAGAAAGTGACGATGTATGTCATGAGAGATGCTGCCAAGAGCCTGATCATGCTGGCCCTGAATTCCATGGTAAGGGGTTTGGATTTTATTTTAAACAAGATGAGAAGCTGCTATAAAGTTTCAAGCATGGAGGTCACAAATCCAATTTATATTTTTAAAAGATTCTTCAGTTGCTTCATGCAGAAAGTATTTGGGGAGTGTAAACTCAAAGAAACCATTTGGGAGGTCATTGTATTCGTCTGAGAAAGAGATGGGGATCACGTGGGTTAAGGCAGTACCATAACACATAGAGAAACCCTGGATTTGGGTAAGTTGTCCATGTAGATTTCATAATGGAGAAGATGTGAAAAAGAGGGAAAATGGAAGAATTAAATAGGTGCTAGTTTTATGCTAACAACAAAGGGACAAT
This sequence comes from Ceratotherium simum simum, assembly GCF_057802395.1. Lineage (NCBI taxonomy): Eukaryota > Metazoa > Chordata > Mammalia > Perissodactyla > Rhinocerotidae > Ceratotherium > Ceratotherium simum. The sequence continues at coordinate 12,087,994 of NC_141935.1, read as the reverse complement.
AATGCTAAGTACTGAGATGTGGAAGATTGTGAAAGGAACAGGTTTGGACGTGGGGCATCTGCCTACTTAGATATCACAGGATTTGGATATTCAAACCTAGGATTCACAGATGATGTTAGAATTAGAGACATAAAGTTGGGATTTATAAGTATACAGATTAATATTTAGGACAAAAGTTCTAAAGAGATTGTGTAGATTAAGACGAGAAAACAATCCCACACCGAATCTTGAGGCATTCCCACATTTAGAGGTTGGAAGAAGAGGAGGAGGCACATCAAAGGAGAACAAGAATGTTGACCAGTGATGAGCAGTGAAGATCAAGAGAGACTGGTGTCAGAGACATCAAGAAAGGAAAGTGTTTTAAGAAGGAAGAAATGAATTATATCAAGCACTCTTGAATGATCGACTGAGGTGAGGGTATGGAAATGACCATTGGATCAGGCAACATGGAGTTCAGGTGACAAAAGAAGTGTCAGGGAAGAGATAGGGACAAAAACCTATTTAGAGAAGGTATAAGAGATAATGAGAGGGGAGGAGGAGAAGGCAAGAAATATAGAGAAATCTTTTTAAAATTTAGAAATATCCTAAATTCTGACCGTGACAATAGATCTTTTGTAAATGGTACATATGATGTACATATGATGGAAGTTTATACAACTTACCATGGTTTATGAATGTGTAGACTATAAACCAGAGTTAGTAAGAATATACTTTAAAATACTGATGGCAAGGTTAATTAATTAACTCTATAGGGAACAAAAGTATCACACCATTTTCATATGTTTTCTAACATATCCTTCCATTTGGTCACAAGAAGAGTTTTGGTTCTCAAAGTTTATTTTAGAAGCCATGCTTAAAAGTACATTAAATGTTTTTCTTGATTATAGAATTTAATTCCATGGTGATAAGAACAGGGAAAATTACTTAAAAGAGTTATAATGAATCAAGATTTATCGAGTATTAAATTAAAATATGCAAGTTGATATATTATAGCTAGATTTACACGGTAAGCTTGTAATGGTGCCTGGATCATTGATTCCTTTGGAAGTGATTATGACTTGGATTTATCATGGTACTATAGAATATGTAATGCACAAACTAGAAATACAGTTTTAAAATGTAAATAAAAATAGAACTTTGCATGTTCTATAAGTACATTTCAAGTGTTAAATGAAATTTGTAACCTTCAAATATGAATTCATAGAGGTCTCTATTAGCTGTATGATCTGCATTAATGCTGTCAACACCCAGGTTCTCAAAGTAATCAGAATTATAGTATTGTACCTTATTTCATTAGTACTCATAGCTGAAGAACTGCATGTAACCTTTTTATATTGCAGAGGAATGGATTTATGGCACAATTACAGCTGTTTTCAAACCAAGCATTTCACTTTAATATTCATATTAAAAAAAGATTCCTCTTTGCTCTTGATGGATTTCCCATCCTGCTCTACCTACAAAATAAATCATAGATGTTTTGATATTGGAGCCCTCCAAAAAGTAATCCAGAACATTTGAAAAATGCTAGCATAATATTACTAATTTGTTTTGCTTCCTATTAATAACAAAAGCTATGTAATTATCGTGGGATATAAACCCTAGACCACAACTTGTAAATGGAGCTTGAGCCATTGTAAATTATACTGCTTCTTTTTATGCTACTGTAGTTAAGAAATCCCCAACGTGTTCATTACAAATCTTTATCTTTTGGAGATTTCATATATCATAAAGCTGTGTCTAAGCACAGCTTAAAAGGTTACAGTTTGGGAAAATATAACTTTTAAGAACATCCAGAAAAATATTGCAAATAGACCATTTTATATTTAGGGCATCACTATTAATGAATTACTCTATCTAAATTAAATATTGAAAACAAATATTTAAATATATGTTGTCAGAAACTGTGAAAGGTCTGAGATGTCACTCTCCTTCCAGAGAATATTTCAGGAACACGAACCTGGGTCAGAGTAAAGAGCTCTATTGTGCTCACAACACAACTCACAGACAAAGTAACATTGCACTGTCTCTTCTCCCGCACCCAGCAACCCGGAGGAGCAACGTCATGAGAGCCCAATGGAAAAATATCCTACATGCATGGTGGGCTCACTCCAAAGGTGAGAATTGGAAAAACACAGATTTCCTCAATTTTTAAAGGGGAAAGAGATTATTTCTTTCCCTCCCATTTGGAGAGAGTTTCCTTGGAGAGGAAAATAATGCCCAAACCTAGTTGCCTACCTGGGAATGTAGCCTTTGGCTCTTGGAAGGATAGAAAAGGTTTATTGGATGGAAGCAATCGCTGGACCACTAGGTTACAGATCTAATCCTCATGATATGTGAAAAGGAAGATATTTCTAGAGGAAGCGAAAGCAAGCATTCTCTATCTTTTATAGGGTATACATTTCCATCACTCAGGAGACAGACTTTTATAGGAACACTGAGAAAGCCAAGGAAGATTTATTTTCCCACAACATATAAGGCACAAAATTTTATCTTAATTATTATTTTGTAATAGAAAAAAATCTTACCCAAATTCCATAGTAAGCCTTAATTTTTTTTCAATTAAATTTGATCATTTAAAACATATACATTATTATTCTATATGTAGAGTATAGCAATTATGTATGGTATACAATTTTTTCCTGATTTAAAATGATTTAGTTTGTAAAGAGTTTTAGAAGAGAATTTTTGTTTTGAACGGCAAATGTAGATTTTGCTTTTATCACCTTTCCTTTATATGTAAGCAAATAAATTAAACTTGGATAAAATGAAGTTAAATTCAAAGTTATTGAGCTTTTAATTTTGTGTTTAAATTATTGTTAACAGCTTTATTGAGATATAATTGATATTCAAAGAACCACCCTTATTTAATGTATACGATTTGATGATTTTGGAAATACACAAACACCCATGATATCATTACAACAATTAAGGTAATAGACACATTCAACACTTCCCAGAGTTTCCTTTTCTCCCTTTTTTTTGGTGGTAAGAATACTTAACATGAGATCCACTGTCTTAACAAACTTTGACGTACAGTTTCAGTTATGCTAGATGAAAAAGTTCTAGAGATTTGCTGTACAAAACAGTGCCTGTAGTTAACAATATGGTATGGTGTATTTAATATTTAATTTAGACAGTTTAATTTGTTTTACTTTGGAGGGTTTATATATATATACATATAAGTAGTCCATATTTACTTGAAGATGTCTTTGAAAAGAAGTTAATGCTCACAATTAGTGGTAGAAGTGAATATATTACATAAATGTAGATATATACATACAGACAACATAATCATTTTATTCTAATGCTCCCCATTATCGTTATTATGGATTGTCATTCTGTATCTATATTTAAACCTGACGAGGCATGATCATTATGTCTCGCACAATAAATAGTCCATTTCACTGCAATGTAGGTAGTAGAGACAGTATGTTTACAGAGTCGGCAACTATGGCGTTGGGGTCCTGATTAACCAAGTTTCCTGATTCTGCATCAATTTGCACTGGGCAGAGGTAGCAGTTACATTTTAGCTTGGTTCTCAGCTGATTTTTGAGAGTCGTTATTGAATACACAGCCAACAGACATTTTTTAAGCCTTCTCTATGATTCTATGAGCTACATATGCCATTTATTAAAACTCATCTTACATCACCTAGATGCCATCTTCTTCAACTAAGAAGTCTGTGCATTACAAACACATTTCCTGCAAGGGGAATACAGTGATTTATATTAATTTTTGAGGAATGGTGTATTTTAGTAAATGTAAGGTAAAAATGGAAATATCACGTGTAAAATCATTAAAGTGTAATTTTTGTGAAGTGACGTTTTACTCTCTTATATGTTCCGATTCTGGACAGGGTGCTAAAGTTCTCTCCAAAAGTCCTACAATATACTTTTTATTAGAAGTTGCGTTCTAGGTAGAAATATATAACCTGGACACCGGCCAAAATACTGGTCTTCTGTTCTAGATAGTGTTTCAAAGGATTATATTAGAAATCAAGACTTATTTGTGTACATTTGTAAGTTGGAATCTCAATGGATTATTTTTGTATAAAATTGATCTGAACACACCTCCCCTCTCTTCTACGAGAGAAGAAATCAGAGCACCCAGGCAGTTCATTGAGGTAGCCTGACTCTTGTTATTTCAAGGATTTGACCTGCTGTTGTACTTTCCTGTTCAGAACTGCTTTGACAAACACCTAGGAATCGTGTCAAAATATTTGAAGATTATGAAAAAGAAAGATAAAGATTTGAACTTTGTCTTTCTAGCTGTTTTTTCCCCCGACACTTGGCGAGTATGACTCAAAGAAATAAGATTAAGTCAAGTTATTAAAAGATGTTGCTTATGTTTTGAGACTATAAAAATGATAAATATTCATTGTAAGAAAATTAGAAAATTTCATCATAGTAAATTTAGAAAACACATAAAACCACGAAAGAAAAATCAATCAACCATATGTTAACCACTTAAAAATATCCACTGTTTATAAGATTGTGCAATGCGTGTACCTTCAAGATATAGACACCTGTAAAAGTACAGATATAAAATACATTTATACATATACTTGTTTTATATATATTCTATAATTTAGAATACATAACAGTATTAAACTATGATTTTAGCAATATGTCATAATCAATAATCCATTTCATAAAACACTATTTCATACTATTTCATCAAAAACATTAATATTAATTTGTGTGGATAGATAAAAAATTGATTTAAGTAAACATTATACCATTACTAGGTATTTTTCTTGTTATTTCTTATATTTTGCTATTAAAAATAGCACTGAGATGGGCATTCTTTTATTTAACTAATTACCTGAATCTCAAATTATTTTCTTGGTTTAACTATCTAGAGATCCTCTTTCGAGGGATCTGTATTTTATAAGAAACCTCAATAAATTTTGTAACATTGCACTCCAGACAGGCTTACTTCGTTAATATTGGGCCATAAAACTAGATATTTATTATACCCTTGTGAACACTACATGTTATTTTCTAAAACATTTTCTTCATTTGGCAAGATAAAAATGTCATTTAATCTGTGTTACAATGTCTATCGGGACAATGAGTGTCACACCATGTACATTAGTCTGTTTTGATCAATAGTAATTTAAACATTTTTGTCATATGTTACTGCGCTTGCAATTCTTCTTTTGTGGATTTTCTGATCATGAACTTTCCCATAGAAAAATCAGAGTATATATTTTTTTTTAATTTCCTATGGCAATAATATTGTCTGTCATATCTGTGGTAAAGTCTTTATCAGTGTGTTGTTTATGTTTTTATTTCACTTATAAAATCTTGAACAAATTTTAAAAAATAGTAAAATATAATGTAGTTCTTTGTAATTTCTTTTAATTGTTGGATGTGTATAAGATCCATTTTGAACTTGAGATCAGATTCTCCGTTCACATTCTTTACTTGTCTTAGGCTCCTGTAACGATGGCTGGAAGTTAACATAGTGTATGGATGTTTAGATAGTTTTTCCTTTTTCTTAGCAGCAAATTTTAAATAATCCCTATTTTGAAAATAATTTGTGATACTAGCAGTTTTCTACAAAAATTTTATATGCTAACAGGCGTCCTCCTCAGATACCTGTTTTTTTTTAAATTGTCCATTGTTTTGTTTAGGATCTGTCTGTTTACATAAAGTAGATATATAACATGTTTTAAAATATGCCAAGTCAAGTTTCCCCTTATTTTCCTTGACTGAAAATCTTTCAGCTCTTCTCTTTCTGTGTATTATAATAGACATATTTTATAATGTTTTTATGTTCAGAAAATAACGCTTAGAAATTTTACTGAAAAATACATTTCTGTAAGTTATGAAACAATGACTGATAACTTTTTTAAAGAGTTTTCCATTCAGAAATAAGATAGTTGTCTTAAATTTACTTTAGTTTTTTTTAACCTTTAACCTGTGCGTGCGTGGTTGAGCACTTTGTCTTTCTTTCTTGTTAATTTAGTACATAGCATTTCTTATTACAGCAGGTATTGAATAGTTAAAAATTATTTACATTATTCACTACATATTATATCTAGGAAGGCTGTTGATAATGAAATGTGGATTTTGATTCTGATCTGCTTCCTGCACACTCTGATTAGTTCTCTTCATTTTTCTGTTTCTCTGAGAGGCAGCTGTTGTTTGAGATAGGGAGACAAGTAGACAATTATATAATCAGTTATTAATAATACTATAATATTAATCTCACCTCCAACTTTCATATGTATGTATTTTTTCTCTTTTATTTTTGTTTCATATTATTGGTATAATTTGTCATTATGAGAATAGGTAAGAGTGATATTTCTTATGTTGTTAATGATAAATATTACTATATGTGTTCTTCGTATTATTCAAAAGTATTCACAGCTTACGAGTTTTTAATCAAAACTGCCTTCTAACTAGAGAGTGATTCTGTTTCTTTCAGGTCTTCTAATTAGTCCATGTTTCTAAAATTGTTTACTTATATTTCTTCTGTTTCCGTAAATTAATATATATCATTCATAAATATATATACATATATCTCATAGAAAATCACATATATTTTTCTGTTCCTTTTTAGCTACAAAAAGTTCAACCATGCTGTACCCACGGGAACTTTGTTCATTTGATTTGTTATTCCTGATATTTTCTTCCTTAATATCCTCAACTAATTAAGATTTAGTCACCATTCATAGTTTGGTTTGATCATTACTTCAGGGAAGACGCCTCTCATATGCTTGATCAGATGACATCTTATCTTAGAAACATCACGTATCTCTTCTCTGTAGCACATAAGGTAGAGACGTGCTATTCAGATGTGTGCTATTTTGCAGTTTCACATTTATTTGTGTTTGTTTTTGAATACGTATCTGTCTCCCTCCATAGGCTGCAAGCTGCTTGATCCCGAGTTTGTAAAGGCTTTTACTCATTATTGTGTCCGCAGAGACTAGCACAATGTCTGGCTCATCGGGGCTCCTTTCTCCCCTCTCCTCCCTCTTTTGGGGAGAGATGTAAGCATCTCAGGTCACTGGCTTTTGCTGCTGTAGTGGGGAGCCCCTCCCCAATCTACTTTTCCCCCTCCCTTTCTCCTTTCCTCTCCCTCAGTGGGTTTTTTGTGTCAACTCTGCCATTTTTATTTTGTTCATTTTTTTCTCTTTTCACAGAGAAATAAAGGTCTAGAAATTAAAATATATACATTAATTGAATACGTCAGTGAATAAACAGCAACTGCTGTGATAAACATCACATCTGCTAACTTGCAAATGTCCCACGGTTCTAAAATTTAACCAACCTGATACTAATATTATGTCAAACGTCTCTGTTTCTTTTGCAGGCTCTGTTAAATTTTCTTCTAATTATCTCATTTCGTCTGACAGTAACTACTATCAATGGCAGTAAACAAGACTGACTTACTTAGCAAATTTTTATATACCCATTTATGTATATTGATAATAATAAATAATTGTATACATAATAAATTGGGAAAAGGGACAGCTCATTTTTTTTTTTTTTGGTGAGGAAGACTGGCTCTGAGCTAACATCCATTGCCAATCTTCCTCTTTTTGCTGAGCAAAACTAGCCCTGAGCTAACATCTGTGCCCATCTCCCTCTATTTTGTATGGGGGATGCTGCCACAGCATGGCTTGATGAATGGTGCATGGGTCCACGCCCAGGATCCAAACCTGCGAACCCTGGGCTGTCGAAGCAGAGTGCATGAACTTAACCACTACACCACCAGGCCAGCCCCAAGGGACAGCTCTTTTTAAAGCAGAATTTGAATTAATAAATGTAGAAAGAATAATGGAAATAGACAATCTTCAGATAAACACTGGTATGAATGAGCATTGCAAGTAGGAATCAAAAATAGATATTTCATAGTCTCAAAGTATCTCCCCATAAGAGACTTATTCATTAAAAGGGGAAAATTAGTAACTTTGTAGTGAGGAACTTGGCAAACAGCACATTTATCCAGCGATCAAAATTAACATCACCAATAATATAAACAGACGTCAGGTACCTCTGGATGTGATGCACGGAGAAAAGCATCCCATTACTTCTGTTTGATTCTTGCCAAAAGCGCACAAACTCAATCCAATCATGAGAAAACATCACACAAATCCTACTTAAGGGGCATTCTACAAAATATCTGGTCAGTATTCTTAAAAAGTGTCAAGATCATTAAAAAAGAAAGAACGATTGATGTACTGTCACAAATTAGGAAAGACTAAGATGACGAGACAATTAAATGCAATGTGGCATCCCAGATTATATCCCAGACCAGAAAAGGACAGTAATAAGAAAGCAGTGAAATTCAGATGAGTTCTCTAGCTTAATTAATGATGCTGAATCAATGTCAATCTCCAAGTTTTCATAATTTTACCACGGTTGTGTAAGAGATTATCATTGGAAAGCTTGGTGTAAGATATAAGAGAAACTTTTTACTATATTTGCAAATCCTCTGAAGTCAAAATTATTTTAAAATAAAAAGTTAAAAAATAATTTTAGAGATAATGACAATAATAAGTAGTACTTTTGAGGTTTACTACATTCCTTCTCAATCTGTATAAATTTTGTTTGATTTTTTATCATATTGCACTAGGTAGAACTTCCAGAAAATGTTGGATAGGAGTGGGAAGCAAGGACATCCTTGTTTTGTTCACAATCTTGGTGGAAATATGTCTAGTTTTTTTCCCATAAGTAGGATGTCAGTTGTAGCTTTTCTACAGATGGTTCTTTCTTAAGCTTAGGAAATTCTCCAATCCTGGTTTTCTGAGAGTTTTTAACTGAATGGTTTTCTGAGAGTTTTTAATTCAATTTTGTTAAATATTTTTTCATCAATTGATATGATCCTATGATTTTTTTCCTTTAGCTGTTGAAGTGGTTGATTACATTGTTTGATTTTTAGATATTGAACCAGCCTTGCATGCCTGGACTAAATCCCACCTGGTTATGGTGTAAAATTACTTTTGTACATTGTAGGATACAATTTGCAATTGTTTTGTTGAGGATTTTACATCTATATTTATATGACATATTGGTCTCTACTTTTCATTTCTTGCAATAGCATTGCCTAGTTTTAGTATTAGGATAATGCTGGCCTTATGGAATGAGTTAGAAAATGGACCTCTACTTCTATTTTCTGGTTCAGTTGGTAGAGAATTGGTATTATTTCTTTCTTAAATATTTGGTAGAATCTGCCAGTGATCCCATCTCGGCCTGGTGCTTTCTGTTTGGAAGGTCGTTAATTATCAATTCAATGTATTTAATAAATATAAACCTATTCAGATTGTCTATTTCTTCTTATGTAAGTTTGGTAGTTTTTGCCTTTCAATGAATTGGCCCATTTCACCTAAATTTTCAAGTTAGTGGCCAGAAAGTCATTTATATTATTAATTTATTATTCTTTTAATGAGCATGGGGTGAATAGTAAAATCCCTCTTCTATTTCCCATATTGGTAATTTGTGTCTTCTTTCTCTTTTTTTTTGGTTAACTTATATAGAGGTTTACCAGTTTATCAACCTCAAAGAATCAGCTTTTGGTTTTGTTGATTTTCCTCTCATGTTCCTGGTTTTAATTTCATTGATTTGTGCTGTAGCTTTTATTATTTCTTCTCTTTTGTTTGCTTTAGACTTAAATTGCTCTACTTTTTCTAATTTCCAAAGGTGGTAGCTTAGATTATTGATTTTTAGATCTTTCTTATTTTCTTACATACACATTTAATGCTATCAATTCTCCCCCAAGCCCTGCTTTTGCTGTATTGCATAAATTTTAAGTTGCATTTTCATTTCACTTCAAAATATTTTTTTTAATTTATTTTGAATATTTTTTAATTCATGTGTTATTTATAACTGTGTTTTTAAATTTCCAAATACTTGGGGATTTTTGTGCTGCTTTTCCCATGCTCATTTCTAGTTTAATACTATTGTGGTCTGATAATACACTTTGTATAATTTTTATTCTTAAAATGTGTTAAGGCATGTTTTATGGCTCAGGATGACATTTATCTTGAAGCAAGTTCCATCCTAGCTTGAGAAGATTGTGTACTCTAATTTTCTTGGATGGAATGTTCCGTAAATGTTAATTATATCAAGCAATTGGTAGTGATATTCAGGTCAACTACATCCTTACTGATTTTCTACCCGCTTAATCTATGAATTATTGAAAGAGGAGTGCTGAACTCTCCAACTATAATAGAGGATTTGTTTGTTTCTCCTTTCTGGATATTTTGGTTCATACACATTTACGGTTGTTATGTATTCTTGAAGAAATGATTCCTTTATTATTACGTAAATGCCTCTTTATAGCGTTGATTTTTTTTTCTAAAGTATTCTTTGTATGAAATTGATATAAATTCTCCAGGTTTCCTTTTATTTTTGTTAGCTTGCTATATGTTTCTTTATTGATTTACTTTGAACTTGAGTCTTTATATTTAAAATGAGTTTCTTATAAACAAAAAATATTTTCATCTTGTTATTATATTTACTCTGACAATCTCTGTCTTTAAATTTGAGTATTTAAACCATTTACATTTGAAGTGATTGTTGATATAATTGGACTTACCCTGTTTATAGCTGTTTTCTATTCATTGTATTGTTTCTCATCCTCCTTCTCTTTCTCTTTCCCCTCCTCCTTCTTCTTATTTTATCCTTTATCTGATTTTAATTGAGCATTTTATGATTCAACTTTCTCTTCACTCTCAATATATAAATTATCCTTCATTTAAAAGAAGTTTTAGGGGCCGGTCCTGTGGCTTAGCGGTTAAGTGCGGGTGCTCTGCTACTGGCGGCCCAGGTTCGGATCCCGGGCGCGCACCGACGCACCGCATGTCCAGCCATGCTGAGGCCACGTCCCACATACAGCAACTAGAAGGATGTGCAACTATGACATGCAACTATCTACTGGGGCTTTGGGGAGAAAAAGGGAAAAAAAGGAGGAGGATTGGCAATAGATGTTAGCTCAGGGCTGGTCTTCCTCACAGAAAAAAAAAAGTTTTAGTGGTTTCCATAGAATCTGCAATACACATTTTTAACTAATTCAATTATACCTTAGAATAGCATTAGACCACATATGTATTCCAAAGACCTTACAATAGAGTATTCTCAATTCCTCCATCCATTTCTTCTGATGTTGCTGTCATTCATTTTACTTATCCATCTGCTTAAGTGACCCAATACATTGTTACTACTATTATTTTAAACAAACACATTTATTAGATCAATTAGGAATATGAAAATTAAAAGTTTTCCTTCTACCTTCATTTATTCCTTCTCTGTTATTTTTCTTTTCTTTATATTGATCCAAGTTTTTGATCTATATCATTTCTTTCTTCCCAAAGAATTTTTTTTAATGTTTCTTGGAAGGAAGGTCTGCTGGAGATTAATTTTCTTATATTTTTTCCCCCTGGTCTGAGGTAGTCTTTATTTCTTCTTCACTTTTTTTTTTAAATTTTATTTATTTATTTTTTTCCCCCCAAAGGTCCAGTAGATAGTTGTATGTCATAGCTGAACATCCTTCTAGTTGCTGTACGTGGGACGCGGCCTCAGCACGGCCGGAGAAGCAGTGCATCGGTTCACACCCGGGATACAAACCAGGGCTGCCAGCATCAGAGTGCATTCACCTAACCGCTACGCCACGGGGCCGGCCCTCTTCTTCACTTTTGAAGAATAATTTCACCAAATACAGGATTCCAGGTTTTTTTTTTTTTTTAACAATTTAATTATTTCCCTCCACTGTCTCTTTACTTGTATGACTTCTGACAAGAAGTCTATTGTAATTATTATCCATATTTCTCTCTAGATAAAGTAAGGTGCTCCTTGATCCTCATCCTTGGCTTCTTAAAATAATCTTCTTTGTTTTTGGTTTTTTGCAGTTTCAATATCATATTTTCAGTTGCAGATTTTGGAGATTTATCCAGCTTGGTATCCTCTGAGGATCTTGGATCTGTGGTTTTGTGTCTGTTACTAATTTTGGAAAATTGTTGGCTATTATTACTTCAAATATTTTTTCTGTTCCATTGACTCTTTCTTCTTCTGATGTTCCAATTAAGCCTACATTATACCTTTTGAAATCATCCCATAGTTTTTGAGTGTTCTATTATACTTTTTAAAATTATTATTATTTTGCATTTGGCTTGGAAAATTTCTATTCACCTATCTTCAAGCTCGCTGATTCATGCTTTGATCATATCCAGTCTCCTGATGACCCCTTCAAAGGTATTCTTCATTTCTGTTAGAGTGTTTTTTATTTCTAGCATTTCTCTTGGACTCTTTCATAGAATTTCCATCTTTATACTTACATTATTCATCTGTTCTTGCATGTTGTCTATTTTTTCCCTAGAGCCCACAGCATATTAATCATATTTATTTTAAATCCCCAATCTGGTAATTCCAAAATCTGTATCATTTCTGCATCTAGTTCTGATGCTTGCTTTATCCCTTTAGGCTGTGTTTTTCTTTCCTTTTAACATATCTTATAATGTTTTATTGAAAGCTAGACATTATATATTAAGTAATAGGAACCGAGATGTATAGGTCTTTAGAGTGAGGTCACATGCCAACTGGCTAGGAGTTGGGCTGTGTTTAATTCTCGCCAGAGCTTTAGGTGTTAAAGGCTTTAAATTTCTCCTTTTCTTTCTTTCTTCCTTTTTTTTTTTTTTTTGCTTACTCTTGTTTTTTAGGAACTTTGCCAAAACTACTCCTTAGGTAGAGTCACATATTCTAGCATTTTAAGTTGTAATATACTGTTGTTGTACTGGTGTGACGGTAAGACATTGGGTAGGGTCAATTCTATTATCTTATCATTAAGTCTCACTCTTTTAGTGGGTCTATGTCCCTGGACTGTGACCTTCACAAGTGTTTCTTAGCTTTCCCCCCAACCTGCAGGCAAGACATACAGACTAGAGGGGACGAGGGGACTGGGGTCAAGAAATACACTTCTTACAGGTGGGATAAAGTTCTGGTACAGTCTTTACCCTTAGAGAGTAGGTCTTTCTTAGGAAGAATGCTCTGAGCATATTTCACAATTGTTACTTTTTCCCTCCCCTTGTCGTGAGGGGAGATTTCTTGGTTCTTCACTGTGAGTTTCTGAAGGTAAAATCCATTAATATATAGAAGGCAATTTAAGACCATGGACTCTAGGAGTTTCTTACTGCCAAGATAGTCCACACTCATCCTTCAGGTATTCTTCAAAAGCACCAGTTAATTGTTCCTACCAGTTGATTGCTTCAGTGGCTTCTGCTCCACTTCAGCAGATCTCAGTTGTGAATTTCTGGATTCACATGTCTCTCCAGATTTCAGGGTGGCAGTTTGTCCTGGGACCTCAATTCTTTAATAAGTTCAAAAAAAGGTCATTAGTTTTCAGTTAATTCAAATTGTTTCTTGTTGTAAGGGCAGGAGTGATGGCATCTGTACTCTTTACATGTCTGAGATGGATCAGAAAATCACGTTTATCATTTTTTCATAAAAATGTTAATCTTCCTTAATGTTTAACCACCCATTTTCTCACTATTATACTGAACAATAAAGAAAATTAGGTTAATATTTTCAACTCCATGTTGTCAATAAAAATACTTAACTTCTTTACTTCTAATTTTATTTCCACACCAGGACCACACCTAAGCACCACATGGTAGGTACATAACTACATACAAGTGAATAGATGCAGTTTGACACTTGACATGTTTTCTTATCAAAATACCTATTTGTACATTGTACTTTTTTCAGTCTGTACAATGAGCTCATCATCTTATTCATTAAAGGCCTTTTCCTATGATATAATCAATCCTGTAAATTAATTAATTAACGATAAAGTACTTTGAAAGCAGTAATCATGCAATCACTTTTGTTAAATAAATCATATCTGTAATTCCATTTGTTAAATAACTTAATTTTTTGTTGCTAGTTATTGACAACATTTGACACAGTGCAAGGCCATTTCCGTTATTATAGGTCCACTTTAGATGCCAGCATTGTTTTTCTCAGATAAAACACAACTGTAATACATCATTAATAATTATTTCAACTTATTTTGAATAAAATGAAAACATAAGGACCTGTGAATCAAAATGAATGCATACTCCTCCTTGATTTTCACATAAAATTTCTTAACTTTTGTTATTGTCATTTTTACAGCTAATTTGCAAAACTTTTTTAAAAAACAAACTGAATTTATAAAATCTTTCCAAAGAAAATTTTTCCAAAGCATTCAGCATTCAAGATATCACTTTCTTTTTATTCTCATATTTCTTCAATGTTATTTAAGTACAGCAATTGTACAACTAGCATATGGGACTTTGTGAATAAATGCCACCAATTCAAGGAAAGCAAAAATTTAATTTTTTCAAGGAGAATGAGGGTGCTATACAGTATAGCTTAAGAAGTACAAAAAGCAACATTCTGAATCTTCTGTATCTCTATACCAGTTTACAAAGAGAATGGAAAGTAATAGTCTTTCCATGAGTTAGTTAAATAAACAATGGTAAAATATATCCTGTATTTTTTCTCTAGTAATTCCTGTAACAGTATCCGTTTATTCCTAGATGGTAGACTTAAGAATTTGAACATGTTAACAAGAGAATAGGTATAATTGCTTTCAAACCAATTAGCTTGTGTTTGATTTCTAGGGGGAAAAATATCATTTCAAATTAAAAAGATAGTGCTGTTTGCAATAGACTATCACTCTATTTTTAAAAATGAGGATGAAGTAATAACTATTCTTTCTTGCATTTTTAAGAATATTATTTAAAGAAGGATGCATCAATGAAATATTAAATATCAGAAAGAAATAAGATTCTTACCAGTATGTAGATATACTACGTTATGCTGATAATTCAATGTGAAATACATTTTAAACACAAAAGCAAATAAAGTTAACATATTGTTATTTAAGTACTATTAAGCTTTAAATAATTTAGTGAATAAACAAGTTATATACATGATTTTTACTTCTTAAATACTTTTTACATATAAAACTTGAAACAGACTAGTTTTTCTAAAGGAAAATTTTAAAATTGTTTCTCACTCTGAGTATATAAAATAATTATTATTTTTTCCATTTTCTTAAGATAGAGGAGCAATTACAGAAAACTGAGTAACAAGATCTTAAAAATAATTTAAATTGGGAGCTCATTTAACACACAAAAAAATCAGGGAATATGTGAATTATTGTGTTTTGAAGATAATACAAGGTGTAAAAAAAAAGGTTAAAGTAACTTCTCATCTTGATACATTTGGGAAACATCTAACAGATGTTAGCCGACTTGCAGTTTCCAATTAGAATTTTTTAAACACATTTAAAGAGGATAACCAGTTTTGTTTTTAATTAGTTAGAAAGCCATTATTTTGGTTGAGTTGGTTTGTTTGTGTTGTAGGCTAAAACTCCTCTACCATTAGTAGTTCTGTTCCAGAGTTAAACATCTAAAAACTGTTTCCTGCTCAGACTCCTTTTCTTCCTTGGTTTCTCATAGCTCCCTGCACTGCCTCACCATCCAAAACCAACCCCTATCCTGGCCCCCAGGGAATGATGGTTGATTGTTTTGCTTTGGGCCATAGCCTATTTATTTCTTATATCCTGTGTCTTCAAGTACTGATTTCATTTCCACAAATAATTTGGTTCTGCCTAACTCTATCCAATTCTTACCTCATTTTAGCTTCAGGGTAGAAGCTCTCTTGATGAAAAATGTTAGTTTCTAAATGGTGGCTTGTGAATAAATTTGTTGTTAAATACAGAGTTACTTACTTAAAAAGAGTTAAATTTTGGCATCTGAGACCCATTTTCACCAAGTAAGGGTATTCTGTTTCTTAAACCATAAAAAAGAAACAAAACAACTCTTCCTTTTCGGATATCTTTTTATTTTCGTTTTCTTCTACTCCTCTGCCCATATACATCTGTTTCTGCTACTTTGAACATTTTTGAAACAAATGCAGTTGCGTAGTGTCTTGAAAAACACAATCGAGAAAAGTTCTTCTCTCAAACTGAGCCACCACTCACTGGGCTGTTGTGCTTTCTTGACCATAGACAAAACTGGAATGTACTACAGAAGTGTTTAATTTGCTTTTTCATCATGCTTCATTTTGACTTCACGAACAAGACCTTAACTTCTTCTGAATTTGTGAATTCATATACGTAAGATTTAGTTACTTATTACTGATGAGATTTTATTCATAATATCTTACATGTAAGGCATTGCGTTCAGTGTTGAAGGGTAGCAGAATATGCCCCCCCAAATATGTCACTTTGACATAATGATTATTTTGAGCCAAAGGTAATTGTGAAGAAGCAAATATAGAAAAGCTCTCTGCACTCTCCCTGTTTGCCTAAAGCAGGAAATAAATCTGCAAAGTTGTCCCCTTTCCCCTCTCTAGCAGGAAGGACAGCAGTTAGTCACTGGAAACAACTCTAGATCCTTATCAGCCATGAGATGGTGCACGAGAAATTTACATAACAAACTCTACTAGCTAGCCTTTATCTACCATCAGTTTCCCCATATATTTATCTTCCCACAATTTGCTGCCCCAGAAACTTGAAGTCCTTTTCCTTTGTCTTGTAACTTCTCTATAAATGCATTGTTCTTTTGTAAAGAGGCTGTATAAGCCCACGTTCTAACCACCTGTCTTAGTCCATTCAGGCTGCTATAACAAACGATCGTAGACAGGGTGGTTTATAAACGACAAAAATTCATTTCTCACAGTTCTGGAGGCTGAGAAGTCTAAGATCAAGGTGCAGGCAGACTTGATGTGGAGAGAAGCCACTTCCTGGTTCATAGATAGTCATCCTTTTGCTATGTTCTCACATGGCAGAAGAAGCAGGGAATCTGGGGTCTCTTCATAAGAGCACTAATCTCATTCATGAGGGCTCCACCCTCATGACCTAGTCTCCTCCCAAAGACCCCACCTCTAAATCCCATCCCATCAAAGATTAGGTTTCAACATATGAATTTGGTGAGCGGGGCATGAACATTCAGTCCACAGCCACTACATCTTCAAGCTACTAATCACTGATGCTCCCACGTGTACCTGTGATGCACATGTTAATTAAATTTTGGGTTTTTTTTCTTGTTAATCTATCTTTTGTCAGTCTCTGAACCTAAGATGGGTGGAAGGAAAACGGTTTTTCCTCCCCTACAGTGTTTTCATGTATTATTTCAGCTAATCCTTACAAAAACACAAGTATGATAGATATCATTGTCTGCATTGTCCAAATGAGGAAACTGAGGTTGGAGAGGTTAAGAAATTCACCCAAAGATACACAGCTAGTGAGGGGTGAGGATGCACTGTAAGGGTAAACACAAATCAAAAAAGAAAAACATTCCCTGTTTACAAGAAGGAAAGAGACTCACATCCACCGTCTTTCTTAGAGTATTTACTTTAGAAAACTTGTAAGTTCTTTCTCTATCTCTTTAAAATGTAGATACATTTTTTTTAAAGCTAAATAAGCCTCTTGCCAGCTTGAAGACCTAGAAACTATCACCAGCACCAGTCAGATGGGTGCTGTGAGGTCGCAAGTTCTTGGTCCACAAACACAAAAGAATTTTACAGCAGCTACAGAGTGGAAGTTTTGACAGAGGAGGATTTGTTAGCAAAGCAAAAGTACACCCCCAAGGGGAGGAGTTGGCAGGCTCCGGGTGAGCAACTGCCCCAAAGTTGTGGTGGTCGGTGGCTTTGAAAGATGGGGTCGCAGGGGCAGGTGAGGGTCTTGGACGGTGGACCAACTGGGGCACTGTCTCCATCCCCACATCGGGAGGGGGAGATTTTTCTCTTACATAGTCATCTCCGTAACTGTCATGGCGGTGATCCCCCATAAGGGATGTCAAAACCGCAATGCAAATGAGGGTATAATGAAGCTTGGGGCTACTCTCGGTCAGGGTCAGGGGGAGTGTGTTGCATGCCCGAAGATCCGCTGCCCAGTAATGAGGACACTGCACCTGGTGAAGTGACCTTGCTCACAGCCCATATCTAGCTTCCTGCCTGTCTCAAGACCATCTCTCTGAAACATAACCATCAAAAAGGATAGCACCTCCACTATCTCCTAGTTTCTTTGGAAGGATAGGAGCCTAACATTGGCAGATGTCTCACTCCAAAACTACGTCCTGTCATAAAGACATGACAAGCTTATTTTTCCTTTGGATTAAGCCAATTAGCTAACACAGATGGTCAATCCCATTGCCAGCTGAATTTAGGATAAACTTTGTGTGGCAAATGTTGCTGTCACGTCCTCTGACTTGAGGGCTAGCTGTTGTTTATTTTTAGGACATGTATGTAATGGGTTGTATCTGCTTAGCTATATAACAGGGTGAGATTTCTTCTGTGTTTGCTATCCTTTAGGGGATGACCTGTGATGCGAATCACTTCTGGGTTGACACTTATTCAATAATACAACTTTTTCTTTCTCTTCTACTTTGGTAAAGAGGTTTCCCGAGTTGGGAGGAGATTTACT
Organism: Ceratotherium simum simum; assembly: GCF_057802395.1. Taxonomy (NCBI): domain Eukaryota; kingdom Metazoa; phylum Chordata; class Mammalia; order Perissodactyla; family Rhinocerotidae; genus Ceratotherium; species Ceratotherium simum. Next base: position 12,069,571 of record NC_141935.1, on the reverse strand, counting down.
TTTTATTATATTTCCCCAACAGCATTCAATATTGTTGCTAACAATGTTAAGCTTTATCTGGGCCATGTGTTTCAAAAAAGCAGAAACTGTTAAGAAATATCTTTTTGTGTTCTTGGAAAGGGCTGCTCAAGAAGAACCACCACAAATTCTGAAATAAAGTGTCTCCCTATCCTTCCTCAGGACTTTCCTAACATTCTTGGATGGCTCCCTTGTTTAGCTGCCTCTATAAACCCCAGGCTCTCTTCCTTTTCATTGACACTTTTCTTGTTAATGAATGTTCTCCTTATTGTAACAGCCTAAAGAAAATCATCTCCTTAACTACCCGGTGCATTTTGTGTTTAAAAATGCTAATCTTTTACCAGCCCGCTGGACAGTTGTGGGGTTTTTTTTGTTGTCATTTCATCAATCATTTTTCTTTGGCTTAATGAATATTGCCAATTGGACTGCCATAGCAATTGCCGTCTTTCTCTTTCAGATGTGTTGTATTAACTAGTGAATTGCCTATTAGATAGGTCTAAATGGAAGTCTTCATACAATACTTAATCAACAAGCTTAAAAGTTAACTCATCATCTTGAATCTTTTTTTAATCTTGACTCCTCCTTGTTGTAGAAATAAATGAAGATCATCCAAAGGAGTACAAGTAAAGGCTATTTATTCAGAGCTTGCCATGGCAATAGCCATACCACTTGCATTTGGCAGACTCAAGATACATAGAAGAATGGGAAAGCTTTACAGTAGAAAAAAGAGAAGCCTTCAGATATGCCCTGCATGGAGGCTGTTGGCCTGGGAAAGCTGGAGGAAAGCTAACTCGATGCAGAGTGTCCTACTGGATTTTTACAGGAGCATATTCAGCTTTCTCCTGTTGGTTCTAAGTTGAGAGAAAATGTAGAGAAGCTGTCAGTATCGGGCCAGTTGCTACAGAGGCTGTGGTTTCGCTTGCCACACTGGTTGCTGCAGATTGTAGGTCGAAGTTCTATTTCTATATATGATCTGGCCATTGTCTGATCATTGTCTCTTACTATTAATGTCATCGCCATGCTTCCTACCACCTAGCCTACAAACAGTAGAGTCATCTAAATTTTTTTGGTTATCCTATTCATCTTATCAATTTTACCTTTTTTAAATCTTATTCTTCTTTATCAATTATGTAGTTCTGAACTATAAAATCTACATATTCTTCCCACTGCCATGCCTTTAATTCAGTTCTTTGATTTCCTTATCTAGAAAATGCACCATTGTTCTCACTGGTCACTCTGCCTTGAGGAATTTCTCTCAGCATCCTATTTTCTACATCACTGTTAAATAAATAAAATTTAATTTTGATTAAGTTATCCCCTTCACAACCAAAGGGCCCTTCTTCCTCTGTCATAGTTGTTAATTCTGTGCAGATTCAGTCCAGTTTACCCTCGCACATATCGTAAAATCAGTAAATGACATTTATTGAATGAACACGACCCAGAAAATGAATTAACCCCTAATAATGCCCCTTTTGCACTGTCCCCAAATCATCCCATTTTGTCATATTCAAAATTTTTTACATAAAATGTAAATTATTTGAAACTCTAAATTTTCAAATGATAAAATTTTTCCCTAAGATTTACCTTTTACTCAATTTCTGACAGTTACATTTTTAGAAGTAAATAATGCTAAGTAAATAAAATATTTCATCTAAATAGTCGAGTAACCCTGGTGGATTATAATTACAATAATGTGAGCAGTAACTGTGTCCCATTGCCTGGATCCCTAGAGCCCAAGGTAGTCACTCAGAGGCATTTCTCCAGGGTTACCTGTCAATCATTCCAATGCCACTATTTAGAGTAGAGAGTCCTGTTATTATCATGGCAAAGAAAAGACAGCTGCCATGCTGTCTGTGTTTAGGAGCACCCCAGGAGCAGTGTCCTCACCCCAGCAAGGTTTCATATAAGAAATTACACTTGTCATACACTTGATCCTTTCACAACGTTCTCTTTTCTATTTATTTTTTTTAAATAAACTCAGCGCACTTCCAAAATACCAGTTACAACTAGATGGTGAGTCAGAGAGCCTGCTCAGCCATGTTACAAATTTTGTAACATTTTGGTTTTTATTTTGGCCTGGAAGTAAAATTTGTCTATTGAAAATATCTTCAAATAAGATTATTCTTATTGAATAATTAAGTAATTGTATGCAAATCAACTAGGAGAAGCCATATGGTAGAATAATTCCCTTGTTCTTTCCTATAAATAACTAAGGTGAGGTAAGCCAGAGAGAATTCTCCCATTGGGTTTTATGTTCAGTAAGAACAGAAACCATTTCCTTCTCATCTTGTATCCAATTAGCACCTACCACAATACTTTGAACATAGCAGATGCAGTAACAAATGATTTTTAATTAAATTGAATTGAATATAGCTATCAGTGCTGCTGCATCTCTGTGTGACACACATTACAGCTTAAAGCAATCATTGATGGGGCCCAGAAATCAAAATGCTGGGAATTTTGTATCTGTAGATGCTTACTAAGGTTATTGTAATATTTAATCCCGGCACAACATTTTGTCCGGTTGGTGGAAGGAGACTTGCATGACTCTATGGACTCAAAGCGCATCCTATGTGACCACTTCTAGAAGTATTTCCTGTCTCTGCTCCACTGCGCCAGCACAGGGTAGGTGTCCCTTATGTCTCATGATACTTAATCTGTATCAAAGCATTCATCACAGGAATTCACCTTTCTCCCCCAGCTGTCTGTAGTTCCTTGAATAAAAGGATTTTATTATTTGTTGTTGCTATTTTACTCTATTTGTATGTAGGTTCTAGAAAGCATTAAATAATTGAATTTAATAGCAGTGAATATTTAGTATATAAAGGAACAAAGAATCAAGGCAGTTTTGATAAATCATATCACATATGACAATTTGCAAAAACACAGGAGTTAATTGATATGGTGTAGATATTAGATATGCAATTTTTGCCTATTTTTGGTCTCAATTGCTCTTATGTATCTCATTTATATAACTAGTAGAATTAATAAAAAAAATATTCAAGAGGATTCTGAGTTTGAACTTTCTAAAGAAAACAGAAGAAATGAACACTGAAGAAGAACATAGTTTAGATATCCTTGTTTCCAAAACCGGGAATGTTAACTCTAATATTGCACATAGACTAAAATCTACTGCACAAAACTATGGAAAGAATCAAATCTAACTGCAACAAAGAATGAACACATAAAGTGTAGCCATGATTCATTTTAATTCTATGATGGTTTTGTAATTCCGGTTCAACATGCTTTCTAAATAATTAAAATCCATCACATTAACAAGGTTTACTATTCTTTGTGTTATAGTCTTTCTAGCAGTGAAGGAACAATATTATACTCTGTGAGTCAATGATTACTCATACATTCAAAATACATATTGAAGTAACTATTTCTCCAACTATCATAACTAGATATAGTATCTTTCATGTTATGTGACATATATGACAGTTTCATTCATGTTGGTATCATAAGTTGGAACTCAGAAAGCATTTAATTGAAATTAAAATTTCCTTTGAAAAGAGGGAAATGGAAATAGGTGAACAGGATGAAAATTTTTAAAATAAAGTTTCCTCTTGGGTCTTGGCAAAAATTCAGATTGGGAAGAGTTAGAAAATACCCACTGATATTTTTGGATTAAGTGAAATAATATTTCTTCGAATACTGTATTGAAAATTTGAAGCATTACTATTGGAATTGTCAGAATCCAGAGAGAAAAAGAAAGCTACAGAATATTGTGTTGATGTCACAGTTTCAAAATTATTCCCATGGAGAGGACTTATGCCTGCGTGTAAGGATTTGGTGCTACTTAATGTGTCAATAGATGTGTAGTAAAGATCTATTATATAAGAAATAGGGAAGTAGCAATGTATATAACTATGTGTCTCTTAAATCTTCTAATCTGGTAAGGAGGATAGACATATATCTATGACTACAGCTCACTGTCACATAAGAAAAATTTAAAGTGTTACAGAAGCATATGAATTGAGGATTTACTTTAATTTCTCTTGATATGGGTGGAGAAGAACTATTTAGACAAATTTTTGTTAAGATAGTATCAAGCAAAGACTTGAAAGATTAGTATGGTGTTAGAAAGGGGAAATGGAGAGTAGAGCAGTGGGTTTCAAGTCTTGAGCAAAGCCTGTGTGAATATCCTCAAGTTAAGAGCACGATGCTTTCAAGCAAGTAAAACATAGTCTGATAAGGAAAGAAATTTAAAAATGAAGGGCAGTGGAACTAATATGCAGTTATAGCAAGGTTGTAGGAAACAAGGTTAATATAAATTTCTTTTTGTTTTTTTTTTGCTGGGAAAGATTTGCTCTGTGCTAACATCTGTTGCCAATCTTCCTCTTTTTTTTTTCCCCCTAAAGTCTCAGTATATACTTGTATATTTTAGTGGTAAGTCCTTCTGGTTCTTCTCTGTGAGCCCCTGCCACAGCATGGCTACTGACAGACAAGTAGTGTGGTTCCACGCCCGGGAACTGAACTCAGGCCGCTGAAGAGGAGAGTGCCAAACTTGAACCGCTTGGCCAACAGGGCTGGCTCTAAATTTCTTTCTTATATACCAGCAAGAAACAATGGGAATTTGAATTTAGAAACACAATATTATTTACATTAGCACCACCAAAAATGAATTGCTTAGTTATAAATCTAACAAAATATGTACAAGATCTATATGAGGAAAACAAAATTCTGATGAGAGAAGTCAAAGAAGATTTAATTAAATGAAGATCTAATTAAATTCTGTGTACAAGATTAAGAAGACTAAATATTGTCAAGATGTCATTTCTTCCCAAATTGCTCTATAGGCTTAACACAATCCCAATCAAAATCCCAGCAAATTATTTTGTGGCTATCAACAAACTGATTCTAAATTTTAAATGAAAGGCAAAACTCAGAATAGCCAAAAAATGTTCTAGAAAGAATGATCTGTACTTATCTCACTTTAATAAAAATTAGTTTCTGAAATATCTGTAATTTAAATGTTTTATGACCTTATACTTAGTTGATAGCTATGACAGACAGTAAAACACTACTTATTTCAGCCTTAAAAAAATAAATAAAAGAAAGAAAATATCCCACTCCAAGTCACAAGGCATTTCTCAAACATTAGTGATCAAATTTCTGTCGTCTTATACATACCAAACTAGCCGGAGTGCAGAAAGACACTGATTTCAGAAAATGTTTGAATTTGCCCAGAAAAAGATGAAAAATAATCTTGATACATCAATGCAAGCCTGGTGGCATAGAGGATCATATTTCCACTTCAAAAATCAAAAAAAGAGGGCAGGATATTATATTTTCAGGATATGTTGACTCCTGCATACTTAGCTGATTTTTTTAAGTCCATAGCTCAATTTTGCCATTCTGTTATGTTTTTCTCTATTCATACTTCACATCAGTCAAAAAACTAGCCAACACCCAACTAGCTATCCAACAAACAAACTGCATTTTATCTGACATAATTCTTTATTTCAAGTCTGAACAGTGGGCCAAATGGTTGGTGCTTTTGTTGTTTTCATTAAAATATTAATTTGTTAGCTCAAATTGGCTTTAAACAGCTCCAGATTTAACCTGATCAAAAGAGTTTCTATATGAGGCACTCATTCCAGGGATTTCCATGGGACTTGTCAGTTGTTAGGGAATCATGAACAGTTTAAAGAAAAATTGTCATCGTAAATAAAGATAGATATACTAGGCCGCCATGGTTACATACTTATTGTTTCAAAAATCTGTAGGCCAGGTTCTCTTTGGAGTTTGAACCCTTTTTTAAAATTCCATTTTAATAATTTCCCTGTTATTTTTGCTGTTTATTTTTTTAAGTACAAATAAAAGGAATGCAAGTCTGGACAGTGCTACCTTCTTTGGTTAAGAGATACTCGAGTTAAAGTTGACAATGCTTTTTTAGTTACCTTGTAGAAATAAGATACAAAAATGTGTTTTCTCCAATATAAAGATATCAAATAAATCTCAGAACTTGAATGCTGAGAGAATTACTGGTAACATATTTCAGTTTGAGCTCCAAAGGCAATAAACAAAAGTTTATGTGAGAAAACAAAATAAAAGTAGAAACAAAGTTTGTTGGTCTTCATTCAAATGAGTTCTGGACTGGCCTATAAAGAAACCCAAACCAAGGGCTGGCTCCGTGGCGTAGTGGTTAAGCTCGGTGTGCTCCACCTTGGTGGCCTGGGTTAGTGGGTTCAGATCCTGGGTGCGGACATACCCCACTCATCAGCCATACCATGGCAGTGACTCACATGTAAAATAGAGGAAGATTGGCACAGATGTTAGCTCAGGATGAATCTTCCTTAGCCAAAAAAACAAGAAACCCAAAACAGAGGGAAATTACACCTGTCGTGTTGGTTTGACATCACAACCAAACTATTGGGATAATATTTTCTTTATGTTTGTCATCTTCAAATTTTTGATACTTCTTGATTTTATAAAGATAATTCAGATTTAAAAAAATAACAATAAAATTTTGCCCTGGCACTGTTTGTATTACATGAGTCTATAACATTTTCCTTAAGTTAGAAACTTGGAAATATTTAAATATCAGTGCAGAAAATGTTAGTTTCCGATTTCCATATTCATCAATATAAATGTTTTATTTGTACATAATATTTTAGAATTAAATTAATTAAATCTGAACAATTTCTATATTCCTTATTTTTGGTAAAAATTATTCAAATATTTTTTGTTGTAAATGGCTTCTATGAAATTTACATGTGAATTTATTCTGAATGAAAGCATTTTCATTGTCAATATTTTATGGATTTAGAGTTTATATTGTAATATGAGTGATCTATTTCATCATCCAAAAGTACTGTGCATATATTTTATGATTACCAGAAATAAGATGCATTTGTTTAATCAAAAAAAAACTTTATATTTTCAAACTCAAAATCTATATTTATGACTCTGTTCATGTATATTTTTTTCAGTAATGCTATTTATTATTTTTTTCACATTTGGTAAATGCCAGTAAAGATTTTCAACTGAAAATGTGAAATTCTCCAGTTATTTAAAAAATCCTTATTGTTCACATATTTGACTCTATAAAGGTCAGAATTCCTCATTTTATCTAAAACAACATAAAATAAAGGCACAAATACAATGTGGTATTGGTAGTCATCATTCTTAGTTCTTTTCAGCATAACTACCATCTCACTATGTTCCCTGAGGTTATTCTAAACAATAATAGAAGAAATCACCATTCATTACTAAATTTGGCTTTTTTTTTTTTTTTGCACAATCAGCTTAATATATTAGAACACTAAGTTCAAACATGCTTAAAAATAGTAATTTCATTAAATTATTTTCACAGGACTCAAAGTTTTTTTTAAATCACAGAAAGAAACTGAGCATCTGAAACATAACTATGATGGATTATCAATATGTGGGAGGTATATTTAATGCAGAATAGGATTTAGACAATATTTTAACATTATTATTATCTTTATTCTAGGAAAAGAAAATACATATCCAAATATTCACTCTACACCTTCTTACAAAAAAGGAAAAGAACTTTAAAGCAGTTGAAATAAAGAAAGAGAAATAAAAGACACAAAACTTTCTTCATTTTCCTTTACACAATTTTTACCATCTTTTAAAAATTCCAATTTGAAGTTCTTAGCTCTGAGGTAGTACTTTAAATCACTTAAGTCTAATTACATAGTGAAATTCAAAAATATCGTAAGGGAAGTAAAATAATCCCTCCTAAGATGCAAAGTATACTAAAATGATGAAAACGTTTTTTAAAAAGTATCATCTTTCAAACTGCCAAAGGCCTTTTTACTCACAAATTATGTTGTATTTCAAACAGATATTATGCTAAACTGTATTCTCCACCCAAAATAACATGTTTTGCTATAACATGTATCATTTACTTTCTCTTTTTCCCTCACTTCAGACACTGTTATAGTGATTTTTATATATTTTAGTGGTCTTAGACTCTTATCTGAAGTTTCCAGAAGCATGCAGGTAATATCTTCCTAATAAACATCTGGAATATTGACACCTCAAAATCAACATACCTAGAATATTTTCTTCGCTTTCAAATTCAAAATGCCTAATAACCACTAATTTTCCTTTAAAATATCTCTGAGAACGACCCAGTTTTTTCATCTCTATTATCACCAGTCTGGCTAGTTCTCATTATATGCCCATTTGTAGTAGCTTTTTTGATTCCAATATACTGTTTTAATCTGGAGATTCTCCTCTTTCTAGAATATATTATACTCCCAGATCAATTTTCCAAAATCAGTTTTCATCATGTCACTTGGTCGGTCAAGAATAGACAGTAGATTTCTACTGCCTTTGTGAACAAATCAGTCAGATATTCAAAAATGAGCATCCAATTAGTCTCAGTGTTCCTATCAGTACCCATCTCCTATTATAAGTTGACTTGAATGACACATGCCCTAAAGACCAGTCTCTCTTCTATCACTCTTAGAGTCTTCTCAGAGACTCAGCATAGCATAATATTAAGAACCTGGACTCTAGCTGATTCCTGGGTGAGGCATCCAGGGTTTTGGGGGCCAGAGGTGACATAATGATGTCAAGAAGAGGTAAGAGGAGTGACGTCACCAAAATGGCAGAGTCAGAGACCCCAGCCTCCAGCCCCGGGAAAGATCAACAATTAGACAGTTATCCAGGAACAAAAACAGCTCTGGGAGAGCTCAGGAGTCCACTAAAGAAATTTCAGCATCACAGTGGACAAATACCCTGAGAATAACCTCACACAAAGGGGAGGAAGAACTGTTTCATTTTGCAGGCATCATCCCATTCCCCAGGCCCGCCCTGCTCAATGCCAGAGGAACCAACCCAGCTAGAAAGAGTTCCCTCGCTGGGAACAGAGGGTGTGGTGAGCAACCAGCTTCCCCAGGCTTTTGGGGCACCCTGTGAAGGACTTGTTTTTGTTTTACCCCACCCAGAGACTGGCAAGGCTGAGAGACAGACATGGCTGGGAACAAAGAAGAAGAGCAGGGCCAACAGTATCACTTAAGCAGCAGGACCAACTGGGGTTCCCAGTGGCCTGCTCTGCAGAGGACCCCAGCAGCTTTCTCTATTGAGGAAACCAACAGCCAGGATAGCCACTGCGGGTCTTCTATAGACGGAACTGTTTTTGCCCACAGGTGTTTGCATTTGCAGATGACAGCTGCCTGAGCCCCTCCCTGCTCCTTTCCCCCTCGCCCCAGCAGGAGCCCAGGATCTGCGCCAGCAGACAGCCCGGGCCTCTGTGGTTGCAGGAATACCAGCCTAGACCCTTAGAGCTGACCCCACTGCCATGTAAGCACTCAGGGCTAGCCCCTCCAGCTGTGCACCAGCAAGGCTGGACCCAACTTCACTCGCCTCTACTGCTGTGTGCACGCCCATGGTGAGACCCCGCAGCCTCAGTTGACTCTGGCCCTTGCTGCTGGCCCTGCATGTGTGTCCACAACCAGTCCCTGCCACTACACAAGCACCTTCACCTGGTCCGCACAGCCAAGTAAGTGCAAACAGACTCCAGCTATCACCACTGCCTGCCCTGGTCCCTAGCGGCTGGACCTTAATAGTCCTTTCAGCCATTGCAGAACCCATAGCAATTGCCAAGGACCGCACACTTGTTGAGGCTGTGGATCCCAGCAGCTTGAGTCAAGGAGATATCAGGCCTCCCTCACATCCCAGATCCAGAACCACCACATGATGCTGCAGTAGGGACCCTGAAACTAGGCCTGGGTTCAGAGCATGCTTCAGTGTGCTCCCACATGCAGGTAAACATCTTTCCTCACTAAAATAGGTCCATAAATGCAAATCGAAACCAAAATGAGATATCACCTCACACCTGTTAGAAAGTCTATTATCTAAAAGCCAAGAGATACCAATACCTGTCTAAGATGCGGAGAAAAGGGAGCCCTGGTGCACTGCTGGTGGAAATGTAAATTGGTATAGCCACTACGGAAAAGAGTATGGAGGTTCTTCAAAAAATTAAGCATAATTTTGAAGTCATACTGAAGCAGCATTTTTTTTTTCCATTTAGTATCTTCCACTCTGGACATACAGCAAACCAAAACTCAGTAAGGCCATCAGCACAGATGAGAGAAATCCTCAAGTCCTAGTTCAAAGAATGGGACAGGGTTCTCCTGGCAGTGACAGTGGTGGCATCAAAGAGCCACAGATACTGAAACTCTGAAGAAAGGTACCTTCTACTCTGATTGCAGATGTGATAGTCCCAAGAGAGTAGTGCCAACCTCAATTGCTTTTTTTCTCTCTCTGGCACCCTGCAGCCCTTGGCTCTGGACATGAATGCAGTAGCAGGAAGTGTGTGACAGAGCAGGTGAAATAAAACTTGAGCTTTCTGGAAAAAGGACTAAAATGGGGACTTCTGGAGAACCAGAAAGTACCAAGGAGATTGCTGAGGAGGAGAAGCTTTGCAAAGTGATCCTGTAAAGATATTTATGAACTCCTGGGCTCATCCCCAATCTTCATGCATGGATCTGACAGTAAATAATATCACAAGGATTTTTTAGAAATTAACTGAAAGCTATATCACTTCCAAGGTCCCAGGTTGGCCACTGAGTGTCTCCCATTCATATTCAAACAACACTGCAAAGACTTTGCAAACAGAACTGGTATTGCAAGCAGAACACATAAAAGGCGAGTCAGTACTTGCAGCCTGAGTACCACTGAGTTGATTGTCTGCTAAAACAAAAATAACATTGTTCACAGGATTTAAGGAAGAGTCAGAATCGTGTAACACAATATTCAGACTATCTAGGATATAATCCAAAATTACTCAGAATATGAAGATTCAGGAAAATTTCACCTTACATGGGAAAACACCACCAATATTTGTCAACAATGAAATGACATAGATGTTGTAAGTATCCAACAAATATTTTAAAACCAATTATTATAAAATGCTTCAAAAATAAAGAGTGATTAAATAACAACAACAACAAAGTCCTCACTGTATGGACTCAATAGCTAAGTGGAGATGAAAGAGGAAAGTCAGTGAACTTGAAGACATCAATAGAAATTATCCAATCTGAGCAATAAAGACAAAAGATTGAAAAAATAAACAGAACACCAGTGACATGTGGGACAATAGCAAAAGTTCTAAATTTTTTGTTGAGTCTGAGGAAGACTTTCCCAAATTAGTGAAACGAATATAACTAATCAAACTAAATTAAACTAATAGAACTTTCCCAAATTAGTGCAAGACATAAACCTACAGATTCAAAAAGCTCAGGGAAGCCTCAAATAAGATAATCTCAAAGAAGTCCACATCCAATACATCTTAATCAAACTGCTGAAAACCAAAGAGAGAAAAAAATTCCTAAAAGCAGTCAGAGGAAAACAGTGCACTTATAGGGATAACATTGAATGACTTTGGATTTCTCATCAGAAACTATGGAGAATAGGAAAAAAAGTGGAACATAATTTTTAGAGAGCTAATGAAAAGAATTTAAAACCTAGAATTTCATATCAAATGGAAATATTCTTCAAGAAAGAAAATGAAATTAACATATTCTCAGATGAAGGAAAACTAAAAAAATTAATTGCCAGAAGATATATTTTAAAAAATTACTAAGGAGTATATTTAGACAGAAAGGAAATGATACTAGAAAGAAATTTAGAACATCCAGGATGAATGAGTAATGCATGTGGTGAATTTTTGGGTGCATATAATAAACTATTATTGTCTTCTTGAGTACTTTAAATATGTTTGATGTTTGAAAGTAAAAATTGTAATGTTATATAATGGTGTTTTAAATATAGGTAGATGTAAAATATAAGACAGCTACAACATAAAGGAGAGAGGGTAATGTATTTGTATGGTGATAACTTTTCTATATACCACTTCAAGTGGTAAAATACTGGTTCTAAGTAGATTTTGAAAAGTTAAGTATGCATATTATAATCATTACGTCAAACACTAAAAATAAAACTCTACAAAGGGATACAGTAAAAAATACAGTTGATAAAATGGGATACTAAGAAGGTTGAAATAATCCCAAAGAAGTCAGAAAAGGAAAAACAGAATTAAAAAAAAAAAAAAAAGAAGGAAAAACAGAAAACAAACAAAAAATGATAGACCTACATTCAGATCAATAATTATACAGAAAGTCTCATTGCATTAAAAGTCTAAGCACAACAATTAAATTACAGAGATTGTCAGAATGGATTGAAAATTGCCCAACTATTTGTTGTCTATAAGGAACTTACTTCAAATATAAGGAAATAGGTAGGATAAAAGTAAAGGGAAAGGAATAAATACATATATGGTACAAACACTAATCAAAAGAAAGATTAAGTGGCTATATTATATAAGACAACATAGACTTCAGAAAAAAGAATAAACATAATCACATCAAACTACTTCCTTGTTAAGAACCCTTGAGATCCAGCTATCCCACTACTGGATATTTACCCAAAGATCTTGAAAAAATCCAAATCATTCCACAACAATCTTATGTACACTGCAGCATTATTCACAACAGACAAGACATGGAAGCAACCCGGCTACCCTGCTACGGATGAATGGATAAAGAAGATCTGGTGTCTATATATACAATTTAATACTACTCAGCCATAAAAAAGACAAAATTGTCCCCATTTGCAGCAACAAGGATGGACCTTGAGGGTATGATGGTAAGCAAAATAAGCCAGACAGAGAAGGACACATACTGCATGATTTCACTCATAAGTAGAAGATAAACAAACACATAGATAAAGAGAATAGCTTAGTGGTTACGAGAGGGGAAGGGGGCTGGGGGTGGGTGAAGGGGATAGAGGGGCACATATGTATGGTGACAGATAAAAATTAGATTGCTGGTGGTGAGCACAATGCAGTCTGTACAGAAATTGGTAAATAATAATGTACACCTGGAATTACACAATGTTATAAACATTTATGATTTGAATAAAATGATTAGAAAAAAGATTAAAGAAAAAAAATACTTTGATTAACTTCTACTCACTCCATTCACTTACCATAGAATAACATCCAAATCACTTTTCTTGACCTCACAAAGACTACCCTATAACCTCCTGGCACTCTCCATCCATTCATTAGCTGCCTCACTTCATAGCTCTTAAAACTGTCTCAAATAATCTTTTTTATTGTTTGTTGTTTGTTTATTCTACTAAAATGTAAGCTCCATGGCAGAATTGTCCTTGCTTGTCTTGTTCATTGTGATAATCTTGGTGTGTATGAACAGTGCTTGGTATAGAATTGATATCAAATATAAATTTTGAGTCCATACATTAAGTATCTGTCTAGAAATTGTTATATAGTTCACATTTTTTCCCATGATATTATAATTTTAAAGTCTCAAAACTACTACAAGAAATAATCTTGCCACCACTTAGATTTTGAACTCATGGTCTAAAATTTCTAATTCATTAGTATCCTTCGACAGATAAATAGTTCTTGACATGACTTCATATGAATGTCTATGGATAATGTGATGAGAATATTTAAATATTGATCCTTTCTACTGTGGAAAGTCATTCACATTGTATGACTATGGATTTTCCAAGTAAGCGTGAATCAGCCAAAAATTATATAAGCTTTCCTGAAGATCAGAAAACATGCTGAATTTGGGTTAGTAATAAATTCCAAGAAAATTCAGGGAAAACCAGTCTATTGCAATTAAAATAAAGGAGGGCAAGGAGGAGTAGGAAGAGAAAAAGAAGAACAAGAAAAGTTATTAATAGTCTTGTGATTTTTTTTTTAAGTTTGAAGAATCATAGAATCTAAGATGGATAGAAATTTAAAGGTCAATATTAGCTTGATTCAATTCAATTCAATTTGGTGAACACTGAAATATGCTTTCAGATGGAAAGCATTGAATGACTAGAAATATAGAGCAGTACAGGTCTGTTTAGTAAAGAATGAGCACCCAGATCATCTTGGCATCTAAGGTCAGGATGAAGTGCAAATAAACATTAGATGGCAGAGCACTCATCATTCTAACACTCGATATTTGTTGAATGGATGAAAGGTAAACTAAAGACATGCTTTTAGGGATTTTTGAAGGCTGTTATCCTGTGTACTCAACGCTGCTACTTCCATCTTTCTTCTTATAAAGATATTCTGCTTCTCTGCTCTCGGGTAAACATGAAGCCCAGTCTAGGGCAATGATAATTGCTCACCCAAATGTACACAGTGACTTTCTGAGAGATAAGCATATGACCTAAGTTAAGCCAATCAAGCTATTTCAATCAAAATTTTCAATTTGGAACTGGGAGAAATTAATTTTTTAATTTTGCTTTGTTTTTAGCCACTGAGTTTTGAGATTGTGCGTAGAGCAGTACCATCATCACGCCTCCTCCATTACATAGTGATCATCAGTAAGAGAACGAGTTTGACATTTAGATATAAACAGAAGTGTAATATGTGGAGGATCACTTCTCCCAAATCATGTTTCCTTTCGTTTGGAAAAAAATTCAATAAATGTAACTCAATGGCCTTTTAGTTTTCTTCCGTAGGGAAATGGAATGATTCATCCATTGCTCCATTTGGAAAGATTCAATTGGACACACTCAGTTCAGCTTTGCCTCTTATTACTTTTGGATTGGAACAGCTTGCCCGGAGTGTGATCTTCCCCACAATGAACAGAATTCTACCATCATTTCCTGTGACTGCTGGGTGAGTCTGTCTAAATCAATGGTTCACTTAGAAAGTCAGCTTGGCTGTGATTTCAACTTAGCACTATCAGTAATAATGTTGACTTATTCAAAATAAGTCATGACTTATTCTCAATTGATTCTGTACCTTGACTGGGAAGAGGAATAAAAAGTGTTGGGCCTTTTTAAAGCACCACAAAAAGAAAAGCGTAGAGAAATAGTTTTCTTTCTGTTGAAATCCTTAATTCCATCTATCCTTTAGGTCAGCTACCACCCTTCTTATAGGTAGACTATGTAAGCTAATAAATTTTTTATTTTCTTAATTGAATTTCAATTGTGTTTCTGTTACATGTGAAATTCATAAACCTGAATAATATGGCCATGCTTATTCACTGTATTTCCTTATACAGACTAGTTAAAATATCACCGTGTTTGTATAATGAGGATGATAGGTTGGTTTAATCTTCTTAGATGAACTCTACAAATATAAAGCTATCATTGCCACAATGCAAATCTGCTGTTTTCTTTCTTTTTGTGGTTCTCAAGAAGGTGGTATGTTCCAGTGCAACATTTTCTTCATGGACTTTAATCTCCTTTTAGTATCAATGGAAAAACAAATATATTATTATGTTACCATTTTCCTAAAATAAAGGTCTTGTGTCTGATTGCCTGGAATGATCAAAACAAATGTAAGTTGTTTACATATCCATTGACTATTAATCATTCAAAATATGTGTAATTTTCATCATAGGATATTTCCTCAGACTCAATTTTTTCAGGATGCTTTTTTCCTTTATCTGAATATGACTTTTCAGACACAATTTACTCATGTATTATCAACGTGATCAAATCACATCATTGACATATTCAACATTTCCATAAATTTTGTAGGTCAATTGAAACTTTTGAGACATTATGGAGAACTTTAGAATCTTTTAGTTATCTTATTATGAGTTTAAAAATGCCAGATTTATGATTTTTACCAATAAGATATCCTAGATTTTTCTTTAAATTCATTAAAAATTGTATATTTATTTTAAAGCAACTTTGGCATTTTACCAACATTAAACATATACTCATAGCTGCAGATAAGGCTTGTATAACAGTTTTTGATCATTATGGGGGCACAGACTGCTTTGAATAACTAAAGAAAGCCATTTTTCTTTTCTCTACATTGTTGTACATTAATAGATTCAACCAATATGTTGATTCTCCAGACGTCCATCCATGCACCATTTCGGACATTACACATCCCAAGGTAAGGAAGGGAAAGGACCAGGATGTTATGCAAGTGTAAGAAGTGCACACTTGCCTTATTTGCACATCCACTTTTATTTCTAACACTTCTTCACGAATGCATTGGTGAAACCTTTAACCAGGTAACAAAAATATTCCTGCACTTTTCCTTTTCTTCTTTTGGTTTAATTTTATCTGTCTTCTTTAGCTTCCCTCATCTTTGCAGCAATCAATTCATATGACATCAATTGCAGAAAATTCTCAGTCTCTTCCTCTGAAATATCTCAGAGTTCACACTTGAGAGGTAGAATCTTCCTCTGCAGCATTTCTGCAGTGTTAGATACTGTGGTTTCAGGTAGCTATTGTACTGGCTACATAGAGCTGAAATGTTCAACCTGGACTCTGCAAAATGTTTTCTTATGATTTTTATACAAGAATGGCTTTTCTTTCTGTGAACTTACCTTCAGGACATCTTTAATTATTCTGCATGCTCTAAGATATGCGCTGTGAAAGTGGAAGTGGATTTATTTTCTGGTCTGCATTATGGTGTGATGAGAACAGCCTTCAATTTGGTATAATTGGCAAGTGTTTCTCTCCCGCATGAAGATTCTGTCTTACAGCTGTTTCAACCTATTGCATCAGCCTGAGGTTTTACTGCTATAAAACTTCATATCCAGTACCTTGAGGGTTACACTGGCACAATGTTAATTTTATCATTTTGAAATTACCACTGTAACAAGCTGAAACTTGTCCCTGCTCTGAATAATTTTCAAAAGTGAATTAATCACTAAAGGATTCCTTGTGCAACATCTAATTGGTGATAGTAATTAAGCTTAAGTTTTGCCTGAATATTTATTAAGTACGGATTGTATGCATCAAAAAGTCCTAATTCCTCAACCAAGCATTGAAGAATCTTGATATTCTATTGCCAGGAAATCTCTCCAAACTTTTTTTCCCCTCTATGCCTTAAAAATATTCCTCTTAAATTATTAGCAATATTAACACCTAAATGTATACTTTTGTCAGGTCCTCAGTTAAATTCTTTATCTTATTTTAATATTCCAAACACCCTTTGAAGTAGGAACTATTATTATTCCGGTTTTACATATAAGGGAATAGAAGTCTAGATAGCTAAAGCAATTTGCCCCAGATCACAAAAACTCTCTTCTCCACTTCAATGAAAATTCTATAAAGGTAGGATTTTTGACGCATTGGTTCAATGATGGATCCCAAAAATATACTGCAGTGCCAAAACACAGATGGAAAGCAATAAATAAGTTCTTAAATAGGCTAGCTAGTCTTCATTTGTTTCTCTAGATACACTCTCCACCATTTTTCAATTTTCCTAGGGATAGGGGTGACTTTATGAACTGCATTAACTGATCTCCCTTGCTTTCTAGCTTTCTGTTGGGTTCAGCTAACAGTATCTCTGCAAGAGATCTAGGCCATCACAAAGGTCTTCTGCCACTTAATCCATGTGGCACAGTAGATCCAATGGTGTTTCAAATACCTATTACAGAGAGTAATGTTGTATAGAGCCAATAACAGGACTCAATAAGGGAAATACAGTGCACATATTTAGGGTTTTGAGGCAAAGTTGTACCAACCTCTGCAAATAACTATTCTGTTTTTACAAAACAGCCTTTGCCTTACTAGAAACTGAAAACGTGACTATAAGGCAGCAAGTTACTATGGGACCGAAGATGCACAGCGTGAACTGGGTGTTGTCTAACCCAATAAACTGTAAGATTAGGCGGCATACTCAGCAGCATTCCGTCATCAAATAGAAGTGGTATATATGTTATTGGGCTTCAAGAGCTACTGAAAGTGTAAGTATGTTGTTACATTGCCAAGTAGTACAGTTGCCCATAATCCCTCCTCCGGTTACATTGCCTCCACTCTCTGAACCTGACCCTGTGGGATCGTAAGGTGTTCCCTGTAAAAGGTTGATTGAGGAAGGAAAAAATCAGATCTGATTGACAGCTGGTTCTGTACATATGCTAGTACTACTTGAAAGTAGATGACTGTGGTATTATACGCCCCTTCACGGTTGCTCTGAAGAAAATAGGCAGAGATTTAAGCAGTGCACCTTGTTGTTCATTTTGCTTAGGAAAAGATAACCAGAAATGGATTTACACTGAGTGTTGACAGTGACTAGTTGTTTGGTTGGATGGCCAGACATCTAAAAGGAAAGAAATTGGAAAGCTGGTGTTAGAAGGTCTAGGGAAGAGATATATGGTAGACTTCTCTGAATGGGCACAGAGTGTGAAGATAATGGTCACCAAGGAGCAAGCACAGAAGAGTAGAATCTTAATAATCAGATGGATAAGATGAAACATCCTGTGGATATCACCTGATCTTTTCCTTGTCCTATGGACTCACAAAGTAGACATGATGTCAGGGATGGAGGTTTTGCATGGACTCATCAACAGGAGCATCCATTGGCTAAGCTCTTCCCATAATACGAATCGCAGATACAAACACTGGGTCCCCAGTATGGCATCATTCCCCAAAATGGAGGGTAAGTCAGCCAGCAACTTCTATCGTGGAATGAGCAATGCTTTGATTTCCCTGGAATAGATCCTTTCTCTTTTGTCTTTTTTGTCAGCAATGCTTCTGCAAAAATCACCTTCTGTAGTTTTTGAAATACTTTTCATCATCATAGTATTTCACATAGTATTTCTTCTGATTAAGAAACTTATATTGGAGCAAATCGTGTATGGCAATAGACTCATGATCATGGAATTCAGTGGTCTTACATTTCCCAACTCTGACCTGCAAAAAGTATGGAATGGGCTTAGTTTTGGGTGACAGCACCTTATGGGGCTGGAATAATGTCCTCTGGGATGAGATATATCCTCTAAATCAGTGACAAATATATGGCAGAATTTCTTCCACAGCAGGACTAATTGGTACTGGAGTCAAGGTGTGGCTCCTTTTGCTATTGCTCTTGGAGAATATTTTCCATAATCTTGGCCTCTGCTGGTTTAGATGTCTTAGTTCCCAAGGAAGAATGCTTCAACGAGGGGACCAGCCTTGAGACGTGTGACTATTTGGTGTATTGGTGGAAGACGAAGAACAGTCAGCAGAGGAGATTGAGAGTAACCATGGAGAAAATGGGAAAGCAAAATAAATAAATAAATAAAATAATTAAAAAAATAAAAAGAGAGACAGAGAGAGAGAGTGTCTAAAGAAGGAGGTGGTGGCCAAGTAGAACAGATTCTTCTTTCCCCCGGAGGATGAATCCACCTTCTTTAGGTGACAGTACCCTGATTTTCAATTGAAGATGAGCCTGCATTTTATACAACCAGTCTTGGCGGCTGTCACTCAAGGTGCTCACCATGCCACACTGTAGACAAAGCTCGGCTTCATGATTCAAATGAGGACAATTCAACTTTATTCCCAGAACTTTAAACTTGGCAGGACAAACATGTATATTAGAAACTGTTACAGTTTTATTTTATTGGTAGTGTATGGAACAGACTACCATTAGTTTTCACCATCTATGTCGCACAAACATCCATTGTTCCAATTTTTTTTCCTGAGACCTGGTTGTTTAGTTTCTCTTTCAATTCTGTGAGCTACACTTATTGTTTTTTGCAGAGGTTACCTAGAGTCATTATGGCTTACAACCAAAGAATTAAGAGATTGCCTAAGATAAAATATTGTCCATCGAATTTGGCAACTTAGAAATCATTACTGATCTTGAAAAAAGAGGTTTAACTTGTTTCATGAGTATTGAAATGAGTTTAGACTTGAGGAGATGTAGACACTGAATGCAAACTTTTTTTTGAGAAAGCTTTCTGTGAAGAGAAGCAGAGAAGTTGGGTGGGAGATGAAAAATGATGTGGTATCAAGAAGAGTTGTTGTTTTTTTTCTTTCAAATAGAAACACCAGAGTATATTTGCAAATTGGTGGAAAAATAGTCTTTTCTTTAGTTAGTAAACCTTACAAGTTTAAAACAAACTCAAATTTTTAATTTCAATGTATAAATTTTATGTTTCCATTTATGAATGTAACAAGTTTTAACATTCACTGTTAAGGAGTCTTTGAATAAAGATAGTTTCCATTTACTAATTTTAAATTTTAATATAAGCATTTTCAATTATTTTATTAAATACATATATATAAACCATATCCTTTAAATTCACTAAACAAAATCTTAATTTTGCACTTTGTAGTAAATAAACTATCATCAAACAATAAAACATAAAACCGTATTTTTTAGGAATTAAAGTTAAATGTCATATAGCCATTTTGTTATGTAATACCTCGTTTAACTTTTAAAAATTTAAGAAATATTTAATTTAAAAACTCTGTCTTTATTTGGAATAAAAATCTTTTAGAAAAACAGAATGCATGAATATGTGTTTGTTTAATGTGTTTAATGTATTAAAAGAGTGGAATCATTGCCTTAATTTTGATTACCTGAGCTTTGTAAACACCACTTTCAAAGTGACAAGCTCACATTTCTATGGATCACAGTACACCAAATTCAAACTCAATTTTGAGGGAATAAATCCTTAATCTGTAAAATAAAGATGGCCTCACGTGTTAAAAACAGATTTACAAATATTTGTAGATATTTAAATTTCTGTGTCTACTCAGTTTCTCCTGTTTGACTAGGATGATTAATTTCAAATGCCAACAATTTCTCTTCCCTGTGGCTTTTACAATCAAATTTCAGTCTGAAAAGAACATTACTCCATTCTGATAAATTTCTAATTACTTGAATATCCTGCTTTTGATAGTCAAGCTAAATTCTAGCATTTCTGAACAAAATTTTCTACATACAAAATCACATTTTGGATCCTTTGGATATCCAATTCTGAGCCAATGTGAGTTTTTGATGTCCTGGAGAGTGACTTTTTTGTGCAGACATATTAGTGAGGTATAATTTCTAATATTGATATTCAACGTAACACAGTGATATATTCCAAAACTAGGTCTTCTTTAAATTAGATTTAACCTACCAATCTTATTTTTTTGTTTTTGAATTAAGCAAATTTTGATAGTATCTGTTTATAGGCCTTTGATTCACATTTTGTCCCATTTACAAATTTCACTAAGCATTTGTTAAATAATTTTTATAAGTCTAGTATATTAAAAGGTAAATATGGCAATTCTTAAATTTTCTTAATTATTCCAATAGAATAAATAAATTTTTTTCAACTTAAGTCACAAATACAAAGCACTTACTCAAATTATATATTGCAGGTTTTTTTTTTTTTTTTTTTTGATCAGGAAGATTCACCCTGAGCTAATGTCTGTGCCAGTCTTCCTCTATTTTGTATGTGGGTTGCCAGCTCAGCTTGGCTGATGAGTGGTGTAGGTCCATGCCCAGAAACCGAACCCACAAACCCAGCAGAGCCTGCCAAACTTAACCGTTATACCATGGGGCTGGCCCCTATAGGCATTTTTTAATCACAAGACTAATTCAAATATTCTAATAGGCCTGTGTGCTAGATTTTTGCATCAGCTCAGATTTGCGTGCTTTCTTTGATCTCTGGCCAATGACGTTAAACTTTGGGCAAGTGGGGACAGGAGCCTGAGGGTAAACACTTCTCCCTTTCAATTCCCAGATGGGCTGGTTGGAGATACAACAGTTCCATATGACCTTATATGACAAGTCTGAGCAATCAGCATTTCTTTGTATTTTCTCTTTACCTGTCTCATTCCTCTTTTCTTTTATTTCTGTTTCCCTGGAATTACAGTCCACACCACAGTGTTAATTCCTAAGATTTTGTCTCAGTCTTTGTTTTCTAGAAAACTTGATTTAAGACAGCCAGAATCTCATAAATATTACAAGCACATAAAAAGTCACATTTGCACAGATTTCTTAATCAAAATATTAGTTCTGTGTCACGTGTGCATTATTTCTTCATCTACTAATGCTGGACGCTATTATTTTCATTGGATTTGCATTTCTTTGGATGTATAGATATTTTAAATCTTTCCTCCTAGCTCAAAAACTTTTTACCCTTGATGGAAAAACTTTTCTTCTTACTTTCTCACCTGGTAAAGTCATAAAATCTTATGATACTTTGAGATTCTCCCTTAGCTCTGCATGATTACATGGTTGTAGAATTCTAATAAAATCCCTCTCAAACTTGAGCATGTGTTAGAATCACCTGGAACTATTGTTAAAATATAAATTGTGCCTCATCTCCGGAGTTTCTGATTCAGTAAGTGGGAAAAGGCCTGAGAATTTGAATTTCTTATAAGTTCCAAAGTGATGCTGATGCTGCTGGGCTGGAAAGCTCACTTTGGGAACCACTGTTTTAAGGTTACACCAATGATATGTACTAGATAGGAAGTCTTACTATAGATCTGTAAATTGAAAGTGTGTGATACTGATATAGGATAGTCAAGCAGAGAAGCAGTACAGGAAAGCCTATTGAAAAAAATACAACAGAATATCTGATGATATAAGAGTATGATGTGTTTCTTAAATAAGACACAATAATCGTAAAGATTGACAAATTTGACCTTTTTATTAGAAATAGTCTACTTTATGAAACTTTCCATAAGTAAATAGAATTGATATTTTTCATGTAGGGAGTGAATATTTACAACACATATAATGAACTGAAGAATAATTTTAAAAATATACAAGCAATCCATACAACTCATAAAGAAATTGTCAATAATCCAACAGATAAATGGATAATGGATATAAAAATGAATATTATAGGGGTGGATAGCACAAGTTTTCATTAACCTAAAGAAATAATTGCATTAATAATAAGGAAAATACAAACTAAAACATCAAGATGCTGCCTTATATTCATTAGATTAGTAAAATTTAACAAATTACATCAAGTGCTGGTGATAATATGGAGATGCTCTTTAACAAAGCTGGTAGGATTATTATTTGAATAACCGCTCTGGAATGTAAACAATCTTTTTTATTTTAGCCATCGTGGTGGTTGGGTAGTAGTATCTTATTGTCGTTTTATTTTTGAGTTTTGATACACATATATTGATTTTAAAATATTTTTAAACTTGTATCAATGTATGAATTTAAAAAATGAACATAGCTGCCTAAATTCAATGAATAAATTTAGCCTTAATGTCAGGCTTTATGGTAAAGGTTGGAATTCAAACATTAAATCACTAAATAAAACATGGTAGGTACAGTGAAGAACACTCTTCATTATCCCTCATATATTTTTTGGAATAATTTTGTGGGTGTCTTGCAAATGCAAGTCTGTTGGGAGGTTTAAATGATAATTCTTGTTTGAGAAGGTATTGACTGTTCTTAGAAGAACTGACTAATACTGCTAGAATATCTTTGACACATATTATGATTTTACTAATGTAGAAGTTGAGCAAGAAGAACAAAGCTGGAGGCATTACACTTCCTGATTTCTAAATCTATTACAGAGCTATAGCAATCAAAATAGTGTGGCACTGGCATAAAAACAGACATATGGACCATTGGAACTGAAAAGAGACCAAGAAATAAACCCACACATGTATGGTCAAGTGATCTTCAGCAGGGGCACCAAGAACACACAATAAGGAAAGGAAGTCTCTTCAATAAATGGTGTTGGGGGTGGTCTAGTGGTTAAGTTCATGCGCTCTGCTTTGGCGGCCAGAGGTTTGCGGGTTCGGATCCCTGGGGGTGGACCTACACAGTGTTCTTCAAACCATGTTGTGACAGTGACCCACATACAAAATAGGGGAAGATTGGCAACAGATGTTAGCTCAGGTCCAATCTTCTTTACCAAATAAATAAATAAACAGTGTTGGGAAAATTGGATATCCACATTCAAAAGGATGAAATTGGACCCTTCTCTCACACCGTATACAAAAATCAACTCGAAATGGATTAAAGACTTAAATGTAAGACCTGGGATCATAAAACTACTAGAAGAAAACATAGGCAAAAAGCTTCTTGACATTGGCGTGGGCAACTATTTTTTAGATATGACACCAAAAGCAGAGGCAACAAAAGCAAAAATAGACAAGTAGGATTGCATCAAACTAAAAAGCTTCTGCACAGCAAAGAACATAATCATCAAAGTGAAAAGAAACCTATTGAATGGGAGAAAATATTTGCAAACTATGTGTCTGATTAAAGGTTAATTTCCAAAATATATAAGGATCTCCTGACTCTCAATAGTAAAAACATAAATAAGTCAATTAAAAAGTGGGCAAAGGAGGCCGGCCCGGTGGCACAATGGTTAAGTGCACACGCTCCGCTTCAGTGGCCTGGGGTTCGCAGATTCAGATCCTGGGCACGCACCAGCACACTGCTTGTCAATCCGTGCTGTGGTGACGTTCCGTATAAAGTAGAGGAAGATGGGCATGGATGTTAGCCCAGGGCCAATCCTCCTCAGGAAAAAGAGGAGGATTGGCATTGGATGTCAGCTCAGGTTTGATCTTCCTCACAAAAAAAAAATAGTGGACAAAGGACCTGAATAGACATTTCTCCAAAGAAGATATACAAATGGCCAACAGATATGAAAAGGTCCTCAGTATCACTAATCATCAGGACAGGGCAATGCAAATCAAAACCACAGTGAGATATCACCTCACACCTGTTAGAATAACTATTATCAAAAAAAACAAAAGATAATAAAGTGTGGCAGAATATGCCCCCTCAAAATACACCAATTTGTCATAGAATTATTTTGAGTTAAAGGCACTTGAAAAGCAGCAAATGCAAAAAAAAAACCCACATTGTGACTTTCCTTCTCTCTTAAAAGCAGGAGATGAAATTCCCATGTGAAAGATCTCCTCCCTGTACCAGAAGGAAAGTAACATTCTTGTTATCAAGGATAAGACCTTGAGACTGAGAGAATTCTTATACAAACAGACCTTGTTAAAATAATTCTTATCTTCCGTTAGCCTTCCCACATCCTTCAACTACTTTTCAACAGTTGCCTCTCTTTGTTCAACCTACTATAGAAGCATGTAAGTTCCATCATTTCTTTGGGGCTTCATTTCCCTGTGAGGGCTCCTGGTCATGTAAAGCTTACATAAATTTGTATGATTTTCTCCATTTAGTTTGTGTTATGTCAGTTTAATTCTCAGGCCCAGCCAAAAAAATGCTAATAGAGTAAAGGTAAAAATTGATCCAGCAATTCCATTACTGGATATATACCCAAAGGCAATGAAATCACTATCTCAAAGAGATATCTGCACTCTTATGGTCACTGCAGCGTTATTCACAATAACCAGGCTAATGGAAACAACCTAAATGTCCGTCAACAAAAAAAATGGATAAAAAAATGTGGGAAAGCAAGTTTTCCTTCTTTTTTTAATTTAAACCTTTATTTAATTTTTAATTTAATTTAATTTTTAATTTAACATAAAAATAATAGTTTACCCTTAAAAAAGAAGGAAACCCTGCTATTTGTGACAACACAGATGAACCTGAGGGACATTATGCTAAGTAAATAAGCTAGACACAGAAAGACAAATACTACATGATCTCCCTTCTATGTGAAATCTGAAGTAGTTAAACTCACAGAAGTCAAGAATAGAATGGTGATTACCAAAGGCTAGGTGTAGGGTAAGGAAAATGAGAGAAGTTGGTGAAATAGTACCAAGCTTCAGTTATGCAGGCTGAGTAATTTCTGGAGAGCTAATATACAGCAGAGTGACTGAAGTTAGTAATATTGTATCATATACTTGAAATTTGCCAAAAGGGTATGTTTTAAGTCTCCTCACCACACACACACACACAAAAAAGAAAATGGTAGCTCTGTGAGGTGATGGATATGTTAATTATCTTGCTTATGACAATTATTTCACAATGTATATGTCTATCAAAATATTGCATTATACACCTTAAATATGTACAATTTTTGTTTGTCAGTTATATGTCAATAAAGTGGGAAAAACACTGTTTTGTAAATTCTAACTCAAACGTCTGGAAAAGAATCATTTTGTGTCGTCTTTTTGCACAATAAATAATCAATATTTGCAAGTAAATTGTTAACTGAAGGCAGTTCATCAAAGTTTAAAAAAAAATCACACATTGTCATTTAGCATTTGCTAAGTTTTTGAATGCTCATGTGCCAATCTGAGTCACTATAAAGATTGTATTTAAAAGTATATGTTAGGGTGTTTTTATTTTAAAAACTATAAGAAGCAATATTTTCCATGTGTAAAAAATGTCTTGAGGACTTACGGCCTGCTATTGTTTTCTGTGATTTTTATAAATTAACTTGTTTAACCCTCGTAACACCACCGTTAATTTTCATTTTCTTTAATAATTCACATAGGGCTTACCATGTGCCGGGCCCTTGCTCAGACCTTTCCAACACTAAATTCCTTCAATCTTCATAACCACCCTGTTGGGTAGCACTCTGATTATCTGCATTTTACAGATTAGTGAACCAGACCACAGAAGGTTAAGTAACTTGCTCAAAACACAACTAATAAGTGACAGAGTCAGCATTCAAAATCAGCTTGTCTGTCTCCGGAGTCTGTGCTTATAACTATTCTGCTGTGTTACCTAAGAAAAAAGAATCCTAACACAGATGAGAAGAATAAGACCAAGAGAAATTGATAGTGATAGAGAGCAAGTACTTTTACTTTATTTATTTGATTGTTGAAGTATAATTGACATACAATATTACGTTAGTTTCAGGTGTACAACACAGTGAATTGATGTTTTTATGCATTACAAAACGATCCTCACACTGTCTAGTTATCATTTGTCACCGTACAATGTTATTGACTAAATTCCCTATGTTGTACATTACATCCGCATGACTTATTTATTTTATAACTGGAAATTTTTATCCCTTGATCCCCTACACCTATTTTGCCCATCCCCTCACCCCTCTCCCCTCTGGCAACCACTAGTTTGTTCTCTATATCTACGAGTCTGTTTTTTTTTTTAGATTCAACATATAAGTAAAATCGTATGGTATTTTTCTTTTTCTGTCTGTCTTTTTTCACTTAGCATAAAACCCTCTAGGTCCATCAATGTTATTGCAAATGGCAAAATTTCATTCTTTGTAATGGCTAAGTGATATTTCATTGTATATATATACCACATCTTCTTTATCCACTCATCTATTGATGGAAACTCTCAACCAGGCAGTATCACTCCTGAATCTGGGCTTTTAACCACTGCACAATGGCTTATAAAGGTTTTCATTGTACTAGCTAGTTTTTAATCAGAAATCACTATGTTCCAGTCTCTGCAGTCAACACTTGACATGAATTTGCTCATTTAATACTTTAAAAAATGAGATATACTAAATACTTAAAAAATGTTATGATTCTTATTTGATAGATAAGGAAACTAGTCTTAAGCAAGTTAAGCAACTTAGATCAAAGAGCTGGTGATTTTGAGAATCAGATAAAACAATTATGCTGTATGGCCTAAATGTTTCACAAAATCCATTTGAAATTCTACAACAACCGTAATTTAATGTAAAAAATACTCCACCACCTCAATAAAACAAACATTCAAAAAATTCCTCTTATAAAACTCGTTATGACAATTCCTTTTGGTTGAATAGATCGTAAACAATTTATTATAATAGCTCCATGAGCTCAAGAGACTCATTCATCCCAGTTTATTCAACAAATCATGTACTGAGTGTTTGCTATTCATTCTTTCATTTATTTCTCAACATACAGGACTCTTCAACACACTGTGGATGTGGGGTGAGCAGAAGCGAAAAGGACCCTGGTCCTGTGGCATGTTGTTCCAGCGAGCTGTCTCTGGAGAAAGCTGGTAAACAAATCAAACCCAAATAAGCAAGGGAATTTCAGAAAAAGGTAATTACTATGAAGTCAATCAAACAAGACCATGAAATGAAAGTTACGAAGGCAGTTTATAAGGAAAGTCCTTTTCAAGATACTATTTGAAATAAAATACAGATACTGAGAAAGAGCCAGCCATTTAAAGATTATTCCAGGGTAAAGAAATTGGCCTCCGCCAAGCGCTGTGGGAATAATTTCCCGCTACCATCTTTTTCATCCTGAACTTCATTATTCTCACCGAGTCTTGTTACAGTTCCGAACTGATCTCTTGGCCTTCACTCTCTCTGATTTCCAGGTTAGCATTTGTTCATCTGACAGGCTTATTTTTTTGAAGCACAGATTTTACCATTTAACATCTTCGTTCAAATTGGCCTCCGCCAAGCGCTGTGGGAATAATTTCCCGCTACCATCTTTTTCATCCTGAACTTCATTATTCTCACCGAGTCTTGTTACAGTTCCGAACTGATCTCTTGGCCTTCACTCTCTCTGATTTCCAGGTTAGCATTTGTTCATCTGACAGGCTTATTTTTTTGAAGCACAGATTTTACCATTTAACATCTTCGTTCAAATATTCTCATTACTTTCTCTCAGCTGTGTTATCACATCCAAACTCTGGAGACTGGACCGTCATAATCTTTCTTTGTTCTCATGACAATCTTCATTTTCCGCCATATTTTTCAGCATATCCTTTTGTACACATTTACTTTAGCCAAAATAATTTCTTCAGCCTTCCTTATATCACTTCATATCTGAGATTTTGCTCCTAATGTTCTCTTAACCTAAATTCCCTCCTAACTTGCATTTATGCATGTCCGAAATGTTCCCATATTTTAATGACTAATGAAAGTCCCGATCCTACTCTAAGATTCTCCCAAACTGGCAAATTATTTTGAAATCAATACCTCGTAGTTTTTATAACTAGAAATATAAAATGGACTACAGAAGTGATTTAACAAACAAAAATAGTACATTTTAGCAGATACATATGTTAGAATGGACGTTTATTAAGTTTTTCTTTCTAATCACTGGACGATTTCTCTCCTTATGAATAAGACATCTCATAGGCTGGAGCCTTAAAACCCATTCTTGATGGTCCTTTGGTCCTGGAGCAAAGGCATATAAGCTTTGGCTTCATCAATGGACTGAGGGAGCATTTGATTTTAAATGAATGGGGTCTAGTTTCTGGGAAAATCTCGTTTTCTTATTGTCAATTTGGCATCCTTCAACAACTATAATAGTTATTTCAAGCTTAGGGAAATGCATATTGCTTCATACTGTTTCATCTCCTACTGATGCCACACAGTGAAACTTAAAAAAAAAAATAAAAAGGACGTCTCTATTCTCACTTTTTGTACAAACGGTCCTAATGTACGTGTACTGTCTTCAGGAACTATGGGGATGTATGTAATTTTTTATATTGCGCTACTTTGTTTAATTAGAAGTGACTCTGAATGAAGTACAATTTTGCCCTCTGTGAAACTGCCTTGAACTTTCTCCACTTAGATGGATTCCTCAGATTCGTTGCCAAGCAACCATGCTCAGATTGCTACTTTGCCTTTGCCGAGAGAAGAGTCAACTGCGCCACACATTCCCTTTGCATTTTTTAAGCATAAATAATTTTTTCTCCTCCCTTTAAAGCAGCTGTACTTTTTACTTCTATGTTCTTGAAGATCTGCTCCATAAGCCATTTACAGTCTGTATCTTATTCCTCAGAATTTTCCTATTCTGTCAACTTGGGAACTTGGCTTCTTGGTTTAGCAGAGTTGTAGTTTTGTCTTCATTTGATAAATAAAATATCAACAACATTTATAATAGAGGAGGGTAAGGATGAAAAAGATGAAATAATTAATTCAGCTAATATTTGCCATATTCCAGTTACTCTTTTTGGGACTGAGGATGGATATAGCGGTGATCAAAGCAGACAGAAATACCTGCCCTCGTGAAGCTTCCATTCTACTCAGGGAAAATAATAAATACATATGTGAACAAATAAGAGGCAATGTATATAGCTGGTGTTGATAAATTATAAGCAGGAGATCCACTTTTTGAGCAGTCTTTACATACTTATATATATATGTAAATATTTATATATAAATATATATATTGATGGCACTTTTTAAGAGAAATAATAAAAAATCCTAAATACAAAACTAGTTAGACCATGGAAAGGGCTATGAAAATGAGGGACTTCAAACTTAAGCATCTTCAGTTTCATAATACATCCACCGTTGGATGACTGAATATAAAACTGAGGAGAGAGACGTGGAGCTGAAGGCAGAAAGGGAGCTGTAATTTTGTATGGGGTAGCCAAAGAAAGCCTCACTGAGAATATGGCATTTAAATAATAATTTAAAACAATTGTGGGAAGTAATGGTTTAGTTGATAAATGGTTACAGTTTGGTGGAACTAAAAGAAAGTTAAAATGAAAAGAAGAGATAGAAAGTTGTTGCTGCAGAGCTGAGTGCTTGACATCGAGATGATGGATGTTGAAGATGTTGATACTAATACAGTATAGGATTGTCTGGGAATGAACAACTGCAGTAGAGTGAAGAATATGATCATTGGAGAGTTGGAGGTCAAGAAACTGAGTAGCAAAGTTATTAGATGGATTATATACGTGAATTTTTAAATAACCAGAAATTAAAGCAATATTAATGTTAAACTGCATGACGGTTAGCCAGGTGCTAAAATCTTCGATGAATGATGGGAATGAGCTGGAAAAGGGCAGTGATAGGATTGACAGTATAGTGAGGAGGGACCGGAGTCTTGCCAGGAACACTCAGAATTACTCAGAGTTAGGTATTCCTGTGTATATGACAGCAAAAAGGATGGAAAGTGAATGGTATAATCTGGTGTCATGAAATTTATGCCTGGGGGAATTTAGTGAATAGACATGAAGAATATTCTGAAAGCAACAATGAGGAGTGTGAGTGTTACCAATCCCACTTCCAGGA
Source organism: Ceratotherium simum simum (assembly GCF_057802395.1). Classification (NCBI taxonomy): domain Eukaryota; kingdom Metazoa; phylum Chordata; class Mammalia; order Perissodactyla; family Rhinocerotidae; genus Ceratotherium; species Ceratotherium simum. The sequence continues at coordinate 12,039,017 of NC_141935.1, read as the reverse complement.
ACTTTAATATGTATGATGTGTAAAAGAAAACAACGCTCATTTGAGGACTTCAAGGAGAGCAATTTTCTAAGGGAGATCCAAGTTTCATTTCCATCAAGAAGGTTAGGGAAATGTTCAAAGAAGAGATTTAAAATATAATGTGTTTGATGATGACCAACCATGATTCCCTGAAGACATAATGGAAAAATATCAAAAGTTGGAGAGCAGCTTACGTCAGCAGACGGGAGCAACTGACAGAAAAAAGGGACACAGATCTTAAGGAAAAATCAAGTCTCCATGATGAGGGATGATATAGGATTCCTGGTCTACTGGTTAGTATTGGTGTATAGTGGAACCAAGGAGATTAGTCTTAAGGGTATCAAAGATTCAGAGTTACATACACATATGAATTTATTATATCTGCATGTATATCATACATATTCATATATTTATATATACTTACAAGCATATATACACACAATCACAGAAAATAGGCATTGAAACTTTCAGGCTACAAGCTAAAGATGAGATATTGATGTTAATTATCATTGTATGACTTGCAACTAGCTACTTTCCTCTGGAGTTCCACAGACAATTCTCTCCTGAGTCACCTCCAGCAATAGGAGTCTATTATTATACCCAAATTTCAGAGGGCCAAAACAATAGCAGAATATCTTTATACCCTAGGTAGATCACAATGGACAATTTCAATCCATTACACTGATACACTTGAAGGCCAAAAATTAAAATGTGTATATCTTTTATGTAATCTTTTTAGTAAGATGTACTTTCAAATACATTGATTTATTCATTAACAGAAATAGTATTAGAGAAAAAATGGAAAACTTAACACAACACACTATCACATTTACAGAGCTGTTTAATGAATTCTACTCATCTACTAATCTCATTTTATTGAGCAAACATTGAATCTACGCTTTTTGAATTCTTATGCTTAAAAGGAAGAAGACCATTTCATAAAATAATCTTACACTCCTTAATTAAATTATAAATTTCAACAGTAGTTCATTGTATGACTCATTGGCCTTTATCTCTCTGGTTTTCTAATTTAAATTGAACTCACATAAGCACTCCTAAAAACCACACTGGTAATTTGTTTGTAAAAGTGCACTTTGGAAAAAGATTTTGTAAATGTCGTTATCTCATTTGAAACATAAAGCAATTCAAGTGTTTCAAAAAATTCAGAATAACTGACAGTTTCAATAAGTATTTTTCATTCATGTACGTGAGCGAAGACTTATTTTTATTTCAAGAAAGTAAGCACTTTATAGAGTTGGCACTTTATAAAAGCTTTTTAAAGCTATCAAATTGTCTAAGATTCTGAATAGAAAGAGATAGGCCAGAAGGATCATTGTGCATACGAGGTGTGAATCAGAGAACCATCAGGCACTTTGGCGTAGAAGCTTAACTGTGGTCTTAATTTTGGGCTATTTTTGTCAGAAATTCTTTAATCAGTCTATTGAAGGGATTTACCTAGAACAAAATTTACGGTTTTGAAGAGAAATACTTTCGTGTCCTCAGGGTATCTAGATAATATTTTGGATGTCTAAGGATTGGGGCTGTCGTTGAAAGGGCCAATCTAGCTCTTTCCATTGGGGAACTTAAATCTCGACTTGTGGAAAAAGAAGTGAAATAAGGGCTTTTGTTTCTGGAGGAGCTACAGCAAAAGGAGGCATCTCAAGAGAAACAAGGAGAGAAGAGTATTTGAGTCTGGGTTCAGAGACAAAAGTCCTTTCTCTGAAAGGAACCCCATCCATTTCATCAGTTTGATACTTAGAAATCACCGTCCAGTAGAGGAGAAAAGGTTCCCCGTCAGGGAGAACAATCTGGGTTGTCAGGATCAACAGTGAATAAAAAATGCAAGCTTGGCACTTTAGCCAGGAATGATTTTTTGTAGCTATTCCGTAAGAGGAGTATTTCCTTGTCTCTGTCCTGGGGAATCTTTCTTGGCAATCATCAAATTATCCTAAAACTAGGATCCCAAAAATATCTTTGGAACTTGGAATTGTCATGTGTCAATTCCTTTGGTTACCAGGTGGGAAACCTCCTAGCCTTTACTCAGAAGCTTCTACCATGGTAGGGGGTGGAAAGCAGCTTCGTTACCAGTGTCCTGTGGCTGGAATAGGACAATTCAGAGATGGGGTAACAGAGATGGGGACCTAGTGAAGCAAATTCAACTTTTACACTATTGTTAGTGTACACTCTTTTTCTTTCGATATCAACTAGAAATAGCAAAAAATACATGTCGCACATGACTAGCGTTGATGGCAATCTCGTGATGTGTGTAAAATAAAAGGCTGAATTTATTTAAAATTTATTAAATTTTTTTCTTGGCTAAGGGAAAAGGGCTTGTAAATATAGCAATTCAGCATCTCACTGAACAAAGAAGATGAGAGGTTATTTAGGATGCATGGGAAAAGTGGAATTTGAGTAAGAGTTAAACAATGCAGGATTTTAATTAGAGCTTATCACTGAAAGAGTGCATTCTACAATCCAGAATGGATCTGTTCCTAGAAGGTCTATTGATTGAAAGGAATTTAAAACAAAATAGGTTCTGACCAGGTTCCTGCGCATACATGAGTCACATCCTTCAAGAAGAGCAGGACTGATGGGTCCTTGTGAAATGTGCAAAAGATGTCTTCAGGCAAGGAAGGAATTTCTTTGTTTTCAGTCACTCCCTCTACCCCTCTTTGGCCAGATCACAGGGGCAGGCTATTAAATATTGTCCAGATTTATATACTGACACTCAGGAAAATCCCTTATAACGTATAGTTCAGGTTAAAGAAAACAGAAATCATGTGGGACAAGTGATTCTGGAACTTGCACTTTTCTTAGTAAAAGAAGGTGACAGTGTGGAAAGATAATACTTCAAGGAGGAGAAATTTTTATCACAGCATTCTTTCAATTTATGATTCTGAAAGCCTCAAGAGTCAAGCAATGTACACAAAATTACAAAAAAAAAAAAAAAAGAAATTCCACACCTAAAGACCACAAAATCTAGGATAACAAGATAAATTCAGCCAGATTTAGTAATGAGCTCTACAGAACTTTTTTGAGATCTCAGGTTGCCATGGGACACTCATCCATCTGTGATGGAGACTAACGGATTGCTGAAGTGTGGTCACCAATGGCTCAGGAAATGTATGTTTGCAAATCTCTTGATTCCAATGAGTGAAATGAGCAAGATTCTCAAGGAAATCTTAGCAGAAAACCTCATAACCCACTGAAATCTGCAAAAGAAAAAATTGGATTCATTCATAAAAATGCAATTTCTCACTGGACAGAAAAAACCATGAACCAATATAGGATTTGGGGAAAAGGTAAAGTTTAGACTATACTCAAATGAAGCAGGATTTTAATTTGAGCAAAATAAAACAAGTCTACTATTAAATCAAATAGAGAGGGTCGACAGGTAGTGTGTGAGTCTACACAAAACTGGTCTTAACCTTCTTATATGTCAGCCATGTCCCTTAGCATTCTCAACAAGATTTTTTAGCATTTGATTAAATTTTGAAGATTATTTTAGTTATGTTGTATACACATCTCCCAAGAACCAATTTTTGGTAAAAAGGAAGCTAAAACACTTGGCTATGTTTTATAAATTAATCATACCTTTCAAGAATCAATGATGGTTTGTTGATAGGCATGTTTTCCTCTGCTAAAGGGAAAAAAAACTATGTTTAGATGGCTTTTATTCCCATGGTAACTATTTTTCTGCTTATAATAACATATTGTAAATAATGTGCTCAAGATCAAAACTTGTTATAGTTCTTTTTTTTAACTTAGATCTGATTTATTTGAATCAGAATCATGGCTAACTAGTAATTTAGTATATTATGGATTTAATGCATTATCTTTGTTACCAGCCCAGCCAGGTTCAAATCCCCACTCTGCCCCTAACCAGTGAGTGAATTTAGAGGAAACACTTAATCTCTCTGTGCTTATGTTGTCCTCATCTTTATAAGGAATGTAATAGTGCCTGCTCATGAATTTGTGAGGGCTAAAGAAGTTACCACATATATGGCCTTCATAGCAATGATTCGTACATTGCAAATGTTCATTTTTTTAAAATCATTTTATTGAGGTCACATTGTTTTATAACATTGTGTCAATTTCAGCTGTACACCATTATATTTTGGCTTATGTATAGATTTCATCATGTTCACCACCAAAAGTCTAGTTTCCATCCGTCGCCATACATATATGCCCCTTTACCACTTTTGTCCTCCCCTCTCCCCTTTCCCTCTAGTGACCAACAATCTACTCTCCTTATCCACGTGTTTGTTTGTTTATCTTCCACATATGAATGAAATCATATGGTATTTGTCTTTCTCTGTCTGGCTTATTTCACTTAGCATAACACCCTCAGGGTCCATCCATGTTGTCACAAACGGCACAATTTTGCAATTTTATGGCTGAGTAGTATTCCATGGTATATATATACCACATCTTCTTTCTCCATTCATCTCTTGATGGGCACTTGGGTTGCTTCCAAGTCCTGGCTATTGTGAATAATGCTGCAATGAACATAGAGATGCATATATCTTTTCGAATCAGTGTTTTCATGTTCTTTGGATAAATACTCAGAAGTGGAATAGCTGGATCTTATGGTTTTTCTATTTTTAATTTTTTGAGAAATCTCCATGCTGTTTTCTATTGGGGCTGCATCAGTTTACATTTCGACCAGCAGTGTATGATGGTTCTCTTTTCTCCACATCCTCTGCTACACTTGTTATTTCTTGTGTTTTTAATAATAGCCATCCTGATGGGTGTGAGGTGATATCTCATTGTAGTTTTGATTTGCATTTCCCTGATAGTTAATGATGTTGAACATCTTTTCATGTGCCTATTGGCCATCTGTAGATCTTCTTTGGAGAAATGTCTGTTCATCTCCTGTGCTCATTTTTTTTTTTACTTTTTTTTTTTTTGGTGAGGAATATTAGCCCTGAGTTAATATCGGTTGCCAATCCTCCTCTTTTGGCTGAGGAAGACTGGCCCTGGGCTAACACCTGTGCCATCTTCCTCTATTTTATGTGTGGGATGCCTGCCACAGCATGGCTTGATAAGCAGTGCATAGGTCTGCGCCCAGGATCCAAGCCTGTGAACCCCGGGCTGGCAAAGTGGAACACTCAAACTTAACCACTACACCACCTGTCCTCTGCCCATTTTTTGATCGGGTTGTTCACTTTTTTGTTGTTGAGTTGTATGTGTTCTTCATGTGTTTTGAAATTAACCTTTTATTGGATATAAGATTTGAAAATATTTTCTCCCAGTTGGTGAGTTATCTTTTCATTTTGTTGATGGTCCCCTTGGTTGTGCAGAAGCTTTTTAGTCTGATGTAGTCCTATTTGTTTATTTTTTCTTTCATTTTCCTTGCCTGAGGAGACATGGTATTCAAAAAGATGCTGCTAAGACTGATGTTAAAGAGCATACTGCCTATGTTTTCTTCCAGGAGTTTTATGGTTTCAGGACTTGCTTTCAAGTCTTTAATCTATTTTGAGTTAATTTTTGTGAATGGTGTAAGATAATTCTTCTGCATGTGGCTGTCCAGTTTTCCTAATACCATTTATTGAAGAGACTTTCCTTTCTCTATTGTATGTTTTTGGCTCCTTTGTCAAAGATTATCTGTCCATAGATGTGTGGTTTTATTTCTGGGCTCCCAATTTTGTTCCATTGACCTGTGTGACTGCTTTTCCGGCAGTACCATGCTCTTTTGATTACTATAGCTTTGTTATATTTCTTGATTACTTTCAATGTTATGTAAAATTAAGACTCAACAATAAGCACATATAATGGTAATTTAACACTAACTAAATAGGCAATAAGTTTATATTTTCATAAATTATTCATTATTATTTTAGTGTCTTGTAAAACTATATGCGATATATGAGCTATCAGATATGCATTTTATCTCTTTGCAGAATTGCCACAATTTCTAAGACAGGGCTTCACCTATAATAGCAATTGGATTAATGGTGATTGACTGACTGACCAAGTAACTGAATGAATAAATTGCTTTTTTTAAAAATTATCAAGTTACAGGCAAGACTAGATCAGGAAAACAGAAACAATAGGGAATTAGGGCACATATAACCATTGGAAGGCTGGAGAAGCAAAAGTCAGGAGTTTGGCAGCAATGATGTCACCCTGAAGATGAACCACTCAAACTAGAGATGCTCCTGAGCTCTGCTGGAAGCTTCTGTGAATCTCTTATACGGCTGCAAGTGTAGCTCCAACTGCTTCTAGAGAATAATGAAATGACCAATTCTCTTGGCTTTCCAAATCTCATTCACGTTTCTCTTTGTAAACGTTATTTTAATGGGGAATAATATTTCATTGTATTTTTTCATATTGCTATGTAAAAATTGGGTGGGTATTGGATTACCTTGAATTCATGGCAAAAATTAATTACATTGTTTGCAAAACAGAAAGTGACTTGAAAATACACATTGAGGAAACAAGAAAGCCTATATTAATTTAGAAAATAAGTATTTTCTAATAAATACCAAATTCTGTGCTTTTCAGTTTTAGCATTCTTCCTACCCCGCAGTGCCAAACAATTTACTAACAGCCTTGTACTTACTAAGTTTTTTAAACTTCATAACAATTCTCTTAGGACAAATTATCACTCATTTTATAAATTAAGAAAATAAGCCATAGAGAGATTGAAGAATTTGTCTGAGCTCATGCAGTTTTAATTATTCAAGCAATAAGTGAAAGCCAAGAAAAATTAAATTGTAGCTATTATGGGGTTCCACCATTAAATGCCTGAATATTATACATGGTGAAGAGCTGTGTATCTTGTATTAATGCCCAACACATTTAAATAGCTTGCTATGTTTTTCTTCCACTAAATAGCCTTAATAATGAGAACAATAATAAAAAACTTGGGTTTCTATGGCATTTTATTTTTTTCCAGTAATTTTACACTTTTAATGTGTGAACACACACAACTTAGCAGCCTACTATTATCAGTTTCATTCACTGGGGAAATTAAGCTTTGAAATCAGGATTAATAATATCATATTTATTCTCATCTCTTTCGGAATTTATATGTAAAATTCATATATTAATTATGTATCAAATTATTATAATCTTATAGACATACTAATTAATTTTGCATAAAACAGGTGTTTTCCATGGGCTTCAAGGTTATATATTCATTCATATCTTTTTCTATGTCTATCTGTAGAGAATGAATTGATTATATTTTAAGATTAATGATTTTAATGGACATATAAAAATCGGAATTTAGAAAGTTTTTAGCCTTTTTTTTTTTTTGGTACTAAATAAATCACCAGAAATATCAACTATTTTTATGGAATTTTGAAGTATGTTGGCAAAAAAAATGCTCCAGAGATACACAAATTGAAGGAAAATGGGCTTCTGCTTTTGGTTTAACAATTAAATGGTACAAAGGGAAAAGACAGGACAGAGAGTATTTCTCAAGCTTACGTAATATATAGTCTTCTTTTAATGGAAAAAAATATATATATATACCTACATGTAACCTTGTGTACTTCACACTTGACTTCAATCATTTATTTTAATGTTACTTAAGAAGTTTGAAACACAGACGTGGGTATAAATTCCATCTGTTTATACAGCTATATATACCAAAACTAATTTAAAAATTAATTATAAACACTATAAAATTAATAATATTCAAATTAAAAACATTGATTGAATGTCACAAATTCTATTTTGCTGAAACTTTAATTGCAATAACCAGCTGTGCTAGGCACTAGTTACTTTTTAATTCAGCATGCCTACAAGCTTGTGCTCTGTGATAGCTACATTTTCTTACTGGTATTTTCATTCAATCCTTGGTGGAAACGTCACGAACTTAAATCACTTGGCAGAAATGCCCAATTTACATTTAATATACCCTGTCATTGTCTCATTAATAGTAGAATGTGACAACCTTTCCTTTTCTCATTAAAATAATACTGTGTGGATTTAAAATATCTTTAAAACCAAAACTCAAATTAAGAGGCAAATTCTCAGCTTCTATTTTTAAGAATATGGCATAATAAAACAAAAAATATTATTGTATGATATATTTATCCATTTACAGTTAAAAATTAATGATTAAAGGCCTACTTTGTAGCAGAAGCTACAGAAAAAAAATTTATACTAAATCCACACTCTCAAAGACCTTGATTCTAATATAGGGAAAAATAAATTAGAATAAAATCTAAATCTATATCTTTCTCTCTATATATCTATATCTATATTTGTATATTCTAGAATAAAAAAGCCAGGGTAAAGACCGTCTCTTTTTTCCTTGCAATATTAGATATATAAAAGTATACAGTGATATGTAAAGTTATACAAGTGATATATATATATAAATGTATATATTATGCCCATATATAAATAAGTATAATACTATTCAGTGCAGTATTATTTTTAATAGCAAAAGATGATAAGCATCCTAATTGCCCATCAGTAGTGACAAGTTGGCTAAATATCAATGAAATGGAATATAACACAACCATAATAAAATAATGAATGTGCTCATGATGTAATAAAATGGAAAACCATATAAGCTTTATTAATAAATGAAAAAGCAGGAAGCAGGTTATTTTATATCATATGCCATCATTTGCTAAAAAGCAGTGAATATCTGCAAATCTATCTATCTAGATCTTTGGAAGAACTCACAGAAATATAATAACAGTGGTGATCTGGTTGCAAGACAGAGGATGAAATGTAGGCAGAGACGTTCCATTGCCTATCCCTTTTCCTACTTTTTGCTTTGTGAATCACGAGAATTTTCCACTATACCAAAGATTGAATCAAAATGTAGTTTAAGAAAGATATTCCAATGGACTAGAATAGTGGGTTGGATTCAGAGAGACCAGATGGGATAACGTCGCAGTGCTTGCTTTGAAACGTAAGGGAGATAGCAGTGGCTATGTTAAGAAGAGGTTTACACATTCAGGATATATTTGGAAAGTTGTCACAGGAGTTGGCAGACTACAGCCTTTGGTTGAAATCAGGGCCAGTGTCTGTATTTAAATACAATTTTATTAGAACACAGCCACGCTACACCCATTGCCTTCTACATTGTCTGCGGCTGATTTCACACTGTAATGGCAGAGTTGAATAGTTATGGCAATGATCATGTTGCCGACAAAGACTACAGTATTTTACAATCTTGTTCCTTACAGAAGAAGTTTTCTTATCCCTGGTATAGATCACAAAACTTTCTAATAGATGGCATGTGTGGTATTAAATAATGATGGGAGTAAATAATGACGCTGCTATTTTTAGCCTAAGTAACTGGCAAATGGAATGGCCATTTATTGTCATTTATTAAAATAACAATCTCTTGAAGTGGAACAAATTTGAGGTGAAGAAAACTAAAACATTCGATGAGATACTGGTGAATACCTTGAGTGTGTCTGCATGACTGAATGAGTCCGCAGATCCCAGTATGAGAAACAGCTGTGTGGTAGGATAGAAAGTGGATAATTATAGCTTCTAAAACTAATAACCCTTTGAGCAAATCATTTAAAATTTCTGATTCTCAATTTTCTCATGAATAAAATAGTCAGTTCATCTTAGTAATCACTATAGTTCTTTCCCAGCCCAAAATTTGTGAGTTATTGAAATTTTACTATGTGCATATAAATTCATTAGGTGTTGCTTTTAAGGACTTTTAAGTTGGTGAACGATCCAAGTCATTTAGTTATGACAACAGGTAACCTGCCCACTGAAGATCACAGGGTAGATGTGATTTTTTAGATTTTATAGATTTTGATTCAGATAAAGACATCAAAAAATTAAAATTTTCATTCATTAAATTGTATAGTATTAAAGTTTAGGAACACTTCAATTTCAAAACAATAAGGGAAAAAAATAACCAATCTAGATGTCGTATAGACACCATCAAACCAGCATCACACTTTCACTTTGCATTTGAGTTTGATAATTTAGCATAAACACAGACGATTTTGATGGTAACCAATTTTATAGTGTGTAACTGGTGAAGAACATAAGGCATTTCTTTGCAAGTTTAACACCTTTCTGTGGTGTTTGACTTAAAAAATAAATATAGCAAGAATGTTATAAAAACCAGAGAATTTCTCAGTGTTCCCTAGCTCTTCTCTCTTCTCATTAGAAACTTCCAATTTCTTTAAAAGACTTTCACACTTAGAAGAGAGATGAATAATATGAAGGCCAAGCACCAGTTTCAGCATTCTTAATCGCTGGTCTGTTTCTGTCATAATGAAATTTTCACACCCTCTTTAGGCCTTTCCAAATTATTTAATACATTTACATATTACCTGATCTATTTTTTAAAGTGCTAGCCATTATTTTTTAAAATAGTGCTATCTTTATGATTGTTGTTTGCCCACATACGTTCTCTCTCTTGTTTCACATATCACTATTTAGAAATGCTGCTTGATATAGAATTTCATTATATCCAATTTTCATGAGAGTGGAAGTGAGTGTTCTTTCATTAAGGCTCCATGATGACTGAATTTTCATCCCGCAAAAATATTAAATGGCAATGCTACCACTCTTGCACACTCTCAGTGCAACTCCATTTCCATTATCTGTAAAATTTTCCCCTTTTGTTTTCTATACTGGATCAAATTATATTCTCAGATCAGTCAGCAACTAGAACTACCTGCAGCTGTTGTGTAATCTAATCAATGAAATTTAAAATTGCACCAGTTTCTTATCTGAACAATCATCATGCACATCTTAATAAGTTATATAAAACAAGTTTATAAACATAGATGCAAGTATGTATAATTGTTATTTGTTTTTCTCATCTAGATTCCTTACTTTCTTCTCTGACACCTTCTTACCATCAAAATTTCCTTCATTTTGTCTATTTCCAATTTACTATTTATAAATGTATGGAGAGAGTCCTCCTTGGGCGTAGGTAAATCATGTATATTTAAAAATCATGGAGGGGCCAGCCCAGTGGCCTGGTGGTTAAGTTCTGCATGCTCTGCTTCGGCGGCCCAGGTTTGGTTCCCGGGTGCGGACCTACACCACTTGTCTGTCAGTGGCCATGCTGTGGTGGTGACCCACATACAAAATAGAGTAAGACTGGCACAGATGTTAGCTCAGGGCTAATCTTCCTCAAGCAAAAAGAGGAAGATTGACAACAGATGTTAGCTCAGGGTGAATCTTGCTCAGCAATAAAAAAAAAAAATATGTAAAGATAACAACAGAATATTTAATAAAAATTTGGGGAAGTAATCCATGGGGATTGGTATATTTGATGACACTCTAGAAAAAGTAAGTTTATAGGCAAGCTATTAAAGGACTACATATTCTCTTCTGCTAGCTGCCACAGAGAACAGAAATGTATCAATCTGTTATGATTCCATAAACAGGCTTGATTTCCTCACATATAAATACCTTAGTTAAAGTATAATTACCTTATACTTCACTTTAAGAACAAAGAAATATCCTTCTGTTAATAAGCAAAAATATCAGCTCATTATTTTTTCTCTCTTATGTTCTTATGACAAAATTAAACAGGAAAATGTGTTTCTTCTTATTAAAAAAAAAAAAGCCAGGGCCAGCCCCATGGCTTAGCAGCTAAGTGCGCGTGCTCCACTACGGGTGGCCCGGGTTCGGATCCCGGGTGCACACTGACGCACCACTTCTCTGGCCATGCTGAGGCCACGTCCCACATACAGCAACTAGAAGGATGTGCAACTATGACATACAACTGTCTACTGGGGCTTTGGGGGAAAAAAGGAGGAGGATTGGCAATAGATGTTAGCTCAGAGCCGGTCTTCCTTAGCAAAAAGAGGAGGATTAGCATGGATGTTAGCTCAGGGTTGATCTTCCTCACACACACAAAAAAAGCCAATAAGACTATATAAAGAGATCTCAGTTCCTCTTTTCCTGTTTTCTCCTGTCCCTCCCACCCAGTCTCAACATCCTATGCACCCACCCTCAAATAACCAATGTGTCCTTCCAGAAATTTTTCTATGAATTTACGTATACATTTTTCACAAATATATCTAGTTATTTTCCGTATATCTTGTTCTGCAATTTGCTTTTATTTTTACACTTAACAGTACGTGGAAACTATGGGTGCATATAGATCTACGTCAATCAGATAGCTGTAGAGTCTTCCATATTAAGGATGTATCAATAGCCATTTGACAATTTTAGGACATTTTAAACATTGCAAACAATGTTACATAAACTTTCTTCTATAATGCAGTGTATTGGTTAAGCATACGGGCTCTAGATTCAGAAGTCTCTATGAATCAGTTTTCTCTGTAAAAATGAGGATAATGAGGGGACAGCCCAGTGGCAAAGTGGTTAAGTTTGCATGCTCTGCTTCGGTGGCCCCGGGGTGTGCAGGCTCAGATCCCAGGCGCGGACCTACACATCGCTTATCAAGCCATGCTGTGGCGGCATTCCACATATAAAATAAAGGAAGATGGGCACAGATGTTAGCTCAGGGCCAATCTTCCTCAGCAAAAAGAGGATGATTGGCAACAGATGTTAGCTCAGGGCCAATCTTCCTCAGCAAAAAGAGGATGATTGGCAACAGATGTTAGTTCAGGGCTAATCTTTTTCACCCCCCCCAAAAAAAAAATAAAGGCTAACGAAGGCGTATATCTCATAGACCCATTTTGACATATGATGATATAATACAATTAAACTATTTAAGCAGGGCCAGGAGTATAACAAGTATTCAATAAATGTGGCTACCACTGTTATCATATTCAAGATCGCGAAACTGTTCGTGAATACAGACGTACAGGTTGTTAATCTACTGGAGTATTTCCACCGTATTTGGTAATCACCATTGTTCTGAGTCCTGCCAGTGGTACCCAACTTCCTCTGTTGCTTCCAACCCAGGGAGCCCCAGATGCATACCACCTGCAGAGATCCTCATGCTCTGCTATTCTGCAAATCTTCCCCGAGCCGACAAGGCTCCTGTGTGAACACGGGGTTGCGTAAGACTTTTTCTCTACACTTCTCTGGGATGTTTAAAAAAATTTTTTTTACCAGGCTTTCATATAAATTTCTAATCAGAAAATAAATTTAAAGATCTTTCTTCAACCACCTACCTTCTCTGCCCCCCCACCCCGTGCTCTGTGCTACCATAGTATTTAAAACCTGAGTAAACATTCTTGCATAATGAAGAATCATAAATAGATCATTGTTTTATCTCCTTCAATCAGCTGTAATCTCTTGAAAGACAAAAACCATGATCTTCATCTTTTATTTTTCCTCCCCAAAAATAGCCATACCTGCCCAAGGAAAAAAAATTTTGTGAATGAAATCTTCCAATTCCATTACAACAAAATTTACTGAAATATTTTAAGCCTCTAAGAGATCACGTTTGAAAGTGGTAAGTTTTGTTGCTAATGTAAAGTGAAAATCCTCAAGAACTGGCAGCTTTGAGTATTCTAGGAAGTATAGATCCAGAAAGATATTAGATTTTCTTTTAGCATTTTAAGTATACATGCACATAGATGTACACAAAAATTATGCAAAATAATTTTTAATATTATTAGATAGATTCTATTTCCTGTCACTTTTACATGTAAAAACAATTGCAAAAACATTTATTGGTTAACTTCTGCATTTGTATTTTCTTTTTAATTGATATTTAGTGACTGGCTATTAGTCATTTATTTTTTATCTCTAGAAAGACTTCCAAACCCAGTGCAATTTACCCTGATCATTTTCCCAGTGCTGAATTATTTTGAACTTCTGAAGCCTTTTTATGTGAGTTTAGAGAGATAAAATACATCAAACTGAACCTTTTAATAAAACTTCAATGAAGTGACAAATAAGACGACTATTGCAAATGATGTAGAAATACACTTGTGCCACTAAATAATGTAAGAAGCATATCTAGTATAAACAAGTTGTTTGAAAATCAAGAAACATCATTCTATTTAATATTTCCTTTAAAATGATCCTTCAAACTCTATTTTTTCAAGCAAAATTACTTGTTTCTATTGAGTTGTGATTTTTTGTGAGAAATCATCAGCAATCAAGTTTTCAAATATACTAAACTCTCAAAAATTTTAAATTACAACCAGGTTACTCTGTATTTATTGGTTTTTATTTTAAAATTTAATTTGTGCCTATGAAGCACTGCAATGCCTATATTTTTATTGGAACTGATATTAACACTTTCTTGAGAACATACATATCAGCATTGGTGGGATCACTAATGTGATCAAATTCTCATAAAACAAAGATTGATGGAATTATGTTACCATACATGCTTGCCTCCATCAAAGGGTGTAATTTTGAGCTTCTGTATGCTTTTGGTGTTTTCAAGATTGTTCTGAAGATGTTGCTGTTATTATTATTTTTCCTTATTATATCTACTCTAGTTTACCAAAAAACCAATTGCAAAGAGATTGAGCAATAAATTTATTACTAAAGAGAATCTTCTTTTTCTAACAGTATTGGCAAGGAAACAATTCAACCTAGCCCTGTCTCTTTCATATCCTATAAGAATTAAGGAAGAATGAGAATGCATAAACTCAGGTTTTGTTGGCTCCCATCCTGGCTCTGGGTAAAGATTGCCAGCATATATAACAAAATTCAATACATTCAATATTTAAGTTTCTTACATTTACTATTACAGTTCATGTTGAGTTAATACCTAAGGAAGGTTTGCACTATTTCACGCCATTCCTAGATTTGACTGTGTGGTTGATATTGTTGTCTATGACGGGAATCAGGAATTCTTGGTGTTACTCTGTGTACCTAAATTCTTATACTGTTAAGATTGGGAAATGGGTTTCAATACCTGGAAGTAGCAACACCTCCCTCCCTTAATAGCATACCACTACAAACACGTGTTAAACCAAAAGAAAGCTTTCTTGGAGTAAATGTACACTCTAACGCTGAAAAGATAATTGTTCATTTCTGGGGAATTGTTCAAGGAAAAGGGGAGCCCAATAATGCGTGGGGAAGACAAGAATTAGAGCACATCAAAGCATTTGCTCAATAGTATCTCAAGTCATTCTGACTGCTCCTAGAGAAGTAGAAACTTTCCCAGTTGATAACCAGGTTATGTTGGCTTTCCACTTAGCCCTCCCCAAAGTCTCCCATCTCTAGATTCTTTACTAAATGAGAATCCACATTATCGCAAATCTTCAAGTCTCCTGAACAGAGAGATCTGAGCTAGAAATCAAATCCCTTCTACTTTATTCTCTTTGGGAATTTCCACTGAAAAGTGGGAGAAAAAAATATTTCTTCAGCTGTTGCAGCAAAATTTGTCTATTCATGCTTTTAGATTTCTTTTTCTACTTAAAAGCACACTTTCTTCAAGTAAATATAACTCTCAATTTTAGGAAATCCTATCAAGTATTCTCTTTTTGTTGTCTTTGTCATACATAATAGTATTGCTGGCTTGCTTTATGATCTCAAGTTTTCATGGTCAGTCATTCAATAAAACAATATTCTAATGAGTAACTATTAAAACTATATGTTCTCAAGCATTATTTCTCTGATAGTAACTTGTAGATAAACTTTCAGAAATAGGGAGAGGCAAAAATCACTACTCTAAGCAAATTATATTTTAGCTCTTTAAATTTAAATATATACAACATGAAAATCCATATAAATAATTTAATTTTCAATCATATTATTCTATTTGAGAATCAAATAGCAATACAAATCTAAACCCTAGTATCTAGTATTTCAGCAGCCACTTCTATAGGAAAAGAGTAGATTAAACAATGTTACTTCAGTGTAAATATGTGGAAAGATCATTATAATGGCAAAGGAGCTGAGCCAAGAGATCATTTTTCTGGAACCATTCTACCATCTCTGGGATTGATTTTCATTCCTGTTTTAATTTTATTTATCATTCTACCATTTTAATTCCCTAAAGTAATATTAACCTACAGAAAATAAGTTTATTAAAAGTCTCAACCTTGTAACCACTAGGAATTTGCTATCATTGTCACTTTCACTACTGCTTGCCAGCAAAATAATGGAAGTTCTATCCAAAGTTTCTCTGCTTACCTTAAGTTCCAAATCCTACTCTTTCATAAACTTGTGTAATTATTAAAACCTAGATAATCAGCATTTGTCCTAGCTAAAGGATGGCCAGAAACATGAGTTTTTGGGCTTGTACATGGAAGGGTCGAAACTCATAACGTGAGATTATTGCCAAATACGGAAAAGTTATTTCAAAATGGTGGACAGCCATGACTATGACAACTATTTCTCACATCTGTTATTTTGTCAATATTGCTAAAAAAAAAAAAAAAAAAAGCTGTGCAAACTCAACAACTACGTGCCAAAGCCACTTGGTAGTATCAAACTTTTCCATGAATTTCTGAGGATATTTTTTAATGTCTCTGTAGGCCAATCAAAAAATATGTATTCAATTTGGTCACAAACCACAAACTCAGAAAGGAAAAGAGCTATATATTTTAGGTAGAAATCTATTTAAAAGAAGTCCCTTTGTTCCATAAGCATTACTTCCTAGAATCTGTTGTAGTCTAGGATAGATGTTCTATCAGCAGATATCAGCTGCTCACACTCTGACCACAAGTAAGATTCTAATCTTATACTCTCCTTGACTTCTCTACAGTGCTGGAGACAGTATTTCCTGTGTTCCTGTTTTTTTTTTTCTTGGCCTGTGTCCTAAGAAACTGAACGTAAGAATTATTTTTCCAAGTCCTTTTAGGATTAAAAATATTTTTATGGTTTTATGCTTGACTAATACATTGGTTGTATATATAAATCTGGCTGATAATCATGTTTCCTTAGAAATTTGAAAACGTTGCTACATTTTATTCTAGCATCTCCTGCTGTGTCGAGAAATCTTATCCCTTCTGCTTCACATCCTTTTATAGAATTATTTTCCCTGACCCTGTCCTTCTCAGAAGCTTTTACACCTTCTAACCTCGTTGTTTTAAAAAGTGACAATAATATGGCTTAGTTTATTAATTAATAAATGTGATATATATCATTACACTAGAAACAAAACAAACCAAAACATAAGCAAAATAAACAAGAGCCATAGAAAGCTAGTTTCAACTCAATATAGCATAGAAAAGATGAGAGCAGAAATCATGATAATAAAAGATGAATGGCTTATCTTCTTCTGCAGAAGCCTTTCTCATATTGTGAGAAAATATTTTGGTAAAAAGCTGAATGTTGATTTTTCATGAATTTTGTCCATTTTAATAGTTTTAGAAAATGTATAGATCTGGGTTATGACTTGAACATATTTACTAAATATGATTTTTTAAAAGAAAAGTTGACTTCAATTTCTAGATCAATAAAAAAAGGTGTATTTTTAGTTTCTTCAAATTTAAAGTTCACGGTTTGACTTTATATCAATTTGACTGATACAGACATATTTGTCTTACCTGCTTCCATTTTTTTGTCAAGCTAGGAAATGACTATCGAAGATAAAGATTTCCTTCTTCAACGTGAAAACTTAAACTAGTAAGTTTGCTAAATTCATTTTTTCTACAGCTATTTTAAAGTTTTTTTCTACTGTATTTTAATTTTAACTGACTTTCCTCTGTCACAATAATTTCTACATGATGTATATGATTTTTACAATACTTAATACATTGTTTCTTGATTTAATTTGTCCCAAGTCTTCAAGTATATATTTCAATTGCAGAGTAATCAATAAGTGCTTTTCTAATCATGTTCTTTTGGAAATATTTAAGTATGTTTTTACTTTCTGTTTTTTGGTGAGGAAGATCAGCCCTGAGCTAACATCTGATGCCAATCCTCCTGTTTTTTTTTTTTGGCTGAGGAAGATTGGCAACCACAAAGCAAAAATCTATAGTAGCTTCACAAAAGATAAAGAGAAAGGAATCAGAGCATACCATTATGGAAAATCATCAATTTACAAAGTTAAGCAGAAAGAGAGAAAAAAGGAACAATGGAACTACAAAACAGCCAGAAAACACTACATTGACATTAGTAATTCCTTATGTATCAGTAATTACTCTGAAAGTAAATGGATCACATTCTCCAATCAAAAGGCATAGAGTGGAAGGATGGATAAAAGAACAAGACTCAACTATATGTAGCCTACAAGAGACTCACTTCAGCTTTTAGGACACAATTAGAATTAAAGTCAAGAGATGGGAAAAAATATTCCATGCAGGTGGAAACCAAAAGAAAGCAGGGATAGCCATGCTTACATCAAACAAAATAGACTTTAAGCCAAAAATAGTAACAAGAGTCAAAGAACATCATTATATAATGATAAAAGGATGAACTCATCAAGAAGATATAACAATATATATGTACCTAATATCAGAACTCCTAAATATATTAAGTAAATACTAACGGATCTGAAGGGAGAAACAGACAACAGTACAATAATAGTAGGAGACTTCAATACCCCACTTTCAGCAATAAATAAATCATCCAGATAAAAAATCCACAAAGAAATGTTGGACTTGAACCATACTTTAGACCAAATGGACCTAACAGACATATAAGGAACATTTCATCCAACAACAGCAGAAAGCACATTCTTCTCATGTGCACATGGAACATTCTGCAAGATAGATCATATGATAGGCCACCAATCAAGCAAATTTAAGAAGATTGAAATCATAACAAATATCTCTTTTGACCACAAATGGTATGAAACTAGAAATCAACAACGAGAGAAAAGCTGGAAAATCTGCAAGCATATGGAAACTAAACAACACACTTCTGAATAAGCAATGGATCAAAAAAGAAATCAAAAAGGAAATTAAAAAATATCTTGAAACAAATGAAAATGTAAACACAACACACCAAAAACCTATGGGATGCTGCAAAAGCAGTTCTAAGAGGGAAGTTTATAGCTATAAATGCATATATTAAGCAAAAAGAGGGGCCGACCTGGTGGCGCAGTGGTTAAGTGCATGCACTCTGCCTCGGCGGCCTGGGGTTTGCAGGTTCGCATCCTGGGTGTGCACCGACGCACCGCTTGTTAAGTTAGGCTCTGGCGGCATCCTATATAAAGTAAAGGAAGATGGGCATGGATGTTAACCCAGGGCCAATCTTCCTCAGCAAAAAAGAAGAGGATTGGCATTGGATGTTAGCTCAGGGCCAGTCCTCCTCACAAAAAAAAAAAAAAAAAGATCTCAAATAAACAATCTAACTTTACACATCAAGGAACAAGAAAGGGAAGAATAAACTAAGCACAAAGCCAGCAGAAGGAAGGAAATAACAAAGATCAGAGCAGAGATAAATGAAACAGAGATGAGAAAAACAATAGAAAAGATCAACAATACTAAGAGCTGTTTTTTGAGAAGATAAAATTGACAATCTTTAGCTGGACTGACTAAGAAAAAAAGAGAAGACTCAAATAAATAAACTCAGAAATGAAACAGGAGATATTACAACTATTACCACAAAAATACACAGGATCATACGAGACTACTATGAACAATTATATGCCAATAAACAGACCATTATGGGGAGGTGCATCTCTTTTTAAATATGACATTAATGCACAACTTAGTATCTAGGAGTCTGAATACTAGTTCAGAATGTGCCCTGCAAACTGTTGAGTGAGACATTAAAATTTCCCTGAAGAAATAAACAGGTATTTATTCAACTGATATTTATTTTTAATGAAGATAAAAATAGGAGACAAATAAAGTAACTTAAAAAATACATTAGATTTATTTATAAATCACTTGAAACAATACCAGAATAGTGCTCCACCTGAAAAACTAGTCTTTGGATAGATATTGCCTTTTTCATGGTGGATATACTCTGGTGGACAATAAAATTCATAAAAAATCTTTTCAATAGATCCATTCACTTGTCTTTTTCCCAGATATCCTTATCTGTGATCTTTCAATTTGTTCATCAGAGTACAATCAGCCAAAGCCATTTACCATTGCCTATGAGTCCATATGTATTCTTAATTTGGGTGACATTGTTTTTTTCAAAGTAGACGAGCAGGTGCGCCACGTAGAGCTCTTCCCATTGTCCAGATCTCTGTTTGTAGTTGACTTTCAGAGCCACCAGTGATTAGGGCTGTAATGGAGAATCTACTCGGTTTTTGCATGTACCCACACAACAAGATTAGCCATACTTGAAAAACGCTTGGACTTTTCTGAACTCCAATCAGTTGGCCATAAGAGACATCACTTGAAGTCATAGGTGTAAACCGAGAGAGATGTGCTGGTGCAGCTGTGGTTGGTGATATAGGGTCTGGGCCACCTACTCATGCAATTTATTTGTGGCCTAAATATGCCTGATTCTAGATATACCACTTTTATCATATGAATATTTGCTTCTAGACCCACCCAACCTTATGGTTGAACTTGTGGGTCTGACAAAAGCCAGCTCAAGATGGGCAATTCTGACAACATAGTTAGTTGAGGTCCTATCATCAGGTTCTCTGCTGTTTTTTAAGTGATGTATAATTTTCTGCTGTAGATGACATAGTCATGCTCCAGAATCCCGGAGAATTCTTCATAGTAATTCTACATAAAGATCCTCCTTTTGAGGTTTACCCTAAACTCTACATGCTGTCTTTTCCTGAAAGAGATACCTCTAATATCATAGGATCTACACTGTAGTTTTGACCTGCTACAGGGCCCTTTCTCGCTTTGGACCTCTCTCAAAGCTGACAGACTTCCTTTTAACTCAATAAATGAGTCAAAGCAGTATTCTCAGATGTGGAATATGCTACCTCTAGAAACTGAAGGGAACTGCTAGGAGTTTCCCTTGAGTTTAACTTCCTGGTTAGTGGTGATAGGAGCAAGATGAAATATCTCCTTTACTTTATTGAGACTGTCCTAGTATGCCCCACACAATTGGATCTTTAAAACTTCATTGATGTGGTAAGCCCATCAATACTATTGATATCATTGATACCATTGATGTGGTATCTTGCTTTTGAAATGCTGTTTTCTAATTACCAGCTCCAGAAGTCCACAGATATGTTGTGATTTGATCCTAATTATTAATCTGGTGGCAAAGAGGAAAGTTAGGGAAAGATTTTGAGAGGAGCATATGTTGTCCTGGAGGGGGGAAGCCTCTCCATCCTGTTTAAGCAAGAAAGAACATAGTCTTTAACAAGAAGGAAGGTTCTCCTTTGGCAGACCTGGAGGTCTCTGAGACCTGGCCTCAGAGAAAGGTCTCTGGAGGATCTGGAAATTCAAGATTTTCAAGGGCGTTGATTTCAATATCCGCATTCCAAGATTCTTGTTGCCATTTCTTATAATCCAAACCCTGACCTCGGTGTACAATTCTTGCTAGTGCTGAAAATGCAATAAATTTCTGTTTAGGCCACTGTGTTTGTGGTGCTTTGTGATGGCAGCCCTAGCAACCTGATAGAGGTCGCATCAATTGTTGCAATTTATTTTTTACGTTAGCACTCTTAGTTGCACATTGAAGAAAACATTTGAGCCAACAAACACAAAAGGCAACTGATAATCAGAGTCAAGAATGTGTCATAGAAGACAAGGATAGTGATGCAGGACATCGTGAACAAACAGGATCTAGGAACAAGCACATAGATAAAGGGCTTTCTCAATCTATTTGCCTACCTTTCTTGAAGCTGCTTCCTTCTTTGTCTCTGCTAATCGACTTCCTTTGCACGACTGGCCCACATGGCGAAATTATGGTCACTGAACATCTTTGAGAAACAGAACCTTCTTTCTGTCTGTATCTTCCTCTTTTTCTTTTCTAATTCCAGGGGAAAAGAGTTTGATTAAGCCAGTTTTACCCTACCTCAGCCAGCCAACTGCCCCATGGGACCAAGAAGTTGCTTTAAAGATCAGGGCTGCCAGGAGGTCTTCCCCAGGAATACTGAGTAGATTGAGAGCTCCTAAAAGGGAGGGAGAGATATTGTGGATAATTTAGTAGGTTCTCACTACTTATACTGTGTTTGGTTGGAAGGGTTTGGTTGAAAGGTTTACTGAGAAGTCATACTTCATTTATTCCCAAGACCAATAACTTAAAAATTTTGCAAAGTAAAACTTTAGAAAGTCATAGTAATAATAATAATGATAGTATATCTATCTATCTAATTATGTTTATTCATTTCAACATATTTGTATTATCTCATTTAATTCTTGTTAAAACTGATGAAATACTCAAAACAACTATAATCATTATATGATTAAGAAATTAGGCTTATTATGATTCACGTATATTTCTCTAAATCATCTGTTTGGAATGAGGCATAGTCAAGACCACAGGTTTCAATTATTTTAGTCCAGTAATTAGTCCTGAGATAGTGGAATTACACCATATTGAGATTCTAGAGACATAGGTTTTGTCGCCAACCATTTATGTTATTTAAAAATTTATTTAACACCTGTAAACTATCTTCCTTTATAAAATGCTGTGAGTTTATCACTCTGTAAATCATTTTCTTTGGCACTCTCGCTGGCTCTTGTACACCTTCATATTCCTTATTTTGAAGACTTAGTTTAGTTTGTACTAGAAAATAATATTAATGCAATTAAAACCAATGGATGCTTTTCTACTATAATATTTTTTCTGTGATTTTCCTATGTTTCATGTTTAAACAATTTTACACTTGCATCACCTGGTGATCTAATATATTTCTGTTAACTTACTGTTTCAAAGGTATTTGAATCTCATTTGAATTTTTATTTATACTCTGAAAGAAGAAAAGACTAGAAAACTCAACCCAAATTAACAGAGTATTTTCATTCTCCATCTGAATGTCACTCATTGTGTAAACACAGAAATTGTCAGATGAAGCAGCAAAACATAGAACCTCTATAAAGTGCTATTTCCTGCTGAGCAGATTCTTAGAAACACTAAAAGTCTTGAAAGAAAAATGAAGGGAGTCTACTTTGAAATAAGCATGATATTTCATGCTGAGACAAATCACACTCACAGGTATATGAACATTGAAAATAGAGTTGCAAACCAGAAACAGGAAACAATATAATGCTAGCTAGAGATTCTACCTCCAAAGAAACAAAAAGCAAAATTTTAGCATTTAGAGGAATTTAAGACATGAAGTTAAGCAAATAGAACAACAACAACAAATCCCATGGGTTATATATAATTCCTTAAAAAAATAAGTAAATGAAATCTGTGTTGACAAGCGTACTCTTATAAAATGTGAGAGTCAAAAGGGTAGCGCTTGCAAACCTAATTAGGTAAACCAGATGTGAATATGGTGAAAGTCATTTCAGCACAAATTTGTTTGGACATGCTGGCTTTTAAATTCTCTAAATTCTTCGTTCTGAAGTTAGCATCACATACAAGCATTTAATATAAAAATTTCTGTCTCATTCCCTTTTAGAACATTTTTTGTTTATATTTTGTCCCAAGCATTTGTATTCATTTAGGTGACAGCAGTTTCATAAAATGTTGTCTGCCTAGAATTCCATGTAACTTGTATTAATATTACACCCAAACACTCCTACAAATGAAAGATGAAAAATAAGTGCATCATAATAACTAGAAAACTAATCACTACTTGGTGGATTCCAAACAACAATTATCAAATTAGAAGAGAAATATGTATAAAGATACATTTATTTTCATAATAAATCTTCTTAAAATATAGAGGGAGTGATGTTACTATTCTATTTTTATTTTTCTACTGTTTGCACAAACACGTCAGACTGCAATGTAATAAATAAACTAACAAGTTGAAAAAATAAAATCTAAACATAAGTGTTTAATATGTTATATGTGATATTAAAGCTGCAGGAAATTAATTTTAGTCTTGTGCTTTATCTGAGAAATGATGCAAATATTGCACATTAGGATTATTATTAGAAATGTCTAACTTGTAAAAACTAAAAAAAATGATGAAAAATAATATAATTATCGTTTATATTTATGATATAAGCTATGCAAGTAAGGCAATTTATTTTCCAGTTTAATTGTACTATGCCACTACTTTAGAATCATAGAAATAAAGCAATAAAAAATAAGGGACACTAGAAAATATTTCAGCTGCTAACAGAATATAAGAAATGCTTGCATACAATTTGGATGCTCTTAAGGTATTCCTAACAGAATGTTTTTCATATAATAGACTTCAATCAATGAAGTAAGGTAATATATAATAGTACATAGCAACCAATTTATTGGTATGCTGTATTTTTGTTTTATATATATATATATATATATTTTTTTTTTGCATGGGAAGATTCACCCTAAACTAACATCTGTTGCCAATCTTCCTCCTTTTTTTTTTCCTTCTTTTCATCGCCCCAAAGCCCCAGTACATAGTTGTGTATAGTTGTAAGTTCTTCTAGTTCTTCTATGTGAGCCACCACCACAGCATGGCTACTTACAGAAGAGTGGTGTGATTCCATGCCCGGGAACCTAACCTGGGTCACCAAACCAGAACACGCCAAAATTTAACCACTGAGCCATCAAGGCTAGTTCACTATGTTGTTTTTTAAGAGTTGATGTCTATTCACTTATCCAATCTTTATAGAACCTGTAAAGCCTAATTCCTTCTAGAAACTATGGGAAATAAGATACAGCCTTGTCCTCAATATACTTATGATAAAACTGGAAAGATAGAATTTAAAACTTTATATTTTTTAAATAATGCTATATGGCTTGCTATGAATAAATTCTCTCTTCAAATCATACAATGTTTTGGAAAGCCTTAAGGAAACAATAGAATTTAAGGTGTATGAATAAGGATGGTTAACATTTACAAAGATAATGCAGTTGATGCAATAGAGCATGAACAAAGGCATTGAGGGCAAGAATGATGGACTAGGAGATGAGTCATCAGGATGACACTAAAGATCACATTAAACCAAAGCATCATATGCCTGAGAGGGTAGTACGAAAACTGTGCATGATAATATAGAAGACATATGGTTAGTAGCATGGAATCTGGACCTATATTTCCTGGTTTCAAATCTGGTTCTCCCACTTAGTAACTGTCTGACATTGGACAATTTGCTCAGGCTCTCTGTGCCTCAGTTTCCTCATACACAAAATATGAGAAATGATGCTTTCTAGCTCATAGGACTCCAGTGAGGATTAAATGAATTTATATATGTGAAGTGTTTATAACATTATCTGGCATTTAGAAAGATAAATGTTAGCTGTTGTAATTATCTGGCATTCTGTAATAAATTATTAAATATCTATACTTTGGAGGAGGTGGAACTTCTTTTAATGGCAATGTGAGGACATCTGTAAATTCTCTCCTCCATAAAATTAATTAAAAAAACTTGAATAGGGGCCAGCCTGTTGGCATAGTGGTTGAGTTTTCGTGCTCTGCTTCAGCAGCCCGGGGTTCGCAGGTTTGGATCCTGGGCGCGGATCTATGCACCGCTTATCAAGCCATGCTGTGGCAGGCATCCCCCTTATAAAAAGTAGAGGAAGATGGGCATGAACGTTAGCTCAGGACCAATCTTCCTCAGCAAAAAGAGGAGGATTGGTAACAGATGTTAGCTCAGGGTTAATCTTCCTCACCAAACAAACAAACAAACAAACTTGAAGATTATCAAAATCAACTTTTTCAGAACTCTGAAAATTAACCAAAATCTTACAAAAATTTAAAGACTATTTATTTAAAAAAGTACTGAATCTCAGTAAAAATAATGGAGTTTGTGATGTTTTAGCTTGGCCTACTACCATCCCCTTCTCCCCAGCTCTGTGGTAGCCATAAAAAATCAGCAGTTTCACAACAAAGATAATTGTGAAAAACAGGATCCTCAGAGCCACCAGAAAGAGTGGATGGTTTGGAGTCCACAAAAATATCCATTCTTAGAGAATTCTAATGGTTTGATCTCTGTCACTGCTCCTGGAAAAGCTCTATTCAGTGAGTTATTTGACCTAACTCACGGCTTGCTCAGCAGGAAAAGCCCTATCCCCAGGGTGATAGTTGAAAACAGTCACCTACAATAGTTTAAAATTGCTGTTTTCTAAGACTAATACCAATTGAGTCATATAAAAGCCCCGCCGAATATTTAAAAGGAATATCTGGAATGAAATTTTCATAGAGGGCTGTGAAAATCTCTGATATATTCCTAGGGATCTAGAAGGCTGAACACATGTTCAGAGCTGTGTGGATACCCAGGAAAGACCTGAGAGAATGGTAATTACTCATCTGTTATTGACCTTGAGGTCCAATGCAAGCAGGAAATGGCTTTGCCTTCAAAGAATGCTAAGGCCAAATTGTAGTCTGTTGAAGCACTGAAGACATGCCTCGATAAACAGACAGAGCCCTTTGGCATAAATTGGAAAACTAACTTGATCAAAGTATTTAAAGAAATCTCTAATAAATCATTAGCTGACCACCATGATAAATGAGCAGTGACTTCAGTGGTCACACGTTACAGGAATACACACTTTACAGAATGAGTCAAGGGAAGTCATTAAACAAACAGTAGCAGCAACAACAACATGGAGGGAGGGAATTCTGATTTATAAAGTTGTCACATTAAATTACCTAAAATGCTCAGTTTTCAAAAAAAGTATTACAAAACAAAAAAAAAAAAAAAGGAAAAAGGAAAGCATAGCAGGTACACACACAAAAAAGCAATCAATGGAAAATTCCCCTGAGGGGGCTAAACTATTGGACTTACTAAACATAGACTTTACATTTTCAGTTATAAATATGTTTAAAGAACTAAAGTAAATTGTTGATAAAGAATTCATGGCAATTTTGATAAGGAAATCTCCGTAAACAAAGAGATAGAATAATAAAAATGGACAAAATAGAGATTCTAAAGCTGAAAAATATAAAAACTGAAAAATGTGAAAAATTCACCAGACAGGCTCAATAGCAGATCCAAACTGACAGAAGATAGAATCAGCAAACTGAAAGATAGGCCAATAGATCTTATTGCTTCTAAGTAACAGAAGGAAAAACTAACAGAAGATAAAAACCAAACAAAGAGGCTCAGAGACCCATAGGATGACATCAAGAAGCATAAAAACATATATAATGAGAGTCTAAGAATGTGAAGAGTGAGAGAAAGAGGTAAACTATATATAATGGAAAATAACTCCCAGGTTGGATGAAAAGTATTAATCTACACATCCAAGAAGCTCAATGAATTTATGAACTCAGAAGGCTAAACTCAGTGATCAACATGTGAATACATTATAGTCAAACCACTAAAAGACAAAGAAAGAATCTTGAAAGCAGCAAGATAAAAATGATTCATCATGTACAAGAGATCATCAGTAAGATTAACAATTCACTTCTTATTAGGAACCACGGAGATCAGAAAATAAAGGGATGACATCTTCAAAGTGCTTAAAATTAAAAAAAGAAAATGAAAAACTCTCATTCAAAAATGATATATCTACTAAACTAACCTTTGAAAACTAAGGTCATATTAAGACATTTCCAGTTAAACAAAACTGAGAAAATTCATCACTAGTAGATCTACTCATCAAGAAATACCAAAGGGAGTACTCAGAAATAAAAGGACATTGAATGGTAACTCAAATTGAAATGAATAAATAAAGAAAACCAGTAAAGGTAACTACAGTCATGCATTGCTGAATGACAGGGATCCATTTTGAGAAATGCATGGTTAGGCAATTTTGTCATTGTGCAAACATCATAGAGTATACTTACATAAACCTAGATGGTATAGCTCAGTGCATACCTAAGCTATGTGGTACTAATCTTATGGTACCACCGTTGTATATGCAGTCCATCATTGACCAAAACATCGCTATACGGTGCATGACTGTATATAGGTAAATACAAAAAACAATATAAATGTAATTTTTGTTTGTATCTCTTTTATTCTCCTATTTAATTTAAATGACAACTGCATAAGGCAATAATTACAAACTGCATTGATGTACTTTTAATGTATAAACATGTAATTTGTATAACCATAATGATACAAGGAAGAGGAGATGAAATGGAGCTATAATTTGTATCCTACGTAACTAAGTTGTTTTTGCATCCTATTGAAATTAAACTGATATTGATACAAATTATATTATTAAATTAAGAAGTTAATTATAATCCCAGAGAAACCACTAAGAAAATAACATAAAAATATAGTTTAAAGAGTTATTAAAATGGTACAATAGAAAATATCCATTCATCCAAAATATCCAAATAAGGCAGCAATGGAGAAACAGACCAACAAAAAGGCATAAGGCGTATATAAAAAGAGCAAAATGGCAAATGTAAAGCCCATCATATCAGTACTTATATTAAATATAAATGTAGTAAACACTCAAAACTAAAGGCAGAGATCAGCAGAAAGCATTTATTTTAAAAGTTATCAGCTGTATATTGCTTATATAAGATAGATTTTAGATTCAAAGACACATGGCAGGTAGAAAGTAGGATGGTAAAAGATATTCTAAGCAAACTGTAACCAGCATTGAGCTCATGAGGTTATACTAATATCAGACAAAACAGACTTTAAGGCAAAGATATTGCTAGAAGTATTTGATGATGATAAGTGGGTCAATTCAGCAGGAATTCACCTTTGTAACAGTGTTACCAATTATAACCATATAGGATCCTAACAACAGAGCCCCAAAATACACAAAACTAAAACTGACAGAATTGAATGAAGAAATAGACTATTAAACAGTAATTGGAGACTTTCATAGGAAGTTCTCAACAATGGATAGAACAACTAGACAGAAAATCAACAAGGAAATAGAAGATTTGAACAACATTATAAACCAACTAGATCTAACAGACATCTTATAGGACACAACACCCAATAACAGTAGAATACACATTCTTTTCAAGAGCATAGGGAACATTCTCCAGGAGAGACCATACACTAGGCCATAAAACAACTCTTAATAAATTAAAATAATTTAAATACTACTAAGTATGTTCTCTGACCAAAATGGAATTAAATTAGAAATCAACAACAGTAAGAAACTTAGCAAATACCAAAATATTTAAAAATTAAAAGACACTTTTCTAAATAAGCCATGGGTCAAAAAAGAAATTGCAATAGAAATTAGAAAATATATTACACTAAATTAAAATGAAATCAAAACATGGTAAAATTCATTAGATGTAGCTAAATCTTTGCTTGAGGAGAACTCATAACTTTAAATAGCTATATAAGAAAAGAAGAAAGATTTCAAATCAATAATTTAAGATTTCATCTTAAATATCTAGAGAAAGAAGAGCAAACAAAATCTGACACGTAGAAAGAATAAAATAATAAATATTGGAGTGAAAATTAACGAGATAAAAAACAGAAAAATGACAGAGAAAATCAATGAAACTAAACTTCATTCTTTCAAAAGATTTTTTAAAAATGACAAACTCTTAGCCAGAATAAGTAAGAAAAAAAGAGAGAAGACATAGATCTGGTAATTAGGAATGAAAGAGGGGACATTACCACAACATCTCATAAGTGAAAAGGATCACAAGGAATACTATGAAACTTTGATGCCAATAAATGTAACAGCTGAGATGAAATAGAAAAATTTCTTAAGAATCGCAAATTGCCAAAACTGATTCAAGAAAAAAAATAGAAAATATGAACAAACCTAAAACAAGTAAATAATTTGAATTGGTAATTTAAAATTTCCCAAAAAAGGAAAGCCCAGAAGCTTCCCTGGTAAATTTTGCCAAACATGAATAGAAAAAATAATACCAATACTTCACAAAATCTTCCACAAAATAGAGGGGAAAGAATTACTTCCCAACTCATTCTATGAGTCCAGTATCACACTTATACCAAAGAAAAAGAGACATCACAAGAAAAGAGAACTACAGACCAACATATTTTATGAATATTGATGCAAAAATCCACAACAAAACATTAGCAAACTGAATCCAATAAAATAGATAGATGATAGATAGATAGATATACATTATATATATATATATATATATATAATTACATTTTTAAAAGCAAACATAGGAGAATATCTTTGCGACCTTTTTAAGCAAAGTTTTCTTAGTTATGGCACCAAAAGCATGGTCCATAAAAGAAAAATAATTGATAAATTGGATTTCATCAAAGTTCAAAACTCCTTTACTTCAAAATAAACTATTAAGAAAAATGAAAATACAACCACAGTCTATGAGAAAATATCTGCAAAACACATATCCTATAAATGACTTGTATGCAAACTTTAAAAAGAATTCTTACTGCTCAATAATAACAGAATCACCCCATGAAAAATGTGAGCAAAAGATATAAAGACATTTCATCAAAGAAGCTATATGAATGAATAATAAGCAAATGAAATATGCCCAACATAATTAGTCATTAGGAGAAAAAAAATGAAAACTACAATTTGATCCTATTGAATCCCTACTAAAATATCTGTAATAAAAAAGGCAGACAACAGCAAAGGCTGGTGACAATACAAAGAAACAGAAACTCTCATACTATTGCTGGTGGGAATGTAAAATGGTGCAGTCGCTAGAAAAAAGATTGACAGTTTCTAAAACAGTTAAATGTGAAACTATCACATGACCTAGCATTTTGACAGGTAGGTATCTAACCAACAGAAATGAATGTATGTGTCCACTCCAAGACGTGCATGTGAATGTTAGTAGAAGCATTATTCATAATAGCCAAAAACTAGAAACAATCTAAATGAAATGGAGAGATAAAATGTGGTTTATCCATACAATGGAATAATATTCATCAATAAAAGAAAATACTGTCACATGCTATAAACTTCAAAAATGTTAAGTGACCGTACACAAAAGACCACACATTATATGATTCTATTTATATGATATGTTCTGAAAAGGCAAATGTGTGGTGACAGAAAGTAGGTTAGTGGTTGCCCGAAGCTGGGGATGAGATGTGGATTAACTGTAAATGGACATGAGGGATCTTATTGGAGAGATGAAAATGTTCTAAAACCAATTTATAGTTATAGGTGAACCATTCAGTAAAGTTAATAAAAATTATTGAATTGTACACTCAAAATAGATGAATTTTATGTTAAGTAACAAATACCTCAATAAAAGCATTTAAAAAATAATGTCTTGGGCTGGTCCCATGGTGTAGTGGTTAAGTTCAGCATGTTCCACTTTGGAGGCCTGGGTTCAGATCCTGGGTGCAGACCTACACCACACATCAGCTACACTCTGGCAGTGACCCACCATATAAAGTAAAGGAAGATTGGCACAGATGTTAGCTCAAGGCTAATCTTCCTCAGCAAAACAAAACAAAACAAAACAAACAAAATATAATGTCTTAATAATGTTTGTGGAAGGACATGCAAACTAAATATGTTTTAATTATAGATATCTTTATATTTTGATACTATTTTAGAACGTGCACAACATTACGACTTAATTTATCACATTTCATCTCATAGAGCCCAGGGAGGTGAAAACAGCAGCTAACTAAATATCCTTGGTAAAACTGATGATTAAGGTGAAAATAAATATGGACTAGACTACTCGAACCCAGCTACCTATACTTGGGCATCAGTGTTATCTAGATTGAATTGGATGGAGTTGGAGCTGAATGCAGGATGTAAATTAAGAAAATATTATAGTAATCATATTTTCTGTGCTAACAATACCAGGAAAAATGGCATTATTCCAAGGGCACTGCTTTAATAATTAATAAAAATGACAACTTAAATTCAATACTTGTTTAAATAGTCATATGAAGTCTTCTAATATTTATAGCTCCTTTTAGAACCCTTAATTCTTTACTGAACATGACTTGCTCACAAAAGAATAAAAAGGATTTAACAATATAGGAAAGAAATTAAAATAATTGTATGTATAAGATGTTTTCAGAATGAATTTCATACAAATTCAAACATTGACGCCTATATTTTAATTTTGCTCACTAGATTCAAAGTTTGAAATTACTACTTCAATATTATTTTGATAATAAATAATTCTGTAAAATTTAATGCAGATGCTGCTGATAACAAGGCTTCTAAATGGAGATAATGTTTTGACAGCATCCTAGAATTTCAGCTGGAGAGGAGCAATGACAGACACGCATGCAAGATTACAGGAC
The DNA here is from genome assembly GCF_057802395.1 of Ceratotherium simum simum. Classification (NCBI taxonomy): domain Eukaryota; kingdom Metazoa; phylum Chordata; class Mammalia; order Perissodactyla; family Rhinocerotidae; genus Ceratotherium; species Ceratotherium simum. The sequence continues at coordinate 12,007,125 of NC_141935.1, read as the reverse complement.
CTAATTGAATTAGTTATATTTCCCTTTGAATGATAAAGATTAATATCTGTAAGTTACAAGTTTTGTCTTGAGATTGGAATAATGAGAGAAGAATTCTGTCAGATTCAGACATTATTTCTCAGTGACTACGGTTCAGTGAATCAGATTTCTTTTCTATGCCATTTGGGAGAGCTTGCTGAATACAAAATGCCTTTCCCAACATATCTAAGAAATGGAAAGGTTAAACTCGAAGAGATTTTAATGACGTTATAATTGAACTATAAATAATATGCCTAAAATGCTAATGTGAAATTAATAATAAGCTAGATAGTCTCAGTTCTTTAACTTTTCTTATGATATAAATATTTTCATTCTGTATGATACTATTTGGAAAAGTCATCAGTCTATTTTGTTTTTCAAACACAGCCAAAATGAAGAAAATTATCATTATTTCAATTTATTTATTAAAATATAAAAATTAGTATCTGAGTTCCAAACATTATTAAAAATTTTCCTGAGAATATAAGTAGCATGCAAAGAGAAGTAACTGGAAAATTGGACAAAGCCTTTGTCTGTAGATAAAATATTTACCACAAAATGTATTAGCAAAATCATTTCTGGTTGCTCTTGAGGATTACTGTTACAACAACCAACATTTATTGAATATTTACTATGTAATGAAGCATTATACTGCTTTCATTTATCCATAACTTCATTGGACAGATATTTGATTTCTCCTCTGTACCAGAAACTATTCCAGGCTTTGAGGATGCATGAGTAAACAAAATAGAAAAAATAACATCCTTGCATTCATGAAGCTTACTCCTGGTGGGGAAGGCAATCAAGGAAAAAATAAGCATAATTTCAAATCTAGGTTACTTTAATGCTGAATAATATTAGAAGGTATAACTCTAATGTGTTTCACACCGTTGGGTCACCAATGACATTGGGCTGACAGTGATTATAAGTTATGGTCCATAACGTTAAAATGTAAAGAAAAAACACACAACTGTGTACTGTAGACGTATTGAAATAGTAAATAAGTATATAGAATCAGAATGCGATAAATGCTACAGAAAACAAAATTGGGCACTGTAACAGGCATTGAGAATGATGGGGGACTTGGAATTTTAAAGAGGCGCTCAAGAGAAGTGTCATTTGATATAGGGTTTTCAGGAGGAGAGGAAGTGAGCCATGAAGTTAGAAGAAAATGGTTCCAGAAAGCAGGAAGAGCCAGTGCAAAAACCTGTTATGTCAGAGCAAGCCTAGGATATTCAGAAATAATGAGGAGGTGAAAATGTCTGCAGGGTATTGAGCTGGTAGAGAATAATAGGAGGTGAAGTAAAAAAAGGCAAGAAGGGAGGAGTGTAAAATCTCGTAGGGCCCCCAACGCCATTGTAAAGAACCACTGGATGATTATGTCAGAGAAGGGATATGATAAGTTGTCACAGGATCACCTGACTTTTGTGCTGTGGATGAATTGTAATAATGCATAGGTCAAATCAGGGAGATTAGTTAGGATGTTACTGCAAAAATCTAGGCAGGAACGGTGGACATTTATGCCATGGTTGTAAAGGAGGAGATATATTTTCAAAGTGAAGCCAAGAAGATTATTCTTAGAGGATCAGTTTAGGGTATGAGAAAAACGTAGGACAGGTTGATTGCAAGAATCTGGGCACTAGCAACAGGAAGTATGGAGAAGTTGGGAGATAAAAGTACAAATTACTAAACATTAAATAAATTAATTACTAATTTATTTTGCTAATAAATTACTAATTACAAGAGACAGTAATTTCCAATATAAACTTGCTGGAGATTTTACAAATACAGTATCGAAATAAGATGATTAAATGTACAACAGTTTGGTAAAATTAAAAATGTTTTTCCTTGCTGTTTTAATTCATTATTCTCTAATAACTAATTACAGTGAACTTTTATTAATAATCATTTACATGCCTTGAATTATGAACTGCACGCTCTAGAGTTGTCAAATTTTCCCGTTGATAGTTTTTTTCCTTAATTCATAGAAATGCTTCATGTATTGCATAGGTAATCCTATGAAATATTTGTTGCAATATTGGCTTTGCCTACACTTAATTTTTATACTTTTTTTAAAAGGTATAAATATTTAATTTTTTATGTAGACAAATTTTTCCAATAGTTGCACTAATTTTATACTTCTTTAGGCTTTATCCATTCCTTAATCAGAAAAAAGTAGCCACCTATATTTTATTATTTCTTCTTAATTCATACCTATTTATATTTCATAGACATAAAATTTTATAATGATATGATGAAGACCAGTATAAACATCATTGCATTAATTTCCTATGGCTGCTATAACAAATTACCACAAATTTTATGGCTTAAAAGAGCACAAATTTATTCTCTTATGGTTCTGAATGTCAGAAGTCCATAATGGGTTTCAGTGGGATGAAATCATAGTGTCAGCAGCACTGCACTCCCTTTGGAGGCTCTAGGAGAGAATCCATTTGCTTGCCTTTTTCAGCTTCTAGAATCTGTCCTCATTTCTTGTCCCACAGCCCCCCATCACATCCCACTATACTGCTTCCATGGTTATATGGACTTCTTCTTCTTCTGCCTTCAAATCTCCTGTGCCTCCCTCTTTAAAGACACTTGTGGTTATATGTAGGGCTCACTCTGATAATACAGGATGATCTCCCCAATTCAAGATCCTTAAATTAATCACATCTGCAAAGTCCTAGCTACCATACAGGGTCCCATTCACAAGTTCCAAGAATTAGGACTTGGTCATCTTTGGCGACCAATATTCAGGTTACTATAATCATCTTCTTGAAGAGGGAGGAAAAAAACAAACTAGAAAACACAAAATTACTGATAGACTTGAAGAACTCCATCAACCACATCTAACTCTTTAATCCAAGTTTAACTTAATTTGGTAGATTACGTAAAATAGGAATATAAATCAATTCTTTTTCCCATATCATTAACCACTTTTCCAGCAATTTTAACAAACAATTGCTCAACTTCCCACTGATTTATAATGCCATCACGCACACAAACAAGTCTACTTGCCTGGCAGTCTTTCTGTTTTTGTAACTTTGGCAAGGAATTTGAAGTCAAGGCAAATTACTCCTTCCAGACTTGATCTCCTTCAAATCCTCTCTCTGAAGCTTATGCTCCAGACAGTCTAAAAAACTTATTATTACAAAGAAGAGGACCTTCCGTCTTTACTTGCCTTTCCTCATTACGTTATATCTATTTGCAGTAACTTTCCCCTTCCCTCTTCCAGCTTCAAGGAATTTTTCCCCTCCTTTAAATTGCAGCTAAAATGCCCCCTCCTTTTCTATCCCTCTCTAGACATACTATCATTCTGTTTTGTGCTCCTAGATATTTGTAGGTTCCTACCATACTTTACTTTTTATTAGTCTAAGGTTAAAAAATACATGCTCTAGACAGATTTCGAGTCTGACTCCACCACTTACTAAGTGTGAGATCTTGGGGAATTATTTTTCTTGTTATATCTTATTTTCCCCAACCATAAAATGATACAATCAATGGTCCCTACTTCATAGAGATGTTGTGACGGATAAATAAAATAATCCGTGTAAAGCACTTCACCTGGTACCTGAAAATAGTAAGGTTTCCATAAATGTTAGCTGTTTCTCTACTAATATCTATATTTACTTTTATCATTGTTTAGATTATTTAGATTATGAACTTCTTGACGTTAGAACCCACAGGAATGACTTGCAAAATTTTCAGATACCAATTACTTAATGGACTTATATTCAATTCAACTAATAGCCGTATTCCTTTAGCTTGTCCATCTTATAAAATAATCATAAATTTGAAAAAGCACAAGCTTTCTTTATTCTTAATTTATTTTTCTATGGCTTCTTAAAGTCATGTAACTTCCATACTTCTAAGTGCCTCACAGCTAATACACTTATAACCATGATCAATTTTATTCATCAAAGAAAAATACATAATTACGTAGGTTAAAATTTAGTTTATAGCATAAATCTTTTGTTTACCCAAACTTGTCACAATTGACTACCCTATTTATGTGCTAAAATAAGTGCATTCAGAAAATGAATTACAAAATTGTATTCTGTCTTAAGATAAATAGTTACAAACAAATTTTCTTGCTGGATGAAAATATGTTGACTGGCTGAACTTTTACTCTCAGTTATTTTTCCTAAACTCATGTTGAATTAATTGCATATTTTAGTGTTGTTTTCAAATACACTGCCAGCCTTACTCTTTCTCCTCAAGTCCCCCTAAATTGCCCATTAGCTTTTTTTACACAAAGACAACACTTTATATATTTATTTTTGATTAATTTTCTTGCAAAAAATATATTATTTTGCAAAATTCCCTGTATTTTTATTTTTGCATTTCCAGTGTGGGTTAAAAGGAAACAGAAAAAATCTTCATAACAAGTAGCCAGCTCCAGGTATGTATAACTTCTATGACTGAAAAGCATAGATAATTTGCTTGTTTTCCCGGAGAAGAGGGCAGGGAGCCAAACCTCACAACCAAAATTAGTTCCCAATTTAGTGTTCGATGTCATTTCACAAGGACTGGAATGAAAAATGAGACATTGGACATGTTAACTCTGAGGAAAATTATCACTTCACCTTGTATAGGGCGTCTTTACATGATGAAATCAGAGGAGATCCATCATCTCGCCCTGTGACAGATCTGCCTGTCATCCAGGGGAAAGATGTCCCCTAGTGAGAGGGCAGCACTGCCTGAGTTTCCCTCAGGTTATGACCAGATATATTTTATGCCTCAAAATAATTATAGAAATTTGAAAATGGAGATGATGTATGCAGGACACACTTCACAAGTCGATTTTTTAAAATGACATTTTAAGTGTATGTACATAAATACAAATAGAAATGCATACACATTTGTGAGCCTCATGTATCCTTGAAATGGTGACTGAGTAAAGAAAACATTTACTGAGAGCTTACCATGATCAGGGATCATGATGGGCTGTGAAGGTCAATATAATGAAATGCATATGGCCAAATGTGAGTCATGGGGTGTTTTGTCCCCCAAATTTTCCTTCAGAAAGCAGGAAATCTGCTTATATTCAAGTACCTACAAAGCTGGTCACATTATAATAAAATCTCTCACATAATTTATTTTGAAATCTAAAGTATTTTTGGAAAAAGGTACATTAACCAGAAATGATATCACTCCAAGTCAAATTTTGGATACATATGAAGGTGACCTTATGGAAATACTAACAATGGAGGCAAAGATATTTTATCCAGATTTTGTTTTTATTTCTATATTGTGGCATTGCAATGAAGAGTTTCAGTTGCTGTTTTAAGTGAGTATTTTTAAAGTTAGTAGAGAAAGCGTTAATGGGGAATTTGAATATGTCTTCAGAAATAATAATTGACCCAAATGTTCAATGAATGGGTCTTTGTGGCTTGAAATAAAATGCTTAATTACAGCATCATGAGCATTTTAAAAAGGCTATATCTCACATTTTCAAGGATGGTTAAAGTATAAAAACTGATAGATAACTCAACAGTAGCTCTAGATTTAATCAAGTTAAAGCTATATAAGCTGCTAGAAACTAAAAAAAGTAGCTCTAGTATTATAAAGTTAAAACTATGTTGTGAGGGATCTAAATAAAGTTTTTATTTTTTTCTAAAACTCTATTCTAGTATGGCCAAAAAAAATCTTTCTGAAATCATCTTGTTGTAAAACAGGGACTCAATCATCTTATACTTCCGGTTACTTAATATTTATAAAAATACATTGTAAAAATGAAATTTTAAAAGTGAGTTAATGCTCTCATGAAAAACTTTATGTAATTCAATAGAAATTATATAACATTGGATAATATGTTTATAATTAAGAAATAAAAATAATTCAAAATAATCATTTGGATTTATCCTTCAGAGGACAGCCAAATGTGATAAACCTATCTGTGATTTTCTATAAGATTTTGTTAATACTCTTCTTTAGCTCATAGTAATAGTAGATCAGGGCTCATCGCTCACTCATTTATTCATTTATTCATCACGCATTTATTGAGGACATCCTCTTGCCTGGGTTGTGTGCTGGGCATGAGATGGAAAATGGTAAACAAAGCAGAACTGTCATCTCAGAGCTTGAATTCTTGGGATCGCACGTTTAGTTCATATGGTTAATTATTTAGAACTGTTATAACTATAATATGTCAGTGTGATATGAACCAGACAGAGGAAAGTACAGACTAGGACCAGATAGGTCAACAGGAATAAGGTAAATGATAAGAGATGCTCAAAAGCTAAAACTAGACAGTCCATCCACACAGGAAGGACTGCCACCAGTTTCAAACAAAATAATCTGGATTTAGGGATTATGGATCAGAGTGCCGTTAATTTTGATACAACTGAGTGGAGTAGTTTAGGAACTGGCTCAGAGATGAACTAGGAGCATTCACTGGCTCTCTGTTGTCTAAGGGTAAAGCAAAAACTCCATCTGATTGCATTCATTCATTCATTTCTTCAGTCATTCATCCATTGATTCATCAAAATTTATTAAGCACCCTCTATATACCAGGAATTCTTCTATTTCATGGGTATAGAGTGGTAAAACAAACTAAAAAGCATCTCTACCCTCCATGAGGGTACTGGAGAAATAAAGATAATAAATATGCCATATATTTATAATATAGTAAGATATATATAAATCCATATAGATATAGATTATGTATAGGATGCATGTTACACATGGATATAAATGGTATTATGTCTACATCCATATCTGTATCTCTCTCTCTCTCTATCTGTGGAAATATAGAGAAATAATAAAGAAGAAAACTGGAATGTGAAATGGCAGGAGATGAAGTGGAAAGTTAGAAGGTTTATAAGTGATTTCTCACTTTTTTTAGATTAGGCTTCTTCCCTAGAGATCTTAGACGTAATGCTTCACATGTTCCCAGTTCCTCAAACACTCGACTCTCTTTGTCCTCCATGCCTTTAAATATCCTGCTCTAGCTACTTGGATGCTGTTCCCAAATTTCTTTAATTTGAGATAAAAAACTGACTTTTGCTTCCAAACCTTGGTTAATATGACACTCTCTGTAATGCTTGCTTTTATCTCGGCAGGGTTAACTGCTCTTGCCTCTTTGGTAACTGAGAAGCCACAATGTGCTCTGATGACCTTATTTTATGCCGTGAGAACTCCCCAAATCAGTCGTCAACATTGAAACAAAACAATTTTCTAAAAATTTCACTAAATATCTATTGATTGTCTATCATCATCCTGTTCTCTGTCAGATGACTTTTCTTTCCATTATGTGACTTCTTTAAGTTCAACATCAATTGTTTGGAGAAGCTGGCTTTACATTTAAAAGGTAATAATGTTACACCAGAAATCGTTATAGGACAACATTATTGTTTCCAAATCTAGAGCAAGGGAGAAGGATACGAGATAGAGAAGATTCCCCTTAGAATAAAAGGGCAGAACTTACATTCTTCATTTTTTTAAAGTAGTTTTATGACTATCTATTTATAATAAATCTCAAATGGTAGTATGGATATTGAAAAGAGGCCCTTTTTTTGACACAGAAACACTGCTATAAAATTCCCTCTTAGCACAAGATAATGAATATAAAGCATAATGAAGCCATTTATGATCATTACGAGCAAAGGTAATTATTAGTAGAAGTTAGCAATTAGTAGAATTTAGGCTGTATTTGCATATACATCAGCAAAAAAATGGTTGCTGTTAATTTCAATAGCCACTTTAGTAAATGGGATTAGTGTTAACAAAGGGTAAATGTGCTTTTGCTTTGAGTGCTTTTTACACACAATGTTTAAGCAAAAATTGTACTGCTTTGCATCACTCTGCAAGTAATATTTCACTGGCAATTTATCTTTTGCTTTGGGAAACATACCATTCTAATCTAAAGTCCATCTTTCTAGTAGAATGATCTAAAATGCAGATTTGATCATTATGCGGTTTTGTTTAAAATATATCTTTGGTTTCTCCAAATCTCCAGAAAAATATGTCAGAAATTTTTTCCCTTCAATGCCTGTCTATGTGACACCTGCATGCCTATCTTGCCATCTGCATTTCTTTTCAGCGTCAGCGAAGTAGTTCTCTTTCCAGTCTAACTGTAGTTTTGCAACTGACCCTATTTCAAATTTTCATGCTTTTGTGTGTGCTATTCCCCAGGCTTGAAAAGCTTATTCCTATTTCTTATTAGCTTGTCTACAATTCCCTGTATTTTATTTTTATTTTTATTTTTTATTTTATTTTTTTTTTAAAGATTTTATTTATTCAGTTTTTTTCCCCCCAAAGCCCCAGCAGACAGTCGTATGTCATAGGTTCACATCCTTCTAGTTGCTGTATGTGGGACTCGGCCTCACGTTGGACGGAGAAGTGGTGCCTCGGGGCGCTCCCGGGATCCGAACCCAGGCCGCCAGCATCAGAGCGCGCGCACTTAACCGCTAAGCCACGGAGCCGGCCCAATTCCCTGTATTTTAATATGAGCTGACATTTGATTTCCTTCGAGATTAGCAATCTGCCTTCTATATTAGCAATATGCCATTTCCAGACTGGGAGAAATAATCAAGCTCCCCTTGTATCTTGTGTGTAATCTTAGTTTGATTTTTTGTCACAAGTATAATTTCTATATTATACTTGCATGCTTACTTGTCTGTCTCCAACATTGTTATGTGACATCCGATAACCTTAGTTTGTGATTTTTGGCATACATACCTTTTTAGGATTCATGACTCAATCCCAGCCCCAGAGATTTTGATTAACCAGGTCTTAAATTAAGCCCAAGTCATGAATTTAAAAGAAAGAAGCAAAAGAAGAAAGGAAAGAAGATCCAAAGAAGTATTTTAATATAGTTAGCTGTACCAAAAGTTTAGAATCACTGTCATGAAAGGAATTCTGTAATCCTAATGCATTACTTTGTTCCTGGAACATTATAAGAAGAGAAAAAAACTGGAAAAGAATAAGACTTTCTTCAGTATAAGCATCAACTTGAAACAACTTGGTTATGCTCACGTTGAATTAAAGATATTCAAAATATTGGATTGTCTTCTTTCTCACCTTTATTCATAACTCTGTGACCAACAGTGCCTGCCATCCTTGTTGTTTTCGAATGTATCTTAATAAGACATAACAAAGAACAATACAACTTTTGATAAGATATCCCAGGGTAGACTTGTCACATGGATGAAGGGGATCTTAGACACCCCCAGTCATAAGCTTCGTACCTTGCTCCAGAGACCACAGAGTTCTAGGTGGGCAGTGTCCACAGGCCTCTAGTCCTATCATCACAGGCCATTAACAAACTCTCATCTTCCTTCTTCTCATCAAAATCCACATGTCTTAGGCCCCATCCCCCAGGTTCTGTCTCTGCTTTGATACACAACTTATGTACTAACTATAGAGGTCGGCTACAGAGGTAGGCTACATAAGCCTTTGGTTTACATTCCTTATCCTACTTTTTATTATCTCCCATTTCTATTTTAACAAGGAATTTCTGGAATTAGAGCAACTTCATAGAATTCAGTAACATCAGTGACAGCAATTCAGGGGTGAGATAGGCTGTTGATTTTTTTTGAGAAGAAAACGTTCCAAGTTGATGGTCAGCTAGACTGTATATATGACCACAACTCAAATGCGATCTGAAGATTCTTAATTATTTATGTTTTCAAGGAGAATGAGATCCATTTTAAATCATGTGTTTTATATATATATATATATATATTTTTTTTTTTTTTTTTTTTTAGTGAAGAAGATTCATCCTGAGCTAACATCTGTGCCAATCCTCCTCTATTTTGTATGTGGGTCACCACCACAGCATGGCTGACAAGTGGTGTAGGTCTGCACTCAGGAAGCAAACCTGTGAACCCAGGCTGCTGAAGCAGAGTGTGCCAAACTTAACCACTAGGCCACGAAGCAGGCCCCTAAATCATGTATTTTATATTTTATAGGATTACTTACTATTTCATGCAGCTGGATCCTGGCCTTTCTGCATGGCACCATTGCTTGGTACTTGGTTGGTGTGGAGAGTAGCAGAGCACAGCAGATAGCTTAATGAACTGCTAGGTATCTTTAAGCCACCTTATAGAAGGTAAATTTAATTTAATTCCAATCTAGGGAACACTAAAATGTCTCAGTTAACTTAGCATTGAGTAATTAAGAATATGAATATTTTTAATATAAAAAGCACCAGGATCCATTTTATAAAAGTTGTTTAAATATAATAATGATCAACATAATAATAGATTATCATGTAGAAGACATGCAGAGCATACTAATAAACAATAAAATATAATCATAATGTAGTGAACATAATATTGTGAGACTAAAATGTTTTAAAATTAGGAACATAAATTCATTTCTTACCATATTGTAAAATTAACATATTCCACCACGTTGCCACTGGTTTATCTTTCACTTTTGTTGAAAAAAAAAATGTTGAACATTATAATATTTAATTACAGCCATTCAATAAACATTAAAACAGAAAAACGTATTGAATTAATTCTCTTTTAATGAAGTCATCAGACAAAAATTATATAGCACATCTCTTACAGATGGAAAATGAAAAAGAAAAAAAATTATATTAAATCATGGAATAAAATCCATAATCCTTGGATCAAAATACATTATGTGTCAGAGCTTGAGCAATAATTTGGTTTGTTGAAAACATAAGAAATTAAGAAGAAACTGCATAACTACTTCTTGATATTTTAACTGTTAACATTTCACTATTCACCTAATAAATAGACATTTTTGTTAATTTGCTTCCTTGTTGATTTGCTTTTTAATGTTCTTGAAAGTGCTGTAGCCAGGTTATTACAATTTCCTTTGGTATCTGGTAATCACATATCTGATCACCAAGGTCGTTTTGCTACTGCCAGCTCTTATTAACTCTTAAATTTTTTTCTTCACACATCTCTCAGTTCATATTCTTCAATGAACCACTGCAATTTAAAGCTATAACCTAATGGCTCTCGTGTCATACAGGCCAGCTTGCCTGAACATAAAATGGCCCTTGGAATCAGATAAATATTTGTTAAAATTGTTAATCCAGAAAATAGCTGTTAGTCACTTAAATGCCAGTCAGTAACCTGAATTCCCTGGCTAAACACCATATTAAATAAAAATGTTTTCCCTTTGCCCTGTCACTCACAGCATCCTACTCTGCATTCAAAACACTAAAATTTCATTATCAAAAATTCTTGCCAAATAAACAACCCAACCTTAATATTATTTAAGAGGCATATGCTGGCTAAAAGTAACCTGGAGAGAATTTTCCCTTTCTATCTGGGCAGAGGACTCTCTGGCTACTTCAGAAAATACCTGATTTGTCTAGTGGTTTCGTCTAACAAGTTTTAGAGAGTTCTTGCATGATGCATTTCAACTTCTTTTCTCTCATTATACAGATTTTTTTTTTTTTTTTGCTGAGAAAAATAAGCCCTGAGCTAACACCCGTCACCAATCCTCCTCATTTTTGCTTGAGGAAGAGTCACCTTGAGCTAACACCTGTGGCAAATCTTCCTCTATTTTGTATGCAGGTGGTCACCACAGCATGGCCACCGACCAGTAGTGTAAGTTCGCACCTGGGAACTGAACCTCAGCCGCCAAAGTGGAGAGTGCCAAACTTAACCACTAGGCCACCAGGGCTGGCCCTCATTATTACCGATTTTTAAGTGAAATGCAAACTTGAACATTTTCTTATAGTTTGCTTCTATCCAGTACTCCTTTTTAATTTCCCTATTTTATAATTAAGAACTTTTAGCTATGGCATTTTAGATTTCAAGTAACAGAAATTAACTTGAGCTAGCTTAAGAAAAACAGGGCATTTTTTAAAGTACAAAGGGGATGTTTTCTATCAGGACAGAAAAGCAGCAGGGCCTAAGGAAGGACTATAAGCAAGACAAGGAGAGCCACCAGAAACACAGAACATGTGAGTTCTCTTCGGTTTTTTAATTCTAATTCTTTTGAGTTGGCATTCATCTTTTCTAATCATTACAGTGTTCTCTGTTGTTCAATCTACATGATAAGAAAGACATAGCCAGCCAATTCTAGACAGGTAGAAAGATTATTTTTTCTCTTTCTCTCCTTAGTCTTAATCCTACATTTCCAGGGCAGGGTCTCTGAGTGACCAAGGTTGGGTCAGGGGCTCCTGCACTGAACCAACTCCAATGTGGCCACATTTCGCATCAGTAAAACATACCTCATTACAGATGTAAACTTATGCTTACAGAACTGATGTACCTCTTGATCAGCACTTGGCATGGGAAATGGGGCCCAATTTTCTAGGCTAAAATTTATTCTCATAGAATGAGAGAAAATTGGAAATCAGTAAATTTAAAAAAGGAAGAAACAGAAAAAATAGGACCATCAAAAACAGAGCAATGTGTCAACTACAGACTTTACTATCAGTTAAGCCTGCGTTCCCATTTTGTCTGTGCCATGTTACAGGTGCATGGTCTTATGTATTGCATTTAATTTCTTTGAGCATCATCTCCTCAAGTGTGTAAAATAACTACCTTATAAAATTGTTTTGTGGATTAAATAGCATGATGCATATTAGTGAATTTTGTGCAGATAGTGAATCAATACAGCTGATAGAGTGCATTGATATGGCTAGTCCTGCTAATGGTTCAGGTCTCTACTCCAATAAAATCTCTTTAGAAAATTATTCCCAGATCATCAGACCCCTTCCTCTGCCTTAGTTTTCTCATTGCACATTTTATTGTTTAAATTATATCATCTCTGTGTACATTTGTTTATTAGCTCTCTCTTCCATCAGATTGTAAAGTTCATGAGAGCAGGGTTTTTGCCAAATTGTTCACTAATGTAGTCCCACTTTTTGCAACACTGTCTAGCAAATGCAAATGTGTTTAATGAAGGAAATGCGTACTAAACACCTGACAGCCATTATATTTTAGTGAATGATAGAGCACATAGTTCAACTTCCAGATCTTTGAATATATTGTGACATGGTAAAGAAATATTCTTTAAGTAAATTCTGATAATCTGCATGGGATTTCCTAAGCTTGTAAATGTAAAGAGACTGCTTCCGAACGAAAAAGAGAAAAAATAATTAGGAAAGTAAAAGCAGATTAGAAAGTGGAGTCAGTTATGATCTCCATTATTCCAAAGATGTAAGAAGTAGAATAAAATATCTAAAAATGTTCTCTTTGCCTATATTCTAACCCAAAGAGGATATTTCTGAATGGTGATGTCATGCAAAATTTTTAACTAATTTTTATAGTTTTCTGAACACTCTGTGTTCACAACATGGAGTATGTAGTACTGCTTTACACTGGAATGAAAGTTGTTTTTCTAAATAAAACACAGTATGGTTGAAATAATGTTGTAATCTGTATCAAGCTATTCAATCATACAATCAATAAGTTGTAAGTGATTAGCTGAGCTGCTAGGAACCTTTGCCCACAAGATGAGATGAAACAAGTATAGGAAGGAATAATATCTGGCATTAGGAATGGGTAAGCGTTTTTTAAATGGAAAGAATAAAAGAATATTGAAGTGGAAGTAAAAATAGAAACGAAGAGAAATGTAAGGCACTGACAGGTAGATAATATTATCTATAATTGCCTGAAAGACTAGTTACCCTCACCTGAAATGTGAGAGATACATTCTAGAATGTTCTCTAAGTTTCTCTTCAGTGTGATAACTCAGTGATTCTGTATTTAACATAACCACAAAAGGTTGATGAGATTAGAAAAAGCACAAATATCTGACAAACAATAAGAGAATGTGAGAAATTAGTGGAGCAAGCATTTCCTCAAAAATACAAAGTCAATCACGCAAAAATATTGCAAAGTAATTTTAAAGTCACCAGCAAGGTATTTCATATTTCATAGCTTCTGATTTCTTTCTTTACTCTTTCTCAATCTCATCTTCAAACGCCATTTTTCTTCATGTTCAATATGGCTACCTTAAAATGTTTCCATTTTGTTCTGAGATGTCGGCTTTCAGATAAAATTCATTGATTTTTAGCCATAGCATCTAAGAGTAGATGAGGAAATACAGAATGATGAGGAAGACATGGAATCAGCCTCTAGAAATGTATAATCTAAATGGGATGGAATAAATATACACTAAATAGAAAGCATACATTGTACAAATGCAAAGTATAGACATAATTTCTGAAGTTACATGTAATAATATATTGAGGCTATTTAGTGAAAAGGTATGACTTATGCTAATTGTATAAAGAAAAGAAGAACAATTGCATTAGATATAACTTTATAATTTGCAATGCCTTGGCTTTATTAAAAAAGGTAAATTAAGTTATTTAGAATTACATAATATCCAAACAATGTGTAATATATAGTGCATACAAAGCAACAAATTGTTCTCATAGTCTTATAATATTTTTTGTTTAATTAAAAGACATAGTATTTCCTAAGGAGAAAAAAACATAATGTTATTGAAACATTTTTTTCAAACGTATACTCTAACCTACCTAATGTATGCTAAGTTCTAATGATTAAAAGAGGTAAAGTCTACCAACATTCTCTGAAAGATGCTTTACAAAGCGAAGAAGGTGTTTTATCGTCAAAAGTTAAGGTAACACAGTGAGCTAGACATGAAAAATCTAAACATGGGCAATAAGAACAAAGATGTACTATGTTTGAAAAATGGTTCGTGTCTCTTTTGAATATCCCCGTCAACATTCATCTTAAGCAGACATAAATATGTGTCAAGATTATTTCTATTCTACTAGCATTATTTTTCCAGAAATAATAATTAGAAAGCACTAAACAACATTTACACTAACCACCTCTTTATTTAGGTGCTTTTCATAGACAGTATTTGAATAGAAAAAGCTCAAGGCACTTCTATTATAATAAGCAATATCTCTTGAGATGCGATGATGTGCGGCTTACAACATTCTGATGGTGATTTCTAATGCATTACAGTAGGGCCTGGACTCTTGAGAATCAGATGAAATTCTCTTCCATCTAGATTACATTTTCTCACTGTCCCAATGTGCTTGATACGAACTGACACAACCATAAATATGTTTCTATGAATGGCACGCTGTTATAGTTAGATAGAGAAATACATAGCACTGAGTGAAAAATAATTCCAGATACTTTTCAAGTGCTTTTTGCTGTTGTAACAGTCCTGCAAACCACATAGTAGACTATGTAAAATAACTATCCCGCCTACAGATTTAGTGAACTGTGTAGTCTTTGAGGAAGGTTCGAAATTTGTGTTCAGGTAGTACCCAAGTGTAGCATGTGGGATAATTTAACTTTCCAGAGGTTTATAGATCTCCAACTTTCCTACACTATCTCTCGAGAAAGGAAACCAAGTGCTCTTGCCCTTCTGGTAAATTATGAATCTCCCAGTGATTGTACGTACATCCAATTAACTAGAGAAATAGACTAACAATATTCTAAATTTAAACGCAGAGCAAATACATACTTTAACTGTGTTGTGCATTGAGAAAGCATGCATTTCAACAACCCTCATAAGGTTGTGATCAACACGAAAGACTGTTAAAATTTACCAAGTGCTTAGAACACTGCCTGGCACTAGCCAGTGTGACACAAGTTGTTGACAATTTGATAGATTTCATACATGAAATTTATAAATATCTTCAAAATTATTATGTCATCTTTGCAAAACATTGCATGAAATTTATTTCATATTTTGAATATGACTTTCCCCTTGTTCTTTTTCCTTGTCTAAATAACCAGTTGTGTTAGATATGATTGAGCCCTATGAGTGATTTGATTCTCTAAATATATTATTCAGGTTTTTCAAACAGTAGGATGGTATTTGGAGGACTTCACCGTGCTGTAAGATTATTCAAATTGCTTAAATATTTTGGTATCATAAATGCAAATTGTAGTATTTGTCATGAATTTTATATCCAACAATTTTTCAAAGTAATTTTTTCATAATCCTGACCACTATGCTTGCTCTATTTCTCAACAATTTTAAACTTGCCGTTATTTCAAGGTTGATTAAAACATCAGCTCCTTCACAAAGTGTTCTCTACATTCTGTACTAATTTTATTCTTCCTTAAACTCAGTGCCAGATATAAAGGTAGCAGGAACATTTTGAAAAACTCGAACTTTTCCTTATCGAATCTCTTATTTCATTTCCACCTTTGCTCAAAAAATCCAAGTCTGTTATGAAAATTTGTAAGTGGATCTAGAATTTATATGAAAATTCAAAGGTCCAACAATGTCAAAGGAAATCTTGAGGAAAGAAGAATAAAGTGGGATATGATCTATTGAATCTCAAGATGCACTACGTGTGCAGTAAAGCGTTAACCTTGCCCAAAGGTTTGGCCCTTTGCCCCCATGTCTTAGAGGGAACCTCTAAGCCTGCCTGCTAAAGTGTCGTTGTTTACCTGTTAGCCTTGGGCTTTGCCACTTGGTCTATGCTAACAATGTGATTTATGGTGGGGGTCTTGGGCCACTTGGTGTCAGCTCTACCTCCAGAGGGGTCGGAGACTAATTTCACCTTTGTAGGTGGTCAGCTATGTTTACATGATTGACCTTCAGTAAAAACTCTAGACACCAGGGCTTGTATGAGCTTTCCTGGTTGGCAATACTCCATGAGAATCGCCATACATCATTTCTGGGAGATATACAGGCTGTTCGTATCACCCCTCTAGGATATGACAACAGGAAGCCCTGCGTCTGTTCTCTTCTGCACCCTGCCCAATATGCCCTCTCCTATTGCTTATTGTAATCTGTATTCTTTCACTGTAATGAACTGGAACCATGAGTATAACAACTCTTCTGAGTTCTGTGAGCTTTCTATTGATTTATGAACCTGAGAGTGGTCTGAGAGACCTCCCTAACTTATTATGAGACTACAGTCATTGCAGATTTGGTTTGAAATACAGAAAAATAGACCAATGGAACAGAATCCACTGTGTGGTACATTATGGCAGCCACTAGCCATATGTGGCTAAGTTTAAATTTTAATAAATTAAAATGAAATAAAATTAAACATTCAGTTCCTCAGATGCATTATATATATATCAAGTCCTCAATAGCCACATATGCCTGGTGGCTGTTGTATTGGGCTATATAGATATAAAGCATTTTCATCATCACAGAAAGTTCTATTGAGCAGCACTTGAGTAGAGAGTCCAATAAAACACCCAGTTAGATAGATAGATGGCAGATAATAGATAGATAGATGATAGAAAAATAGATAGATAGATAAATAGACAGATAGTTATCTGTTTCAGATGAATTGTGCATTAAAATTTAAGGGGTAAAACTATAACATTTCTAGAAAATCACATATGAAACTATCTTCACGTCCTTTGGGTAGGGAGCAATTTCTTAAAACAGGACAAAAACACTAATTATTATGTTAATAATTGGGCTACATTAAATAAAATTCCAGTTCATCAAACAGCACCATTAATAAGGTCAAAAGGAAAGTTACAGAATGGGAGAAAAAACTGTAATACATATAATTAACAAAGGGCTTGTACCTAGAACATAAAAAGAAATTCTACAAAAAGACAGACAATAGAAAAATGGACGAGAGACTTTATCAGGTGTGCCACAAAAGAAGGTATCCAAATAAGTACTACACACAGAATTGTACTAAAACTCAATAGTCATCAGGGAAATGTTGTATTAAAAATACAATAAGTACTACTATACGCTACTAGAATGATCAAATTTAAAAAGACTGAGAATATCAAATGTTGGTGAGAAACTGGAACTAGCGAAACTCATACAGTGCTGGAGAGATTGTAAATTGGTAAAATAATCTTTAGAAACTCTTGGAAATCATTTTCCATGTTAAGCAAATACATATATTATGACGCAGCAATTCCTCACCTAGGAATGTATAACTGACAGAATTCCCATGTGCATCACAAGAAATGTACAGGAATATTCATTGCAGCATTATGATTAATAGCCCCAAACCTGGAAATAATACAATTATCCATTGACAGTAGAATAGATAAACTATGGTATTAGAATACCATACTGTAATAAATATAAATGACTACTGCTGCATGCAGTAATGTGGATGAATTTTAATATTAACATTACCATAGTACAAACTTAATATTGTGCTATAGAGGCTAGATGCAAAAGAATATATTATATAATTTGTTTTGTATAGGGTTCAATAAAAAGAAAATCTAATTTATACTGTCAGAAGCCAGGATGGTAGCTTGCTTTGAGTGAGAGGAGAGTATAGATTTGGGGACAGGGCACACAAGGGGCTTCTGTATTGCTGACACTGCACTGTTTCCTGATCTCTGGAGAAGTTACAAAATAATTTACCTTATGGTAATTCATCAAGCTGTCCCCGTGATTAAATATACTTTTATGATGTATAATATACTTTAATAAAAACCATTTTAAAATCTTATAGCCTAAGTAAAAAGGAGTATAACAACTGTTTAGTGAAAATTGCATACATTCTGGAGAGATACTGGTCCAGTTTTAACACACCCATATAAGATAAAATGAAATGATTCTGGACAACTTCAGTAAATAAAATTAATAATTATTAATAATAACTATTTAAATATTTAAGGCAACTGAAATTACTCAATCAGTTTAAATTATTTAAACTATGCTGCTTGCCTAATTTATTTATTCATTAATTCATTCAACCAGAGTTATTTATTGAGCAACTACTAAATGCTAATTACTGATCTTATATAGTAGAACGCAGTAATTAATTAGACTGATACTTTGTGTATTTTAATGAACATAACAATATAGAGGAGATAGAAGAAAGTTTAACTCCTTTGAGTCCTTCATGAAGATTTTTGTAAATCCCCCATGTGTTTATTATCCAATGTATTAGTATACTTACTATCATTTTAAATAAGAAAGACAGTCATAAGTGATCATCTGCTCTGGTAAAAATATTTAGCATTTGTTATTTGAGAAATGACAATTTTCAACTTGAGCAGTAGCTTTTCATTGCACAATCAAGAGAGCATATGGCCTAAGATATATGACAGGCACATGCTCACTGTGTGAGCCACTGACTTGATTGCCAAGGAGAAAGGATTGAACAAAACATTCCATGGTCCTCGTCGTCCTGGAGTTTACAACCTAGTAGTTTATACACACATTTGGCAAAAAATAATAAACATAAATATAAAACTACAATAGTGGTAAATGTTATTAAACAGCAGTTTGTTGTGAAAGCATGTAATAGAAATGTATACTAATACTGATACTCATGCTAATACTAATTGTGAAAAAATAAAACTTCTCTGGGCCAGCTCTGGTGGTCTAGTGGTTAAGTTCAGTGTTCTCTGCTTCAGCGGCCTGGGTTCAATTCCTGGGCATGGACCCACACCACTCGTCTCTCAGCGGCCATGCTGTGGCACACACAAAAAAAAGAGGAAGATTGGCAGCAGATGTTAGCTCAGGCTGACTCCTCCTCAGCAGAAAAAAAAAAAAAGAAATAAAAATAAAATTTCCCTGAAATTTTCAGTGTACTTGTAAAAAGCCCTATCTTCTTCCTAGAAACACTTTTACATATAATGAGATGTGTAGGCATTTGTCTAGCTAATTGCTCTGATCCAAAAGTATACTAAAATGTCTCCCCCCCCACCCCCACGAGGCCAGAACAGTTACAGCCCTAAGTACCCAGGGAGACCAGAGCTTTATCTTCCTAGGTGTTTACATATCAATGAGGAAGGAGGTCCGGACATGGGGAGATAGCTCTAGGTCTTAAAAATTGAGACACACAGAGCTATCCGAGATTATGTTTACATCTCAAAGGGCTAGAGGAAGGAGGAGACCCTTTCAGGTGGAGATGAGAATAGCCACCTCCTTTTACTTTATAAGCAGAGGAAAATAACTTTTCCTCACAGCTTGCTTTGAGATTTCCAGTCACTCATGCAGGAAAATTCTCATCGTTGGTTCACATGACATCACCTTAAGCGTAAAGACCAGGGCAGGGGAATACAATTATCATTTGCTATGAAGTAATAATAAATCTGTTTCTGATCCGATACAGCTTGTGTGTGCATTCAGGATAAAATTAACAAAGATGAATATCCAAATCCTGGCACTAATATAAAGCAATAATTTTGTGAACGCTTTATATGTGCCAGGCACAATTGTAAATTCTTTACATGTATTAAATCCCTTAATATCCACAACAATTTAAGGTAGTTACCATTATTATCCCCCAGTTTACATGTGAGGAAATAGAGGCAGAGAGAAGTTAAATGTCTTGCCTAACTAAAGTGACCACCTCATAAGTGGTCTTTAAAAGATAGAACCTGGGGCCAGCCTGATGGCCTAGTGGTTAAAGTTTGGTGCGGTCTGTTTCGGCAGCCCTGGTTCGGTTCCGGGACACAGAACCACACCACTCACCTGTCAGTAGCCATACTGGGGCAGCAGCTCATATAGAAGAACTAGAAGGACTTACAACTATAATATACAACTATGTACTGGGGCATTTGGAAGGAAAAAAAAAAGAGAGAGAGAGAGGAAGATTGGCAACAGATGTTAGCTCAGGGCAAATTTTTCCCAGCAAATAAATTAAAAGTTTAAAAAAAGAGAGAGATTCTGATTCCAGAGTCCATGTGATGAAAATCTACGGCATAGATTGAGGAGACTTCCTTGAGGAAGTCTCATTTAGGATGTTACTTGAAGGATTTAGATAGGTGTAAATGGTGGGGATGCTGGTCCCAGCAGAGGGAACATCATATAAAGATATCAAGACCAGGCAAGTTTGGCATATTCAAAGAAGAGAGAAAATGCTGACGACTGAGGAGGAAAACCACTAATTATTATAGACCTACTGACAAGGCAGCATTGCATTTCTTATTTTTCAGCCTCCTACTAAGGATCAGGTACAAGTATTTTAGCTGTAACACTATACAGATATTCCTGAATAATCTCACATTTTGCTAATTTGCACACTAAAATAGCAATGCTTAAGGGGAAAAAAAGATGAGGTTTGAAGCAGATCAACTTAAAATTCATGCAACTCTAGTTGTAGACCCCTAAAAGACAATGAGAATCCAAATAAAAACAGTAGCACAGGTAGCTCTCTGCTGGCGTTCACACCCGGTATATTATCCTCAGTAGCGTTAAAACCTGAATTCTGCATCCTCCATCAAATGTGGCTCCTCGAGGGGGTTCACTTCCAAAAGAGACTAGTAGTGTCATCAAAATTTTAAACTATTGGATCCCAGGTATGTACTACCCTTTCAACAGTGTTTGTTTTTTTTTTTTTAATTTGGAGGAAATGTTTTCACATTTTTCTCATCTGTCTCTTAATTTCCCAAAATAATTTAATGTAGTAGAATCAAAGACGTTGAAGCAATAAACCAGCTACTATTTACACTAAACAAAGACACTTCTGGAGGATTTTTAGCTTAAATTCTTAAGCTTTTCATGTTACATACTTGCCCTTTCCTTATGAGAAAGCTTATCAACCACACCTTTAAAGCATTAATGTACTTGAAAAAGATTATATATAAAACAATTTGACCTCTGAGTTATACTAATATTATTCCCTATCTACTGATTATGTTAGTTAATTTCCATCAGAATAATATATTTTGCAGCACAATAGGCTGGACTCAGAATAAGTATTAAGCGTGATACTTATTAGTCATTTATGAAATAATTTATATATTAGGAAATATCACCCTTTTAAATCTTTATGACTGCCAGTTTATTTTCCAGATAAAATTTATATTATTAATTTGTAATGGATTTTTCCTCAGCCAGATGGGAACTGTTATAAACAATTTCAAGTCTTTGTCTTTATTCTTCACCGTGCAGTGTACGTCTCTTTGTGTACAGAGGTAAATTAAAGTAACTTTTCAGATCCTCTGTTTGTTAATTTGTAAATTGAGGGAGTTAGAATTGATAGATATCTTTTACATCTCAACCAATTCTGTCCCAAGCTTGGGAGAGGATAAATGCACATTAAGTTTTTTGAACTCACACTTTAGAAGCAAAGAAAACTTTATATGTATAGTACAGATATTCTAAACATACATATGTATATATTTGATCTGAAAAATAAAGTGGTCGGCTCTCCTTCTGATTAATTTGCTTAAAACATTTTGAAGGTCTCCCATTTCAGTTAGTTTATAATCCACTCTTTACCAAAGCCTTCTAACTTTGTAGATAACGAGAATTATTTTAAGAAATTATCACTTCTTAGATGAACCACAAGAAACCCAAAAAGTGTAGAAAATATTCCTGAATTTTCTAGATTATTTGCTGTTTTTAGACACCTCAGAGATCACATATATGTTTCCTCCTAAATTAAAATTGAAAATATTCAGGAATATTCTGACCTTTTCTTGATTAAAATGCTGACATATTCCTTAACCTAGAGCCCTTCTCACAATCCCGGGATACCTCAAAGCATCAGTAATGAATTGCAAATCCCAGAGAATAAAAAATGAAATGGTGCTGCAAACATCTATCCTCATAGAAGATGCATAAGACACATGCTATGAAAATTAATGCAGACTTTTTAATGTTCTTTTCAATTACACTGCACATCATTTAATACATTCTTTAAATGTCATTCAATCCTAAACAATGAAGAACAAAGACGTACTCGTTGTCAATATTCCATGACATACTTCTTCTAAGCTGACAAAAATTTGAATATTTTGGTTTAACCAAAAGTTTAAAATATATAAACTACTGTAGAATTTCTCATTACATAAGAAAAGGAAATTAGCCATACTCCATGTCATATGATGGTGCCTATTATGCCAATGGTTAAACAAATGATTTAAATCTAATGTTAACACTTCATAACAACTATGGCTTTTTAACATAGTCAAATGATTCTCCAAAATTTTTAATTTAGTTAATGAAATTTTATAATGAAGCAGTTTCTAGATACTTCTTAGAGGAAATAGCGTTGTGAAGTAATATGTACTGTATGTTGCAAATGTCATTGATACTGGAAAAATAATCATCTACATAGGAGGGTGGGCAGAGGCACTGTTCACTACTTTTTTATATGGTAATTTATGATTCATCATCCAACAACACTTAGCTCAGGTATCAAGTTCTCCAGCAACTCTCTCCCTGGGATTTAGAAGCCCCTGCTGTGAGTTATCACAACACTCTTCATATCTCTCTCCAAGTCCCTGTACTTTACTGTAATTATGCATTTATTTGTTTCTCTTTCTCTTAGAATCTTAGCTCCTAGGTGGTAAACAAAATGCCTAAATTTTCTCATCATTGCTAGCACCTTAATCTTCTGTGCCTCTCAAAAAAACTCTCTCTCTCTCTCTCTTAGAATAACATATATATGGATATGTATGGAGATAGCTGATTGCAGTGGAAAAGAGAGTGGGCCCTGGGATCGGACCAGTGGGTTTCAAACGCTGGCTCCAATGCAATTGTTCAGTGTGATCCTGTCAAGTTACTTAAATTTTTTATGACTGAATTTTCTCATCGGTAAACTAGGCATAATAATAGCACTGACCTCATTTTGTTTTTGCGAAGATTAAATCAGATACTAATCATGTAAATACTTGTATTTCCTGACACATAATGAGTACCTAGCAAATATCTCTGCATTCCGTTATTCATATTAATATTATTTATGATCCTTGTCTTTGTGCTAAGCTTTCTTTTCTTGCCTTATGCCTGTGAGAGTTCGTGGTTTTACGCATGGCTCATATATCAATGACTGACAAATGAAGATCTCACTCTTATTCTCTACATCACTTATCCAAATGTCTATTTGACTTTCTCATTTAATAGATTATTCAGGGCTCTAGATTGTTCCCCTCTGCTCACCAAGTAAACCCCTTCCTAATCCTAAACCCAACCTGAAGTGGCTCCACCATCTACATAGAAGTTCAAATAAATACCTGTTTGTCTTATCCTCATCTACCATATCCAATTATTTAAAAGAATCTCAGGGGTTTTTCTTCAAAATATACCTCAAATCCATTTATTTATCTCCCTATTCTGCATTGCAACCTCCCTAGTACAAGCCACCAGTATCTCTCGCCTGGACTACCATACTTATGTCATAATTGCTCTCCTTGCTTTTTATTTGTGGACATCCTGTAATTATTCAACAGTTACTCAATAATTATAACAAACAGAGATCTTTTAAAAATATAAATAAGATACTGCAATTCCTGCTTACAACCTTTAATGGGTTCCCATGACACTTTGGACAAAACCTAAACTTCATTTAAGCCTTTAAATCTCTCTCTAATTTGGCCTTTTCTGCTATCTGATTGCATATCCTACACCCTCTCTCCAACTTGCTAGGAATTAGACACTCGAACCTGTCAGTTCCAGGAACAGACTAAGTCTTTCCACTAGCAATTCCCTCTATCTAGGTCACTCTTTCCTCCGATTTTTATGTTCTCAGAAAATGCTCAATACTCCATAAATATCCATTTAATACTCAATGAATATTCAATACCCAATAATACTCAATAACTAGTCATTTAACAAATATTTATTGATATGTTAACAGAAACACGTTAAAAGAAAAAAGAAAAATTTTATTGAAAATATAAGAGATTTAGGCAGTAAATATTATATTAGTAAAATTACAACCCAGAAAGGAAATATAAACATCATAAAACTTTATATCCAAAAAACTCCAAAACATATAAAAGCTTTAAAAATTGAAATGCAAGTGATACAGTAGAATTTTACATACACATACTTCTCCCAGTCTTTGAAAAGTAAAATAGATATGAAGGAGATACTAACCTTTTTAAAAAAAGATCTAATTAAGAAAGAAATTGAAATATAAGAGAGAGTGTATGAGCTTTTTTCAAACTATGCAGAGACTACATCTCATTTTGAAGCATCTATAAAACTTTATTAAATTTTATCAAGTGTTACATCAAATCATTTATAACAACTCTGAAAAGCAGAAACCATCCAGGTCACTCTCTGTTCACAAGATAATATAATTACATTAAATTAAAAAAATTGCAAAAACATATTTAATAAACAGTATTTCTAACTAAATTAGGTTTATTTCATGGTAAAAAAGTTTCCTAATAAAAATCCATTAACGTCACATCAAATTGAGAAGAAAAATCACATGAAAATTCTAATAGGAGATCAATAGTTATTTTAAATATTTTTGCTCTCATTTCTGATTTTAACCATCTTCTAAAAATAGAATGAAAGTTTACCTTCTTACTTTAACTTAAATAATCTGCTACAATTAAATATATTTAGGGCAACTTCTACTTAAAAATTAACAATCTACATTATCATCTTTATTATTTAATATTATGATGAATGGTATGAGATTATCGATATGATAACAAGTAAAACTAGGGAGTATTATAAGGGAGTATAATGGAAAGGACACAGCAAGGTTATCTGTGTTCACCAAGAAAGAGATTCAACTGACAAATTACTAAAATCGAAAGCTTCTCTTTCCATATAAGCAATGTAAGTTCAAAGAATTATTTACCCTTCTCCTTTCAATTTCTATTGAATTAACCAATGACACATACAAATAAGGGTGAACTGGTGTCTGCACTAGAAACTAGGACTGCACACCCACAAAGAAAAGGTGTGATTTAAACAACATCACACACCAAAGGACTAGTGGCTCTAAATCCAGGTGATAAACACAACCATTGGAGAGTTTCACAAAAATACAGCAGAACAAGAGTGTATTTTATTATATTTTGTGTATTTATTTTATTTTTGCACTTATTTATTTCGATGATCAGACAACTTTAGGAATGGTTATTGTAAGAGAAAGCTGATTTCGAGAGAGGCCTATTCTACTGCAATTGGCAATCTAAACAAAAAAACTGTCTGGTTAATAAATTGAAAGTAAACCCAGAAGATATTTCCCAGCTTTCATAACATGGAGGGACATGGGAGTTTAGAATGAAAGGTTCACAGGGCAACCTTGGTTGTGGGAAGGCAAGACCTACTCCATGGCCACTTTCATCAAGAGAACCTAGTACTGATGTCAACACAGCAGTATCTCTCGTGGTACATGTTTTTACCTCCTTAAATTTAATGTGGTTGTCAAGTATTGCTTGTTCTAGCTGACTCATGTGGAGATAGTCACATCGGAGAATGGCAACACATCACTAAAATTGCATTACTCAGATTACCACAACAAATACAGAAATTAAATGTTAACAATGGGGCAAATTTGCTGCTTCCTCCTTCTCCATTCCTTTACTACACTGGCATATGGATCTTTAATCTTTAATTATTAAACTGCAGTAACATTAAGTTTCTCTATCTTCTTTCAACTCTCCTAAAAGATTTGAACAAGAACTCACAAAATTGCTAGCAGAACCCACTGACTCAACACCAGACAAAAAAGAGATTCTCCACTCACTCCAATCTGCTTTCCTCTAAAGTCTAAGATTATATCAAGTGATTATGTCATTTAAAAGAAAACCACCAATTTAAGAAATCAAAATGAGATCCCCAGATAAACAGTTACTGAAAGAAACAGAAAAGTTATTATCTAGAATTCCTTTTCCTATAGAGGATGCGAGAGAACGTGAAATCCACAAAGCTGCGATCAGGAGGTGAGTTCGAAACTGAACTTATAATTGTCACATTTGAAACATATCAGAGAGCCAGCCCTGACGGCCTAGTGGTTAAAGTTCAGCACGCTCCACTTCAGCGGTCCAGGTTTGGTTCCTGGGCATGGAACCATGCCACTCATCTGTCAGTAGCCATGCTGTGGCAGCGGCTCACATAGAAGAACTATAAGGGCTTACAACTATAATATACAACTATGTACTGGGGCTTTGGGGAGGGGAAAAAAGAAAAAAAGAAGAAGATTGGCAAGAGAGGTTAGCTCAGAGTGAATATTTCCCAGCAAAAAAAAAAAAAAGAAATGAAATATATCAGAGGCGTTAAATAGCAAGTTGAAGAATACAGAAAACTAAATCAGAGGATATGACAAGATGCTTGAGGAGCTCCTAGAGAACTCTGAAGGAATATAAATGTTATATAAGAAACAATAAGAGACAACTAAAGGAGGAGCTCTCTGTCCATCAATTCACCGAATGCAGTGTACAAAGAAAAAGTTCACAAGAGTAAAAAGTGTAAAAGACATCCAGAATAAAACTTCACTAGCCCTTCTACTTTGGAGTGAGGTGTGCTAGAAGTGGTGGAAGGACAAAGGAAAATCACTAGCAGGGGGACATCTTTCCCAAATGCAATTTCAGAGATTGGGAGGACAGATCTGGAAGTTTTAGTATATGATAGGAATAAGCTCCAGACTCATTTAAAGAGAGCGGATAGAGCATAAACAATCCTTAAAACTTGTAACTATGTGTGAAGATGTTCACTAGACTTATTGTGGTGATCATTTCACAGTATATAAAAATATTGAATCTTTACATTGTACACCTGAACCTAATATTATGCTATACGTTGATTATATCTCAATAAAAAAATTAAAAGTCAAAAAAAATTTTAGCAAGTTTTCTGAGCAAACGAAACATTGTGACTTTTTTCCTTAAACTATTACATCATCATTAAAATTTGTAGCAGATATTTAATGCTTACACACACCTGAAAATGTATTAGTCCCTTAGGTTACAGCAGTGAACAAGACATGAGCCTTGCTTTGAGGTCAGTGGGAGCCTGTAATCTTGTGAAGAATACAAACAGGTAAATAAATTGCCATGCCAATTGATGGCTGTGTGACCTTGAGCAAGTTGCTTAACTTGTCTCTGTTATTTCTTCATTTGTAAAGTGAGATGATTTAGTTTCTACTTGTGATGGTTTGGCCATTGTCCATTTGGCATCATTGCCACATCTTTCCAAAGTCTCCTCTGCATTTCCCTCAACCTTTTTCCCCGTATGTTTCTTTGTTAGAGTTTGCCAACAATTGACACTTGTGTAAGATTTGGAAGACAGAAGAGCAGGGGAAGCCATGATTCTCTGGAGGCTGTGACAGCCAGACAAATGAGCAGATGGGAGATTTCATTGCACCGTCTAGAAGAGGACTGGGGAACTACTTGTTTGGCTGTTGCCCATTAAAACAATTAGTGTGAGTTTCACATAGACTCCTTAGCACTGTGGCGGTTTCGAAGACAGTTTTTGGGAGCTTCTGGATGAGATCTCTAATAGCTTTCCTGAAATTTGTTCCTGGGTTCCTTACTCATTAGAGTCAGCTTTCGTGACCTTTCTTCTTGTAGTTTTTCTAAAATTCCTGTAAGCCTTTAATTCCTGTATTAACTCTTTCATACCTGGAAAACTTAATGTGGCTTCTGTTCGCTGTTGGATCTTAAACATAGTTTTGGTAACAAGAATGAGGTTGATTTCCCACTTCTGGCACACATGTGTGTTGTTATCAAAGCATCTGGGGTATTTAAAACTTTCTGCTTCCAAGTCCAATCAGCGTGATTGTAGACCAGCACGCCAATAGCTACACACCAGATGTTAGGGGCTACAGAGATTTATACTAGTAAAGAGACCAGATTTGTAACCGTAACTATGATTGGAAACAACACGGGATAGTTCATGATAACTCCTTAACATTCGCCAAGATCTCTTAGCTTCTGCACTGTCCAAATAGACTAGCTCAACGGGGACATGATAGGATTCTTCACTTCTCCATCTTTAACAAAATTTATTGTGGTGCTAAGCTTGCCAGTTCTTCCAGAAATATGATGTTGCTTTTGGTTTAATATTTTGGAGAGGCAATTTGAGGGGCTTCATGTGGCCTTTCTTACCATAACAGCCCCTGCTCCATACATCAGGGGACCAACATGAGTGTTCCACCAATCTTTATTTCATCTATATCTTCAAAAACGAGAGAAAAAAACACAGGTCTGATGTGTGGACCCAATGTGCTCACTCTGAGAAAAACTTGAGTCAAAAGTGGATCATGACACTTAAAACAGGTAACTTTATACAGTAAGGAAATTATACAAATTGAAGTCTTTTAAAAATATGAATCACAATGTATTTTGGGTCTCCTGGAGTTAGCGTAAGCTCACAGCCAGTGTACAGTGATTCCTTCAATTGCTGATAGATAGCTACAGATAGAAACTTTGGAAATGAAGAGAAAGATTTTCAGTATAACTTTTTTTTAGAGTATTTGAAAGTAATTTGATTAAAATATCAAAAAACATATGTGTAGTGCTTTCCTCTATAACTAACATGTGTTCAATATATTTTATAATTATCCTTAATATTTAAACTTGGCAGTCAACAAAAATAAAACATTCACATGAATATACACATATATGAAATAGGTGAAAAATCAGGGGATTAATTGTCACAAATCAAGAGAATGTATGCAATCTACATATCCAATAGCCCAATACATAATATTATAATTGGTTTTAAGTTAATATTTAAAAACTAAACATATGGATGTTATTTAACTTGTTTTCTGAAAGAGTCTGATA
This sequence comes from Ceratotherium simum simum, assembly GCF_057802395.1. NCBI lineage: Eukaryota > Metazoa > Chordata > Mammalia > Perissodactyla > Rhinocerotidae > Ceratotherium > Ceratotherium simum. Next base: position 11,977,783 of record NC_141935.1, on the reverse strand, counting down.
AAACTCATCTAGGCTGATCAAAAAAAAAGTACAAAAACGTGAGAAGACACGAGTTACCAATATCAGGGAGAAATAGAGTATAATGATAGCTCAAATGTGGTTTATCCGCGAAATTCAAAGTTGGTTTAACATTTGAAAATCAGCATCAAATAAATTGAGACTAAAGGAGAAAAGTAACAATTCTTTTAGTAACTTTTTTAAGCCACTGTTTATGAAAAAATTATCAGCCAATCAGAAATAGAAAAGAATTTCTTCAAAACAGAACTGATACTGGTTCAACACAAGGTTGACATAAGGGAAGCCATATTGTAGAAAAGAAATGATATTGTAACTTTGAATGACCTCTGATTAACTAGCCCAGACTTGCTCCATAGATTCTATGGCCCCTCTCAGCTGCTATAAGGTGATAATTTTGTTCTTTTCAGTTCCTTAGGAATGTGATGACCCCTGGGCAGAGAGTTTATGTTGATAGCCATCATCAGTCACAAGTGAAAGATCTAGGTATTGGGTGTTACCCCAGTCCCTGATGCACATCCAGTAAAACAAGACTATCAGGAACTAAGACCAGATGTCTGCCCCCACACGGAGATCAGATGGATGCCCCCACCCGGAGACCAGATGTCTCCCCCACCTGGAGACCAGTCCCCTATATAACTGGCCTGTAGTCTTTGTTCTGTAAGAGGGTTCTTTTGGACATTAGTCAGCCATCATCCCCCTTGTTAGCAAGCTGTAATAAAGTCCTTTCTCTCCTCCTACCTTGCCTCTTGACTATTGGCATGTCTTGCAACAGGCAGAAGACCCGCCCCCCCCCCACCTTGGGCAGTAACAGAACATCTACAAAAACCTGCAGCTAGCATAATACTTCATGATGAAATGCTTTCTTGTTCAGGAAGACAACAAGCAGAACTGCTTTCTTTTTCTATTAACCTTGTATGGCTGTCCTAGCCAGTGGAGTAAAGCAAGAAAAATAAACAGATATAGAAACTACAAAGATTAGGAAGAAAGAAGTGAATTTTTCTTTATTTATAGATGTAATGGTTGTTTTATAGAAAACCTAGTGGAATCTACAAAAAAAAAAAATACTAGAACTAAACATTTTTAGCAAAGTCATAGGATAAAAGGTCAATACAAAATATCAGTTGTATTCATGAACTGCAAAACATTGCTCAAATTAATATAAGAATATCTTATTTCAGTAAATATAGCTTTTCCATTATAAAATCTATCTTTGGAATTCTCCCTTTTTTGAAGTCTACTTTGTGTGCTAGTATATATAAACTTGCTAGAGTTAAAAAATATGAAATATTTTCTGTCCATGTATTAGTAGTATTGTCATTATTAATACATCAAACCTCTCCAAACTGATCTATAGATTCAACAGAATCCCAAAAATCCTAGGAGTGTTTTTATGGAAAAGACAGGTCAAATGTGTTGGTATGGGTATGCTCACAGGGGTTTCAGCATTAGTGAGTGCACAAGAATATCTAGAATGCTAGGATGGCTATTTGTAGCCCAGAATCAACAATGGCCTAAAACGAATGAGTTTGAAATGACATAACATCCATAGTGGAAGGAATATGAAGTCTCAAGGAAGTAGAAATGTTGGAACGAATATATTATGTGAAATCTTCTGAATCCTGCAATGCTGCCATAGGTATATAACATAAAGGAGGGCTGAGAAGATGTATTAAGAAATTATTAGTGAGAAGGAGCAACCTCGAATAGCTCTACAATGACTATTCTCTATAGTTCAGAGATTATGCTCTGATGTCATAAAGGAATGTTGTAAAGTATTTAGGTTTCCTGATATCGATAGAAATAATGAAATCTCATAGTTGTGGATGGTAGATGGTGGTGCCTAACAGCCAGTGACAAAGTAGGTACGATTACCACATCAAGCTGCACAACGGAAGAGTAATCAAGTGTTTTGAGATCTACAGGGATTTGTGGTAATAGTTAAATGGTCATTGGCTTTGTAGTAATGGCGTAATTTGTCACATTATGGTGCAAATTTTTTATGCCTAGTGGGAAGAAAATTAACTTGCATCATCAAGTGAGTATTGAAACTCTCTTACCTAGTTCCCATATTTAGGTAAGTTTACTCAAGGATATCTTGAGTTGAAGGAAGGCAAAAATGTTTGAGGAAGGAGCCTAGAACACCACAATGGTTATACACCATGACATAGCCCCAAAGCTTTCCTCAGAGGAATCTGCTGCCATTTACTGAGGCCTTGTGCATTGTGAACAATGAATTGCCCATCCCTTCCAAGAGTTATAAGATACTGGTTTTTAAATTGACACATACCTCTGAGGACAAGAAACTTCACATTTTACAAGTCAGGTTGGGACTTAAAGGATGTCTGGTGATAGTGTAGTCTTGGGTCAAATCCATCTCATTATGGGTTTAAAGAGACTGTGGTTATTTCTCTATGCTCAAGAATGAATAGTGGGAGTAGATGATCTTAGTAACTGACCAAATTCTTGTATCACTCACTTTACCTATGAACTCAAGAAACAGTTAAGGAGAAATTTCTAATAACCGCACCCCCCCCAATCCCCAACTACCAGATTAATAAATAAACTAAAAGCAGTACTGTATACCTGGATGAAATGCAGTGATCAGAGTCATCAGGAAATATTTGAAAGATGCAAAGACAGTGATAATAACATAGTTATTAGATAAATGACCTAATGATGGCCTCTGTATATTGGCCCCTAAGTTATTTGTTTCTTCGCATAGGCTGAGATTTGGTATCTCAAAAGTCTGCCAGTGCCAAACTCAAATTTCAACACATCCATTTGTTTTAAACATAGCCCAAATAAGCAGATTTTTAGTGATTTAGAGCCTGCCTGCTTTGCATATTCCAGAAAACTGTTCCCCACATCTGCTAGCCACAGATTGGAAAAACCCTGCAGCTTTGAAGACCCCAAGCCACTGCTGTCCTTTGGAGCTCCCTGACCCAGGGATTCCCCACCGTGCTGTTGAGAGACATCACCTGGATACGGAAGTCCCATCTCTGACTCTGTCCTGGACTTCCCTTACCTCCACCCCTTCTGAGGAGTAGCCCCGAACTTTAGCCTCTGGACTGTCCCATACTATGAGGGACTTCCTCGGTGTGTATGTATACTGTATGAGGTCCCTACACATGTATGGGTTTTATTTCCCATTCTCCACCACACACAAAAGTTAAGAAGGTATTTAGACTGCTTTATGTCAAAGCACTGCTCAGATAAAGTTGTGTGTCACCCTGTTACCTTATGATCATCTTTTTCCTTGATCAGTCCCAAAATTCCTCGAACCCTCTACCATAGACACATTCAGATTTTCTATTTAGCTAGCACAAAAGCCACATGTTTCTTGGCGAATGTTGATTATGCCAACTTTAACCAGGTCATAATGCCAATGACAACTGTAGTTCTGAATGTAGTATCTTTACTGGAGCAAATCAATAAGATCTGTAATTGATAAGCAGAAACTAATCAAGCACATGATTTTAATAAAATTCCATGATTTTAATAAAAAGAAAATTGGGAGCAATATTCCTTCATGTTGCAGGATAGCCATTTTCATTGTCTTTCATCTTGATCTATCAAATCTCTTGCCTTTGCTATAGTCAATGGTGACATTGATTATCTTGATATCAGACAGAACATCAATGTGGACCTGTTGAGCAGGACATAGAAAGCAGCCTAGATGCCTTATTAACTTATATGCAAAGTGGAGAATGAGAAATAAACCCTGTGCAGGTATAAGAACCTCATAGAGCAATGAGGTTTCAAGGTTTCCATGGTCTGAGGCATGACGAGATATTCCCTTTAAGAAAAAGTAAAGTTGCTGTACCTTATGCTACCCAAAAGCAGAGAAAGGGTACAATGTTTATAGGATATTTTTTAATTTAGGAGGCAAAACAGAACATAACTGAGGATGCTGCTCTGATCTACCTTCTAGGTAATCTCAAGAGAGTGTTTGATGACAGGTCCAGACTACCATACTTTTCCACCTAACCGACCAATGGTATTAAAAATGACTGTGGTTCTGTGTAGTGCCTCAGACAATAAGGGAATCATAGCTCAGACCCTCAAAGATTTTATGTAATACAAACCAACTGTTTTCCATTTGAAAAGCAGCTTCTGGTGTGCGGCTGTGCTACAATAAAGACTGTAAACATGTCCAAGGGACACTAATCACAATGCAACCTAAATTTCCCATCACGACATGAGTTTTATCTAATCTACAGGATCAGGAAATTCATCACACACAGCAGCAATCTATTGTAAAATTGAAACACTACATACAACACCAGGTCTGGAAGGCAAAAACTTCACAACTGCCGGCCTAGACTTCCATGGTATCTGCTCCTGCCGCTTTGCCAACTATCCCTCACTCACACATCTAGGGAAATTCACTATGACCAGGTGATTGAGAAAAAAGAAAAAAAGAGCAAAACATAAGCCAGGTTTATAGATGGATCTGCACTGTGTGCTGGCACCAGCTGCAATTGTCTGACTGGTACCATATAGACACAATAAGTAAGAAGTGAAGAGTATTTCTCTGAATGATAGTAGAGAAAGAAATGCCTTCCAGTGGGCAGAATTTCATGCAGAACCTTTGGTTGCTTACGTTATTTAGGATGATAGGTATCTTTAAGCCTGAATACACATTGATTCATTAGCAGTGGTTAAGAGTTTTTCAGCTGAATAGGAACTTGGAAGATTGGTGACGCAATGTCTTAGTGAGAAGTACCTGACTGAACCCTTCATTATAGGTGTCCAATGTGAAGCCGTTCAAATCTGTGCCGTCAGTTGCCAACTTTGCATCGCTACAAATCACATCTAAGAACTTCATTACATTGCAAAGTAGAAGCCAGATACTACATTTCCAAGGACGCTTTTCCTTTTAAGATTCCATATTAGAGTGCGAGGCACATCAGGTCTGGGGGGTGGAAGTGAGGAGAGGGCATTATCACCAAGAGATCATAGTGGTCAGACAAACGGGCATCACAAAATATACCATGTCTTCTCCAGTCAACACTTTCCAGAGACTTGTGAGAATTGCATACTTTCCCAGTGAAATTTTGCAAATAACCCTCTTCAGCTCATTATGCTGAAGTTATCAGTGGCTCTTTCCTTCTAAACTCTCAAGCTCCCAGCTGCTCTCCTATTTGCGTAGCCCCTAATTCCTATATTAAACTCTTTTATTCCTTTAATGCTTAGAATGGCTCTGTTTTTCCAACCAAACACAAACTGATAGTAATTTGGTGCTGGAGTAGTTCCAGGGGAACAGAACTTTGAAGATGAGAACTTGAAGTTTGTTCTCCGAGGTGATCGATTTAAAAGCAGTAATGATTCCACTGTCAGAGGTAAATGGCACACTGATGGCCCAGGAAATGTCATGGCAAAAAGTTACTTATTATCTCTAGTGACTGTTACCTGGAGTTGAAGACCTACAGAAAGCAAGGCTTCGGAGACCAAGTCGCTGCTGCAGCAGAATATTGTAGGGAAAATGCAGAGACAAGGACTATGAAATGGCTTTGCTGCTTCCATCCATGCTTAAAAATCTGGAGAAAGAAAATTACTAGCTTGGGGCTTTAAATTCTCAGCTCAAGGCCTAGATGAGAAATCAGAAATAGTCTGTGACTTTTCCAAAAGAATCCTTGTTTTCTTTTACCTGCAGGATCAAGATTTCTAGAAACCACACCTAAAGTCTGAGCCAGTTGGAACTTGAATTACAATTACAATACAAGTTGAAAAGAAAGTCTTGTAAGTCCTCTTAAGATCGTGCTAGAGCACTGATTAAGAGAAAATGGGGATCTCAAAGGGACACAATTTGCCAGATGCTCGTGAAGTTGCTTACCTTGAACCCTCACATTCCACCAAGCGTCTCTGGCCAGCAGAAGCAGCCCTGTCTGAGAAGGGTAATGTCCCCTTGCTTGAAAGCTCTACCATGACTTCACCTAAGTTAGTTCCCTTGAGGTAGGGGCCTGCTGCTGCCCCTCAAGGTGTACTCTGCCAAATCTCTTTGCTTCTAATGTAGAAGCAAAATTTATAACTACTTTCACATTTTGATATTTCCTAGTAGACTGATTATTGTCTGACCTAGAAGGAGTTACTAGACATACCAAAAGAATTATGAGATTTTGCCACCATATATATATTCTCATTTTACAAATTCCAATATACACAAATATATATAATATATATATTCTAAAAGTGTCAGAAGAGAGTAGAAGGAAAATATTGTACAATCAGGCTAGATTTCTTTTATGGGTGCACTGACCACAGATTCTGGATCCAATGTGTACCTCATGAAGCTGAGGGGTTTGCTCAATTGCCTGAAATCTGAGCTCAGTGGTGACCTATATTAAAGAAAGCTTACATGCCAAATTTTTCTTGTTAAAATGCCAAGAATGCAATCTCAAAGCTTAAGGAAATAGAAATGTTAGTATGAATTTATTTTGTTCAATCTGTTCTCCTACTCCCTAACTATGCCTCTGGGAAAGTGCAAAAGATACTACCTTTACCAAGCCTTTGAGAAATACTTTGATGCAGAGAACACAAGCATCCTTGAAAGGATTGGTGGTAGTTCTCTGTAGGCCAGGAAAGATGGAGGCAAACACCATAGTTGCAAAGGGCTCCTTGAATTCAGTGCTAATGGTGGAATCCTGGATGAGCAGAGGTCAGGGGGCTGCACTTAACTGCTAGATACAAAGAGCATATAGTTACTCTAATGAGTACCAGTAGGACCAGAGCAATAACCAGGATTGTTTGTTCCTAAAGAGATCTTTGACAATCCCTAGGACTGAAATAGGAGGGTATCCTACTCAAGCCTTACTTGATAATTAAAGTCTCACTGTATAGCAATTAAAATCCTCTAGGAATGGTGAACAAAGACCAGACTTTCATCACCCCCAAAGAGTTACAACTGCTCACAAAATTTTCAGACATGAGCCACTTCACAGATAAATGAAGGAGAATGAAGGAGAGGGACGGTTTTGTCCTCTTGATGTAAGACACAGCTAAACAACCCAAAATTTGTACTGTTAACCTTTCTTTCCTATGCTTCCCCAAAGTGATATATGGCTGTTTACCAGGGTATGTGTATATGCGTGTGTGTGTGTGTGTGTGTGTGTGTGTGTGTGTGTATGTGTATATATAAAACCTGCCGGTTTTAAGCAGGGCCCTGTGCAAAAGAAAGGAAGGAAGTTGTGCAATAGGGCAGGACTATGTGACAGTTTCTCTGCCACTTGCTCATATGATCTAGGAGGTTCAAGGTACCTACATACCTGTTAACAGATAGGGATGCTCTTGGGAACCTTTGGCAGGCCCCCTGGGTGAAGCACATATCAGAACTTCGGGATTTGGGCACACATCATGGTGCTTTATAAATAGAATTATCTTTATTTTGAAAAGCAACTTTCAGCTTGCTACCAGTCCTGGGAGAGATTGATTGCATGACTTTTAGCCTTTAACCTACCGTGTGACCTGAGCTGCCCATGATGAACTGGCTGTTATCCAACTCATCAAGCGCGCATCAAGTGAAAGTGACACATATGACGTCAGGTGGGGGCACAAGTAAGTTGCATGAGCAAGTGGCTCAAAATTCTAAGGCGTATACTCTGGATGCCTCCTCTTTCTCTTTCAAAACTCTAGTCCCATGAGGAAGTCCACATGGCTAGTTGATTGAGGAAGAAAAATAATCTGGGCCTGTGTTTTAAAATAATGTGTATTAATAGAACAATTGAGGTATAGTAAGGCCAACGGATTAGGAGATATTGAAAAATAGTTTGTGATACTGACAGATCCCAAAAGAAGAGGGTTCGCCGTGCCATAGGGGACCACATAGGGAGACACCAGGGGTGGTCATGAGCCATAGGGAGGGGGGCAACTGTTGCCAGAGACTTTATTGTGGTTTCCATGGAAAGGAAGGATGAGGCAGGGTAAGAAGATTTAGGATTGGCTAGTTTCAATAATTTCACAGGCTCTGGGGCATAGGGGCTATTCTTAGTTTTCTGGTACCTGGCCCTGGGGTGATTAGGGCAGGCGTATAGTGTGCCAAAGTGCAAGAGCCTAATAGGGAGGTGGCTAGGGGTGTGGATTCTGGATTGGTTTGTATTTGAAAAGCATGCCCATGGGAGGAGGACTTCTCACCAGGAGATGGAGAGGGGTGGTGAGATGAGGAGGCAGGTGATTAGGTATTTTATTGGATTATGCAGAATAAAGTGTGTCCAGCACATGCATTTAGGGCAGATGTAAAACATCAAGTGTACAGGAGCTAGCAACACGGTTAATACAGCCTGTTCTACAGAGGGTTTTGTACAATAAACTGGGCCACCTGTAAGTGGATAGTGACTGCATTATACCCCATTCAAGCGTGCCTCCGAAAGACAGTGGTAATGGGAAATTCTAATCTGCATGTCTTTGAGCAGTGCACTTGGTTGTTTATTTTGCCTGGAAAGAGAGATGGCCAAATGTACAGATCTATGTTGATTTATCAGCTAATAAATTTTTCTGAATGGTCAGGGACTTGGCACAGATGATAACGATATAGCTAGATGGCCAAGGCTTGGAAGGAACAAGGTTATAAAATGGATGACAAGAAAGTCTTGAAAAGAGATATGTCGATGGACCTCTCAGAATGATTAGAAAGCATGAGGATGATCATGTCCCATGTAAGTGCTCATCAAAGGGAAGCAAAGGAAGTTCTCAATAACCAAGTAGACTAGATGACCTGTTCTGTGGATGATGTTCTTTCTCAAGTGGGCTCTTGAACAAAATTGCCGTGGTGTTAGTGATGGAGGTTATGTATGAGTTCGCTAACATGGGCTTCCACTCATCAATCCTGATCTCACTCTAGTCACCCCTAAATGCCTCTATTAGTTACCTATTACTATGAAAATAAACCACACCAAAACTTAGTGGCTTAAAACAACAACCATTTACTTAGCTTATTATTCTGTGTGTTGGCTGGCATTTCATCTTATCTGAACTGGCTTGACTGATCTCTGCTTGTCTCTGTAATGAATTTCCGGTGATCTGATTGGTCTGTTGGTAGCTAGAAGTTCTAGGATGGCTTCACTCACATGTCTAGCAGTTGGTTGGCTACTGGTTGGGTTGCTAGGGACAAAGGACCTCATGCCACTCATCATTTCTGCAGGCTTGCCTTGGTTTCTTTGGTAGACCTATTCCAAAAGAAAATGAGAAATCTCCAATTTGTTAACATCCCACTGGCCTAAGTAAATCATAGACCAGCCTAGATTTAAGAGAAGGAAAAATAGACTCTGCTTGAAAGATCCATCTCCCAAAGTCACATTTCAAAGGAACATTCATATAGGGATCAGAACAACTCCTGACCATTTTTTTTCCAATTAATCACAGTGCTCACACGTTAATTTACCTCAGTGCCCCACCTGCCAACATAAGCTTCCAACACAGAAATACTCACTGGAGGAAAAAGTGAGCCACCTAGTGGCAGGTGAATTATACTGGACAGATTCTACTAAGGAACTAGGCAGTAATCTTTCGCTCCTGAAAAGGTTCTTATTCTGGATATGGACCAGCTTTCTTGACCACGATGCTTTTGCTAAAACCACATCTTTGAACTTACAGAATGACTTATTTTTCTAACCAAGAAACTTATTTTACAGAAAATTAGGGGCAGCAATGGCCCGTGTCCTTGGAATCCACTGGCATTACCACGTATCCTGTTATCTTTAAAGTAGCTGAAACCTCCATTGCATTGCAGTTCAATGGCTTTTCGTCAGCAGCCACTGGCTGCTGCATTCCAAGGCAGTCCGTAGACATTTCATAAGCCTCTTGCAAATTGCAGAAGATTTCTTGGGAGTTTTTGAGAATTATCTATTACACTGCTTTAGGGTTTTAATCAGACTAGATCCAAAATGATACAGTGCCTCAGTTAAATTCACACCATAGGTTTTAAAGTGGATGAGGCTCTCAATAAGCAGATGGAAAATGTTACTACTCACTCTTTTCTCCAGTCATATTGGTGCTTGTTTAATGGTCATATACACAATGGCCCTGATGACAAAGATGGAAGCTATGCATGGGCTCAACTATATGATATTTTTCCAACAAGACTGATCTTGTTGCTGTCACTGCTGAGTGTCCAATCTGTGAATGACAGAGGCCAATGATGAAATCTACATGACATGTTTTGCAGAGTGTCAGCCAAGCATCTCCTGACAGATTGATTGTTTTGGAGTCCTTATATCACGGAGAAAGCAATGATTTGGAATATGTGTCCACAGAGGTACAGAATTTCCTCACTTCCCACGGTGTTTCTGCCAGCCCCACAGTTCATACAGTTACAGAAAGCTGAATCCATGCCACAGTATCTCACACAGCATCTCTACCTATCAAAGACATGTTTCATGGTGAAGGAATTGGAGCAATTGGCTCACACTCACAAATTCACTAGCACAACCACATGTTTTATCAACCAGAAGTAGCTGTGTTTGAGAAAATTGTGAGATGAGCTGCTGAAATCTTAGTTATGGGACCATCATGGAGAGAAAAATCTCAGGGTTATGGTGCAGTCCTGATAGTGCTGTAGGGAATCAAAATTTGCTACCCCAAAATGTGTCTCTTTGGCTTAACTATTTTTAAACACAAAAGACTCAGAAATAAACTTTGACCTTCCCCCTAACTGCCTAAAAGAATTTAAGAGAGAAGGCCTGTTCCAGGAAAGAGATATCACCATAGACAACTATAGCATAATATGAACTAGGTGTGGTAGACAGGGAGGAACCTAGCAAGACCCATTTCATCAAAGTCCTCCCATGTCCCATTGTCTCTACAAGGCATGGCCAACATTTGTCTACCAAACATTTGCTTTTCCATCTCCATGTGAATTATCTTTCTCCCCTTTGAAGTCCCAAACCACAACCCCCAGCATCCTCCTTTGTCTTTAGCTGAAGATGGTATTTAAGGTGGTGGATTCAGCCATTTAGGTGAGTTAGTTTGTCTGGGTTTCTCCCATATATGTATGTTATTAAACTTTGATTTTCTCCTGTTATTCTATCTCATGTCAATTTAATTCTTAGACCAGCCAGAAAAACATAGAAGGGTAGAGGAAATTTCTTCCTTCCCAAGAGTGCCATATATGTCTTAAATTATTTCTTAGTATATGACGGTCTTTCTCCCATGATTAGAATGCATAGGTCCAAGAATCAAGGGAGGAAGACATAGCTCTCTCACTATAAAGCCAAATAATCTGCTGAAATAATTTTTCCCCCTATTCCTGTTATATTGGGCACAGTGAGTTCCATTCCTAAGGGAGAAAGGCTTCCACCAGGAAACATAGTCATGGTTCCATTGAATTGGATGCCAAGACTGCCGTTGGCCATTTTTGTCTCCTTATGCTGTTAAATCAGCAGGAAGTAAAGGGGGGTTACTGTAAAAGCTAGGGTGACTGATAAATCACTTTCAGAGAGTCAACGACTCAATCTAGTCACTGGCCAAATTGCCCTTCAGCTGTGTTGATTCTACTATTCAGCTCATTTATTGAGTTTTCTCTTTTAACAGACAGACTGCCATCTTGGGCCAATGCTGGCCATAAATTTTTTACTGCTGTGAACAGATGTTAGTAAGTTTATTCTTGCTTGCTAGATAGCGGTTCAGACAAAATGAGAAGCACAAATCTTCCATTTATAGTTGGAATGGCATGTGCAATAAGACTGGATTCTAGTTTAAAAAGCCTCAGAGAGTTTTTCAACTGGTAGATTTAGGTAAAATAGAAGATGAAATTTTACAATACGAGCAGAGGCCGCTTACTTCTACAAAAGAAAATATTTCTCATGATCTTTGTACATTTAGAAGCACTCTGGAAAGATCATTTCAAGCATGTTTTTGAATTGCAGAGCCTTCCTTCTTTGAAGTACTGTTTAAATTATTTGAGGAGATGGCTGTTTTTCTTCTCCTACCACTAAAAAGTCACGAAAACATATATCTAGAACCTCAAAAGTTTTCACTGTCAATAAAATAAACCTGAACATTTACAATATTACTTTTAAGACACTACTACCTGCTGACAGCTAGTACACCTTCCTTTTGTAGTTACAAAATGCAAAATTCTCACAATGCAAAATGGAATGTTGTTATTTTGGTTGAATCTGTCAAAGTAGTATATATGACCATTCAATATTCAATATTATTTTTAGTGCCTGCTATCTGTCCGGCACTCTTCTAGGTATGTGGAATACATCAGCAAACAAAACAACACCATATGTGGAATTTGTAGTCTAGTGGGGAGGGAGCGACAAGAAATATAAAAGAACATGATAAATGAGTAAATTCTATAATATATTATAAGATATTACACGCTATGGATACAAAGAAATAATAGACTAGTTTAAGAGAGAATCAAAAATTTTCTCCTCTCCCAATAAGAGCAAGATAATTGGACTGATATCCGATTGCTGAATTTTTTATTTACTTAAGGCAAAAGTGCCAAAACTATTTTATTCATCATACTGTCCTTCAGGTACCAAGGCCATAGAAAACTGCTTTGATGTGCTGGAACTCAGAGGGTGCTATACTCTTGTGCCCTTCCCAAGGAATCAAAAAGAAGATGGCATTTTTGCCAAGAAAAAGTGGGAAAACTGATGTTGAACGCTTCATGTATTTGATTGTAGAGCTAAAACTAATACATTGTGGAGTCATCAGTTGAAAACATATGTAAGCATCATGCGTCTGACAGAGTAGAAAATGCAAATAAAAAGGGATGAAGGAGAGTAAAACGGGAAAAGAGAATAATATTATTGACTGTTCTTTAGAAAATGTAGGAATCAAAGGATTCCTTTTAAAACTGACAGTAAAAAGTTTAGTTGGAAAAACAGGAGATTAAGTTAACTATAAAAAATATTACAGACAACTACTTGAATAAAAATACAAACTTTCCCAAATAACAAATAAAAATTTAAAAAGCAAATAGAACACACAAAATAGCGAAATAGCAAATATCACATAATACACAGAATTGAGACCAACATAATAGTCATCAATAAATGTGAATGAGTATAAATTGTTTTTGAAGAGAAAAATATTTTCAAATATTCCCAGAAATAAATTAAAATTAAATGATTAAAAATACTAAAATCATACACATGAAGAAAGATTTGTTAGACAAATGCAAATAAGAAAAGCAAGTTTGCAGTCCTGATTCCTGGCAAAGTAGACTTTACTACCAAAAGCATTAAATTAGACAAAAAAAGGACACTTTCTAATGTTAAGAGCCATATTTACAATGAAGCTTTAACGTAACGTGCTTGGAACCAGACAAGTCAAGTGAACTAAAAACAAGAAAGAATATAATAAATCTAGACAAAAACAATAAGGTAGATCTTTTGGATATATTTCAAACACGACACTCTATCACAGGGAATAGATTTTTCAAGCACATATGGAATGTTCCCCAAAGTTGATCATATTCTAGAGCAAAAATAAATAAAAATAGTTTCCATAAAATACAAATTTACAAACAAACCCTGTGCATAAACTAGAATCAAGAAACAAGAAAACTCTTTCACCTTGTAATTAAAAGACATTCCACTAATCAATTACTTGGTAAAATGAGAAATACAAACAGTAGTTCAGAATTTCTGAAAACTAATGATAATGAAAACACAAAATATCAAAACATGTGGAGTATATGTACATTAATGCTCAAAGGAAAATTTATGGTGCTAAAAAACATATAACAATAAAAATAGAAATAACACTAGATTTTTTAAAAATTTCACTTTTTGTAGTTTAAATTCTCTAATTTCCATTTTTAAAGATTTCTATTTCTCAGTTGCAATTCCTCATCTCTTTTTTCACTATGCAAATATTTTGCAAGCCCTTGAACATATTCATATTAGCTGTTTTAAAGTCCTTATCTGGTAAGTGTGACAACTGGTTGGTCTCAGGATTAGGTTGTATCCAGTGCATTTTTTTCATAAGTATTGGTCAGATTTCCCTGCATCTTTTCATGTCTAATAATTTTTATTGGTTGGTGGGCATTTTGAATAGTATGCAATATGTTCTAGAGACTCTGAATTCTGTTATATTCCTCTGAAGAGTAGTTTTCATTCTCGCATGCAGTTACCCTGGCCAGACTCAAACTCCAATCTTTGCCCTACAGCTTCCAACTGCTGCATTTTTACTTGGTCTCACAGGAGTCTTCTTCAGGCATCCACACCTTAGTAATAAACCAAGGATTTGGGCAGATTTTACTTCATATTTGTGGGCTCACTCTTTTCGTGGGCCCCATCATTCTTGGATTTTCCCCCATTCAACTTCCTGGCTGTTCTTCCATCCCCAATCTCTACCTCCTGTTGTCTCAGGCCAGTGAGACTGTGACTTGCTGCCACTCCAGCCATGAGCAAACTAGAGATCGCCCCACAGTAAATGGCCATACTTGAAGTTCTCATTAATTGCACTTCCCAACTTTCAAGGGAAGATTTCTTCCATTTTCTGCCTGTTTTTAGTCCCTCTATAATGCTCTCAAATAATTTCTTTCTTAGATATAATTTCTTGATTTCATCCTTGTTATCTTGAGATGATTAATCTGACAACGGTACTTCTCCATTATCAGAAGCCAGAAGCTCCTAAATGATTACAATTAATTCAACTTGAATTAATTAAGAGCTGGAGGTGTGCTCATTAACAGTGTTATATCCAACGGAAGTACATATGGTATAGCATATTTGCTCAGTCCATTAACTTTAAAAGCTAAGAATTTAAAGAGAAGACAGATATATAAGCAGGGCAATTTAAAAAAATTCAGGATGCATCATTCAAGATAGGATACGTTATGCTATAGCAATCTTAAATTTAAGTGGCTTAAATTTCTTAAAATTTACACAATAAAAATAAAACAATCTTAAATTTCAGGGGCTTAAAGCAACATTTTATTTCTCACTCCTATTACATATCTATTGTTGATTGTCAGGGAAGCTTCTGTTCAGGAAATCAAGATGAAGAATACATAAGATAACTCAATTCCACAGTCCAGGACAGATATCTAAGAAAATGATGGCTATATTTGCATATATCCAATATATCCATCTTAAATATTTCTATCTAGAAGTGACACACTTCATTGATCAGAGCACAGCAAGAGAGGCTTTCAGTCTCTCTTTCTCTCAGTTGCCTTTCTAAAATTAGAAGATGTGGGGCCAGCCCAGTGGTGTAGTGGTTAAGTTCGCCTGCTCTGCTTCAGTGGCCCGGGGTTCGTGTGTTCAGATCTCAGGCATGGACCTACACTGCTCATCAAGCCATGCTGTGGCGGCGTCCCACATACAAAATAGAGGAAGTTTGGCACAGATGTTAGTTCAGGGACAATCCTCCTCAAGCAAAAAGAGGAAGATTAGCAAAAGTTTAGCTGGGGGGCCAAACTTCCTCACCAAAAGACAAATTAGAAAATGTCCCCAGGAAAGTGTGGTCCACTTCCCTAGATTCTGGACCAATAATTCTTGACTATCTTCTTGTCTCTCCGATACTTCCAAACGATTAATTTTTATATGTGTGGTCCAGTTTTTTCTGGTTTTCCTCTAAGAGAGATTTGTTTTGAAATATCTATTTAGACTTCCACTTCTAAAACTGGGTATCTTTGTCTTAAATATGTTATGAATATCATTATTTATATTATGGTTGATTTTATAATCTGCATTTACTAGAATGATAATTAATAGAGAGATGAGAATTGAAAAATGTTGATTGAAAATGCCAGAATACATGGTGATTTTGCAAAGCGAGTTGAGCAAGAACAGACATGAATGAATGCGTGAGGCTCTTGAGAAGAGGCTCAAGAATGGGGAATGGCTTAGACACGAAGAAAACTAGGGTGGTGATGTTCATTTTGCATAGCTGCAACAAAACAAGACAAAAAATGGTTCTTTAAAATTGGTCACATCAAAATACTTTCCTTTCACTTTTTATTTCTGTTGTTAGGATTTTAAAAGATTAACAGAAAGCATCCTTCTTCTCTATCCAAGAGGTAATTAGGAATGGACATAGAGATAAAGGAGAACGTAATATCTTCTATGATTCTGAGTGAATTGACTAAGAATTGTTTCTGAATTAAATTGTCATTGATCAAGTGAAACAATTGAAGTTCTCCTCCTGTAGAGAGTAACACTAGAAAGTTTAAAAATGGAGTTGTAGGAAATGTAAGCTCTCTCCATTTAAATCTCAAAGAAAGAATAAATGGTAAAAAGACCTGAGCTGACTGGGTCATTTTCCACCGATCAAATTCTCCAATTATATGAATAACACCTGTAGAAGAGCAAACAACAGGGTAGAAATAAGTTGGTAATATGAATCTAGTTAGGTTCTGGACATGAAAACTTGAAAAATAAGGTTAAATTTTCTACCATAACATCTGCTATAAATCTTTTTTTCAAACATAAGTTGATTTTATTGTGACTCTACTACTAGACTGTAAATTCTTTGAAGATTGAAGAAGTTTAAAAAGTTCTGTTACCTCTTACTTCCCAAATTGTTTCATACTTAATATGATCAAGAAATCATTTGTTGAATGTAGCAATGTTTTGAACATATTGTACAAAAGTTACACTGTTTCAATGAGCAATTCTATTATTTTTTGTGTGCATAATTGTATAATTTAAATATAACCGGTCATTCATTTTCTAATATTTTCTGCTTCAAATTAAATATATTCACTTATATAAGTAAAGTTCAATCATGTGTGAACCCTTCAGAAAACATGATAGAGAAAATGAAATTGTGCATTGACCCCCCAAAAAAACGAAATCATTTGTTGAAGTGTGGAAGGGAGGAAGATATTAGACTGGATTAAGGAAGCAAAGAAAAATAGAAGGAAGACATTTTAAAATTTCACAATAGATAAATTTTTGTAGATGCTTAGGATAGATCCTCTGTGTTGAACAACATAGAAAATAAACTTTGCCCTCATGTAACTCACTCTATCTTACTCTAATACGGAAACAAAAAAAGAAACAAGTAAAAAGCTTATAATCTCTCTTGAGATTCTTGTTATCCCCAACTATATGATTTCCCTCTCTGATTCTATTAATAGTGTTGATAAGGCAGTTGATTTTTGTTGAATTATGAGTTGCTCAGTAACAGTCATTTTTGTAAGTTTTTTGGTTGATATTTTTGGTGGCAAGGAACAACTACACACTCTTATCAACTTCAAAACATTTTATTAACCTAATGCCACATAGCAGCAGCTCTGGTGTTAATGCCTGGATGTTTTATTCTCTCTCTCTCTCTTTCGCTCTCTCTCAACTTTTCTTGGCCTGCTCATCATTTTGTGCCAGGCCACATCACAGGTCACTGGGAAGCTCTGCTTACGTTAAGTGTCCACTAGTGAACCAATCAGACCAGAGATTACTACATGGGTTTTGTATTACTGTGGCATCACTAATATCCAAATCTTCAAGGTATCTTTTTATGCAACAAATAAATGGGACTAAGACCTAAATATTTATTAGACAACAGATAATTTGTCTTTCAAGTCTAAAAAGCGTAGAGGAAAAAATCAATTAATAATAACATGATAAAAATTTAAACAATTCTTGGGAATTAAAATGCAAATGTGGCAAGAATGCTAAGGATATTTTTCATATAGAAAGGCCAATAAAATATTAGCATAGTTCTTAGAGAAAGCAAATTACATTAAGATAGCTTAGAGTAGTTGAAAAAGATTTGAGGGCATCTTTCCAAATGCACTGATTAGTAAAATTAAAATTGAAATGTTCTAAACCAAATAGATAATAAGCTTAAGGGTAAAGTTGTTCCTAGTTGAAAAACTTACCCTTGAGAGAAATGTAACACCAAATTAAGGACAACAAAAGCAGCACAAAATCCTTAGGATTTTTAGAAAACTATGAAGAAAGCTTAATATGCTTCAAAATGAAACTACAGGAAAAATCTTAACCATAGGAACTTCTGGGTTCATATTTTTAAAACGTGGTGAAGACAGCATATAGATTCAGAATGAGTGACCTAAAAACTGATGTATTTTAGAATACTTTTTTTGGTTTGTTTGTTTTCTTTTTTTGGTCGTTGCTCACAAATGATCATTTAAGTATGCAGTCTTTCTGATTTTTGCTATGTCAGTTATTTTTGGTGACTTGTATTACGTAATTGATACTCAAGATAAATTTACAACTCAATATGCATTGTATTTTTACTTTACAAGCTTTTTTAATGTACATCATCCTAAGTGTTCAAATGAAGCAAATGATGGTAGAAAAGTGATCATAAATCTTTATTAGGTAAAAAGGCAAAGCTGAGAAAAAAAATGACAAAACACAAAGATCATCCAGTAAATGCAACCTAATACTCAATGTTTAAAATATTCTATATCTGAGTTTGTAGTCTTTATTATAATAAGTGTCTTTCGATTTAAAGCCAATACACATCAGTAGCTGGAAATCAGTTCTTAATATTGCATAAGTTTGCAAGAAGAAAAAATCAGACAGGAAAAAAATTTCACCATGCGTGATAATAATGCCCAATAGCACACTGCAGACAAAAGTAATTTTATTAGTCAACATTCTCAGTTCTTTTTAATGTGGAAGTTTCTTAGTGTTTAAATAGATAAATTTGCTAAAAGGTTGCTACAAAATAATGCTAATACTATCTTTGATGAAAATTCTTCATAATTTGTAAAAACTGTTCTTTCAAAACAGTAAATATTATAGCCTTTGATAATTATTCTCAGACACTAGAATGCAGCAAAAATATCACCAGTGTTATGAAGAGAGGCATTTAACAAGTTAAAAGTTTGAGAGAACACCCTTTTCATGCTCTCCTTTCATTACTTTTTACTTGCTTGGTTTCTAATCGTGTTCATATTTCTTTTGAGTTTTATAATAGGTACCTGGTTCTTTTGGATTCTCTAAGAAATTTGTAAGAGCTTGCATGAGGTGCCAGAGTCTTAGAAGAAAGATAAAAATTAATTAAAAATATTTCCAGCATAAAAATTTAACTAGTGTATTCGTCAGGTCTAGGGACCCCAAGTAATAGAACCATAGCAGTTTATATTTTATTTGCAAAAATTCCTTATTTGCTTAAAATTTAACATGTGTTCTTTTACCCAATCTTTCCCAAATAGATCAGAGACTGGATCCTCAAAGGAGAACATGAAACTTTTGAACTGTTAACAAAACTGTGATCATAAAATTCAAGGTGCTATGTGTTTCTTTGCTTAAGAATCTATAAATATTCACAAGCTATTGGACATATATCTATTCAATAAGAATGTTCACATTTGAATAGACTAAGCAAACTGCTTGTTTCTTTGTACTCAAAACATGAATAATTTTGTACAATGAAGTATTTTTACATAAATAATGTAAGATAAAATTGCCAATATCTCCAGGGTGAATTCTGTTCTATGTTACAATTAAATTTTAAATCTGAATAAGAGAAATCATAAAGGAAAGGCTGTTAAATTCAGAGAAAATATTTTATACTTTGGTGTATTTTAACAAATTATTTTTACTTGGAGTATATTACAGAGTTAATTTTCTCCTTTTTGAAGGAAGAGGTAAGCATTAAGAATAAAATTCCTTCAAGCACTATAAATAAATGTCATGAAAATATAAATACCAATTCTGTTCAATAAAGGTATTGTTTTTGATATAACGTGCAGTATTTAAAATATGAACAACTAAAAACAAATTGAAAAATTGTAGGAGTTATTGTAATTCACAGAGTAGAACTTCTCTCTCAGCATATTCTGGTATTAAGTAAATCCATGTTGCCTTGGCCAGATTCCATTATATTTACAGATGATACACTAGAATGAAAGTTTTGACACGTAAACTATTTGTAGAGAGACAGAAAATGTGATATAATACAATGTAATATCTTTAATATAAAAATGGAATGTCTTAACATGTATTTAATAGTGTCTGACAGTAGTATTTTCCTTAATAGTGTATACTTATAACCTGTTGCTAACAGTTTAGGTTCAATGAAATTACAGTGCAAATTCTGGAATTCTGATATTTGCAGAAATTCTGGAATTCAGATATTGGTAGAAAAGTTATGTTTCCCATTTTTTAAAATCTATGACTTACACGTATATTTACCATTGCACACAAATGATATAGCATCGTCTCTCCTTCCCACTGGCACAATTATATGTGTGAGTCCATTTCCAAGACACAACTCAATACACATCATAAATAGTGGACTGTCAGCTGGATGGATAGACACAGATTGATTTATTAGAATGGATTTGGGTGTTACAAGTTAAAGTTAACAATATTTAAGTTAAACAAGGATTGTTATTAGAGAACTAATGATTGTAGTTGTATTTTATCATTAAGATGCTGTATTTTCGAGACTTATTCTGTAGAAATATATATTTATATTTTCAGTTTTATTCTTATTAGCCTTTCCCATATCCTTTCCCAGAATCTCAGCTTTAAGAAGTACCAAGTTGAGTAAAGAACCTGAAATTAGTGATTTATTAAAACTAAAAGAAATATTTCATGATATCTTCATCAAGCATTGAAAATACAAAATATAGTTGCTACCTTTAGTAATATAAGTTCGGGCATTTGGGCAGTAGCTGAATATAATTTTGGAAATATTCCAACCTTGCAGGCAGTGATTGCACAGAAATTTTGATGACCTTCTTCAGCCTTGATTTGGGACTTCCCACCTTTGGCAGGGTCACTGATGCTACGACATAGACATAAGGAACCTGCTCAGAAGTTCTAGCAAAATGTAAAATCAGAGAATACTGCATTGAAGCTAAGTCTATGACACCTCCTCGTCACTCACAGAAATAGATGTGGGACATTCTTAAAAAAGGTCTCTGTCTCTCCAAGGACTGTGGAATTAGCCTTTTTCCACTTGAATAGTGGTCACATTTACTGGTTGCTACTTAGATGTAATATAGTTCACGAATGACTTATAACTCAGTCATATAGCAGCTATCCCTCACTGGCATTATTCTATACTCTAGTTTATTTGTTTATTTTCTGTTTCTCCACCTAGAATATACACCTCAGAGATGCAGCGATTTTTATATCCTGTTCACTGCTGTAGTCTCAATGAATAAAACATTGCCTGGCGCATAAGAGATGCTCAGAATATGTCAGTCAGATAAATGAGTACAGGAATGAATGAAGTAATGCGTAAGACAAGCTGTGTTTCTCACTGTAATTTTCACAACCCCACATCTCTATCCTATGCATAAAGAATTAATTTTGATAATGCATTAATCTTGAATCCATAAGTATATGATGCATTTATAATAAATACTTCCCGGTAATAGCAACAGTATGAACATTAGTAGTAACAGTAGTAATGGTAGTAGCAGTAGTATTGTGCTAATAGTAACTTTAGAAGTATTATTGAAGGTGAGAAAAAGAAATGCTGACATTTTTATTAGTAGTTGTTAGTGTTTCAGATCAAAGTTGTAGCAGTTATTTCCCAGTGCATCTGTGTTTTCTGATGCTACTAAAACCTAATTTACTGAGCACTTTTTTGTAATGGGAGTCTTCCGAACATAATAAACAAAAAATAATTTTGTCTCATCCTTACAAATTTATCCAGCAGCTCTGCCATTCAACAAATATAAAGACCATGGGGAATATGAAATTAGGAGTCGCAACAAACAGAAGCCCTAAATATATAATTTTTATTTTTTTCTTTTTAATAGCTTTGTTGAGATATACTTGATATACAAAAAAACTGCACATATTTAATCTGTATAATTTTATGAGTTTAGACATATGCATACACCCATGAAACCATCACCACAATCAAGGTAATAAACATATTTATCACCTCCAAAAGTCTCCTTGTGCCTCCCTTTTGTTGTGGTAAGAACACTTAACATGAGACCTATCCTCTTAAATTTTTAAGTTCATAATATAGTATTGTTAACTATAGGTACTATGCTGACAGCAGATCTCTAGAACTTATTCATCTTGTATAACTGAAATTTCATGGATTGGAAGACTTAATATTGTTAAAATATTCATATACCCAAAGCGATCTACAGATTCAATGCTTTCCCCATCAAAATCTCAATGATATTTTTTAAAGAAATAGAAAAAACAAGCTTAAAGTTCATATGGAATCAAATATCTAAATTTGGTAATATTCGACTACAGATATTTTCAAGAATTCCCAAAGGATTCTGTATTTAAAACCATGTCAGTGCAGAAACAGAAGGTGACATTCACAGCTCTTAATTTCTAAGCAATTTTTTCCCAGTGTCATTGGAATAAAAGAAATTCCTAACAGTTCAGTTTATTAAGTCCAAATAGTTTCGTAAATATTTATGTATTAACGACTTAGTGTCTGTTTGAACATACAATACACTTGAATTGAAAATTAAAAGTAAAATTTAAAAATTAAAAAATTAAAATTAAAAAAAATTAAATTAAAAATTAAAAAATTAAAAGTAATTCTTAAATAACTAAAATACTGATGAGTTGTGTGCATTGTTGAGTATATCACAACTTCTCATACCTTAAAATCATATTGGACAATGTTACCCTCCTTTTGTCTTCCAGAATGACTTTTGCACTATTATTTCATTTTATCACAACAACTGCCAAAATCTCCACTTTTCATAGGTGTGAGGCGATCAAAAGTCTCATGGATTAATCTAATAATGAAACTTTAAACTATCTCAAGCTGGTAGTCTGCATGGTGTCTGGCAGATGTCAAGTATTCCTGTATTTCTCTCAAATATTTAAGATATCCCATGGCACCCTATGATTTTGCTGTGCTTTGCCAGGCACCTGAGTGCACAGTTTGGGACAAAAATAAGCATTGTGTAAGAGTAAGGCATTATAGTGAAGGAGTTTGAATTCAAGCTTTAAGGAGAAGATTCCAGTATGAGAAAAGGCATTCTGGGGAGAGAACCTGACGTGAGAAAAGGCAGAGGAGGAAAAGAAAGGATACATTCAGGAATTATGTAGAGGTCTTCTAGGCCAGCCCTCCCCTCTGGACCCACATAATGTTTTTTTAAATATTGGAATTAATTGCTAACATTAAGAACTAGTAGATTTCACACGATAATGGATTTCTGATTTCTCTCGAAAACTAAAATCTGGAAAGCCTTGGCTCCCTATTCCACATGACAGTTATCTGTGATGTAGCCCCCTGATACAGCCTGCCTCACACCATCCTGCGTGTCCTCTGCAGGTGCTCACCTGCATCCTCCTTAGACTGTAGTGTATGTTATGTGTAGAAGAATAGTAAACAAAGCCAGAAAGGAAAATTACGATAGAATTTGGGAGTGCCTTGAGCTGAGGAGTTATTATTTTGCTCAGTTTTGTTTTTCTTTCCCAATCAGGCCACGGAAGTTACAAGTGTTTTGAGAAGTCAAGTGGCACAAACTGATGCTCTGGGATAGGGGATAGGAATATGTCCGTAGATTGAGTAGTGAGGGAGATACGGAATGAGGGCCACCACAGAAGGCTGTGGAGTTGTGTCCTCCCCAAGGCACTTGGCCAAGGGATGAGTAGGGGAGAACCTAGCCTCCCTTTGCCAAGCTGAGCACTCTGGCAGGGCTGTGACACCCAAGTGGAATTTCCTTTTTAAATTCACACAAAAGTTCTCTGCGGGGTGGGGCATTCCTGGGTACAATAGTCTAAGGAAGAGAAAATAATTTTGAATTGATCAGGGTTTATGGATATGAGACATACCATGGTGTTTACTCAATAAGACTAAGCCAAATATTTGATGCAAGAAAAAAGTGGTGGGGGAATTAACTAGGAGACTGGTTCCCCCAAAAAAGATGATTTGTCTCTAATTCAGGTACAAAAAGTGGGAGTGTGAGAAATTGGCAGGAGGTGGGGCAGTAAGTTGGCTAAAGACTTTGAATTCCATCTGTCTATCAAACGCTTCTTTTGAAGGGAGGATAAAGGAAATAAAGATTTATGACAGGAATTAATGTTCATTAGGAAAAAAGGAAGACACTTTTATATGATTATTATATCAATGGATCATCTAACACATATTAATTTAATAAAATAAATTTTTCTTAGGAATTAATGCATATTATGTAGTGCATCCCACAGAAACGAAGAAGAATGCTTATCTTTTCTACTGAATAAAATGCAAATCATTAAATCTTATTTAGATTTCTTCCCACTAAACAAAAAAACCTTATTTTTTTCTATTAACCCTTAGGATTCTTGGCATTGTAGTAACATTAATGTCTTGTATTTATCAAAATAAGGCTGATATTTTTATCATAAAATGGCCACGCGCTGAAGAAGTCAAGCTGCACAGAGGGACCTGTGTAGGTACTTCAGCTGACAGTTCTAATTGTCAAGTCATTCCAGCCCAGGAGCCAGGTATGTAAGTGAAGGAGCCAATTGATGATTCCAAACCCAGTTCTTGAGTCACCACCTGTCTTCTAGTTTTCCGAGCTAAGTTTGCAGACATCATGGAGCATAAAGCAGTCATTCTTGCTATGTTCTGCCTGGATTCCTGATCCACAAAATCTGTGAGCATAATAAATGTTGTTTTAAGCCACTGAGTTTTCTGGTAGTTTGTATTCAGCAACAGTAACTGGTCTCTAATGTAGTGGCCATTTTAATACCAGTACTTTAAATGGATTTTCTTTTCAAGACCTACAGTATTAAAAAAAAATAGTCAAGACTTAGATTTAAATATAGGCAGAAACCTTTGGATTCCCAGATGTTTGCGACTCTCTAAGCATGTGGATAAGGCTGAATTAGAAATGGTAGGCATTATTTTCATAAAGTCTGGCAGCAGTTCTGCCATGTGAAAACAGCTGCTGGCTCTAAAGAGGAAGGGTTGCACATATTCAATATCAAAACTAATATTGGTTTATTAAAAATGCATTATTGCTTTGTTCATTCCGTCAAATGACAGGTGCAAAACTCATACATCTTTATTTAAAATTCAGAGATTAAACAGGATATTGAACATGCTGTCTTGAACTGTTTTAGACAACTGTACTGCTCCTTCATGCACAACAGATAAAATAAAAATAGAGATTTCAAGGATGTATACAGGGCAAAATTCAATTTCCAAAAAAAAAATTTTATTTTGACCTTCCCATAGTTGAGAATGTCCTTGGTGACATTTATTTCCAGAGGGTTGAGACAAAGAGCATCCTTGACAGGCCATGATGCTAATTCTACTGCTCTCCATCACTTAGGGAGGCGTGATGGTGACTTGTTAATGATTGATTATGTTACAAAATTGAATACATTTGATACAATATGAATCCATTAAGAAGCATCTGCCATAGACTTTCATCAATAATCTTGCAATGCATAGGTAAATAAGACAATTCTTAGAACTAACAAAAACATAGTTCATGACTAATTCCTTAAATTCTGCTAAAGACCAAAATATGGAATCACCTTCAACTTCTTTTTACACAGCCACCAGAGAACATCTTCCTCTTTTTGTGCTAGCATGTTTTATTTCGATTAAAGCTTGATTACTTATTTTCTTCACCAGAATTGGCCCCAAATATTTTTGACCCTTTATCAGAATTCAAATTCAATTTCAACAGATAAGTCTTTGAAAATATTGAGAACTATTGAAAATAACTTGAAAGCCATTCTATTTTTTTTAAATGTCAAACTTATCTTAAACATTAACAAGAACACTTACATAAGGGCTTCTCAAGGAAACAATTTTGAAGAAGAGTTACTGTATTTTTGAACAAAAGCCATTATCATAATTTATACTGAAACATTGTTCTTGGTATTTGTGTCCTAGCTTGCATTTCTATATTGTAAACCTTGAAAACTGTGATCTTTGCAAATGACTGTTATCTTTGCAATTTTCTTTGCTTTACTCTCATTTCAACAAAGATATCTAACAAAAATCCATGAGCACAGTCACATCAAATATGGCACGTGACTCAGCCTTGCAGAAGAGAGTTGGGATTAATATAGTAGTATTAACGTGGACAGTGGAGACGGCCTCAGCATCAATGCTAGTGATTATAACAATCTCATCAATATCATTGGGTCAACATGCCAGTTATCTTACACTTATCTCTACTGTACTACGTGATATAAAATTTTCGATACTATTACATGGCCCAGGAGGGAAACTCATAAAGTCATTTTTAAGATTTATGAGATAATGATATTAGGACCTTTTTTTGAAAGGGTTATCTTTTGAATCAAATACAAAAGAATATAGAAAAAGAAGAGTCGGGCATTATTATGACTATATTGATGATATGGGCTTTTATTTTTCTTTTCAGTCAAAACCACGAAAGAATTTTCTAAAAAGAGTTTTTTTCTTGCCACCACTTTCGCAGAAAGCAATACAGATAGAGAAGCCAAATAATACCCTTCAAACTGAGGTTTGTTTGATGTTTCAAATCCTGAAACACCTTTAGAATTATACCTATAATAGTGGCTTGGTATTTAATGTTATTTTACTTTTCCTTTCTTTTTCATCTGTTTTTAAGTAGGTTTACAGACTAGCATTCAAAGCCAATTGAACAGGGAGATGAAAGTCTACAGAGAGAGAGAAGGAAAGAAAGGCTTTGTTGATAGCAGTTATAGAAGGGAATAGATTGAAACTAGTCAAACAGGACCAAAAGAGGGAAAAACAACTAATAGTTGAAAGGAAAGACAGTAATCTTGAGAAAATACTAGTACCACTATAAGAGCTCAAATTTTTACTAGAAAGTGTTTAAAATGAATTTAATATTGGCATATAAAGAATTCTGAAGATAGGAAAAAGAAGGTTTCTACAATATTGTTTTTGCTATTATAGAATATTCTCAAATAGTCAGAGGGACTCTCCTCTTCTCTCCTGCTGTTTGCCTTCAGGCTATTTCACTGCTCATTAGCACCTGCACCAGAGAGTGGGCAGGAGGAAAAAAAGAGCTGAAACATGAGTCAGTCAATTACAGTTCTCATTAGGGGCTCTGGCAAAAAATGTATGGGTGGGCGGAGTCCGAAAATAACAGCTAAAGAGAGATGTGGGGATTATCCGTGGTATTCTCTTGTCCAAATCATTCTGCTCCCTGAATATCAGAGATAATTGCATGTTGACTATATTAGAATATATTTCCATAGCAATTACTGACATATTTGCTGAAGGGAAACAAAGCAAAAGGGTGAAGCAATTATCTAGGTCAGTGGTTCTCAAATTTGAGCTTGCATTGGAATCACCTGCAGAGCTTCTTTTAAAAAGGCAGATTGTTGGGCTCCACCCATAGAGTTTCTGATAGAATAGATGTGGGCTGGTGCCCAAGAATATGAATTTCTAGCAATTTCCCAGGTGCTGCTGCTGTTGCTGCTGCTGGTCCGTGGATCATACTTCAAAGATCATTGATCTAGATAATTCAGAAAACATTACACAGTTGCTAACAAGGAATGTAATTGACTGGTTTTAATTTTTTCTTCTCATAGAACTTATGAATTCCTATATGATTTCTTACAAGAATTCTAGCAGCCATGCCATTGCACTCCTATACAAAATTGTGTATTACCAATTTTCCCATGGTTTTCCTGAAAGGATGAGCATCTATCAAGACAGTGTCAGGTAGGAAGAAATATTCTTTTACCCTCTAGGTTCTTCTGACTGGTCTAAGAATTAAATTGACATGAGACAGATTAACAGAAGAAAATCAGACAAAGTTGAATAACATTTCTACATGGCAGAAACCTAGGAAAATTGAGTAACTCACCAAAATGGTGGAAGCCACCACCTTAAATACCATCTTCAGCTGAAGACAAAGGAGGATGTTGGGGGTAGTGGTCTGGGACTTCAAAAGGGAGAAAGGCAATTCACATGGAGGTGGAAAAGCAAATGTTTGGTAAACAAGTGTGTGCCATGCCTTGCAAAGACAATGGGGCATGGGGAGGACTTTGATCAAATGGGCCTTGCTAGGTTCCTCCCTGTCTATCACACCTAGTTTATTACACTAACAGTTAGCTATAGTATTAGCTCTTTCTTGAAACAGGATGTCTGTCTTAAATTCTTTTAGGCAGTTAGGGGGAAGGTTAAAGTTTCTTTCTGAGTCTTTTGTTCTTAAAAATAATCAAGCCAAAGAGACACATTTTGGGGTGGCAAATTCTGATCCCCACAGCAGTATTTCATGATGTTTAATCAGGCAACACCTAGAATCAGAAGATTCGAATTTAGGGGCAGGTCCAGTGGTGTAGTGGTTAAGTTCGCATGCTCCGCTTGGGCAGCCTGGGGTTTGCAGGTTCATATCCCAGGTGTGGACCTACACACTGCTTATGAAGCCATGCTGTGGCAGATGTCCCACATATAGAGTGGGGGAAGATGGGCATGGATGTTAGCCCAGGGCCAGTCTTCCTCAGCAAAAAGAGGAGGCTTGGCAATAGATGTCAGCTCAGGGCTAATCTTCCTCACACACAAAAAAGCACTCAAATATAAACCCCAACTGAACCAGTTTTGATTCCTATGACCTGGGGAAATCAAACTCTCCATTCTTTAGTTTCCAATCCTCATTCATTTAGTTAAAAAAAAACAAAATATACTGAGCAAAAATTGTATGTCTGGTACTCTGATGAGAATTGAGGACACACTGAAAACAATTCAAATATTAACTTTATCTTGTAAAGATTAAATCGGATAATCTATGTAAAGTACTTTAAAAAATACCTGGAACACAATAGGTACCCAAAATCAACGTTACCTAAGATTGTAGTTGTACTGATTTTGTAGTTCTTATCTTTATTAGTATTAATTTTCATTTATTTAATCATAAATGAGATTAAACATCTTTAGTATAGGTATAGCTATTTATTTTTCATGTCTTTTATCCAGGTTTTCTATTTTTTATATATTTTTAGACTTTTATTCTTTGTAGGATTTGTATATGTTAAATACACAACTTTGTGTTTACTATGTGTATGGCAAATACAGTCCCTTTTGTTATTTGCCTTTAGCATTAAATGTGGAATGTATGTCCTATTAAAATTTTTAATTTTTCAAAGTTTAAGCTTTCAACATCTCCATAATGATAATCACATGAACATCAAGCTTAAGCAAGATTTCCTGCTGCAACATTTCATACTATGTAACTGTATTTTCTTTTAGAAATTTTATGGCTTCCTTTTTTATCATTTAAATATTAATGCATTTGAAAGTAGGTTTAAATTGTAAGGTAATCCCTAACTTTTTTTTATATAAATGTTTTCCCAACATCATTTATTGGATAACCTTTCCTTTGGACTATTTGAAAAGTAGATAAGGTCAGATACATAATGGGACCCAGATTTTGTTGGACCTTGAAAGCTATTTTCAGATTCTGACTTCTATTCTGAGCGCCATGTTGAGCCACTGCAAGGGTTGATCAAAAGAGTGTCATGATATTACATACATTTTAAAATAATTTTATACAGATCGCTGTCTGGAGAATAGACTATAGTCAGGAAGAAATGGAAGAAGACAGTCCTGTTGGGATCCTAAGGCAGTCATCTAAGGGAGAGTTAAGGAACTTTTGGACAGGAGTGATAGCAGTAGAGGTGGGAAGAACTGGTTGGGTTTTGCTAATGGAGAAGCAGCTTTGAACATGGTAAATTTGTGTGCTGTGTATTAGACACACACTCAGAGATATAGAAAGTAAGCATCTGGCTGTAGAAAACCAGCTTATCTGAGGGGAAAAAAACAGTGTTCATTCAATCTGTCTTTATCAATAGTAAATTAACAAGATTCTATTCAAATTGTCCTCAGGTAGGCTCAAGGCCCGATCTTGCTAGGGGGTGCTATAGGTGGGAAATTAATCTTTAATTCACTTTGGGAAGAGTCTTAAAATTCCCTTCTGCACTCGTATAATGAGAAACTCTACTCATGAGAATGTTATGCGTTTGAACAATATGGCTTCAGAAAATAATTGTTGAGGATTATTGAAAAGGTATATGGGTGGAAGGAGTGAGTCTTACTCAGATTTATATCTGGAATTGCTCAGATTTAAATCTGGAAAATCATGCTGAATACATGAATGGTATCCTTGGGGGAAGAGATTTAAAATATTTAACAATGCTTTGGCTGCAACATTGAGGTCAGAGGTTGATATTATTGGATGGTTATCAGTCATTGTGACTCAGTGAATAACAGTCACGTGGTTATAGAGTCAGGATTTAAGGAACAAGATGTTAACCTGACTGATTTTGACTTGAACTAACCTTGTTAAGTAAGCTTGGCATGACATCACAAGAGTGAAGTTGTGTTTTATGATCTTCTCTTTTGATAAAATGATCACAAGTCACATCAAACAGGCATTCTGTCTTATTCACAGCTATTTTGCAGTGCTCAGCAGAATTTCCAATATACGGTAAATGGTCAATCAATATATATTAAGTGATTATATATGTAATTTTTATGAAGCAACTGTTACCTAGAAAATGTTGATTTATTTTCTAATACTATACTTTTCAAGATATCCTAGAACTTCCATTAAAATTCTATAAGTGAGTAATACTATTTAATATATCCAATATTTGCTAACAGAAATTATAATTTTGCTGTCTCAAATTCTATGACTTTATTACCCAAATGAATAATTTTTGTGCCTATTTTGTGCATTTTTAGATCCCATCACTTTTTATTTATTTATATTTCCTTTTTTGTTTGTTTGTTAGGAAGATTAGCCCTGAGCTAACATCTGTTGCCAATTTTCCTCTTTTTGCTGAGGAAGATTGGCCCTGGGCTAACATCCGTACCCATCTTCCTCTAGTTTATATGGGACGCTGTCACAGCATGGCTGGATAAGCGTTGTGTCTGTCCGTGCCTGGGATCCGAACCTGCAAACCCTTGGCCGCTGAAGCGGAGCCAGTGAAGTTAACTGCTATGCCACCAGGCTGGCCCCTAGATTGCCTTTAAAAATGCACCCTAGTTTATGCCAATGTTCTTGAGAGAATTTCTTTTAAAAGTGAACTAAAGTTATTTTTTAATAATTTTTAAAAATTTTACAATTTTATATGAACAAAATATAGTAAATATTCACTGAGCTATCAGAGTAATAACACTCCACAAGAGAGAAGTGGATAATTTCAAAACAGCATGAATATCTTTTGAATATTAGGTAGATCCATATGAAATCACTGATATTCAACCATTTCTAATCTATGTAAATAGAAATTTCATATTTTCAGTCATTTTATTTATTTTTCATTGCAGTTTGTCTAAATCTTCTTTCTATTAGTTTATTTCTTTCTTTCTTTATTTAATATTTCATGTATTTCTTGACTTTATTAGTCAATTATTTTTAATTTGTTGGGAGAGTTATTTTATATATACTTCTCTGAAAAAATATATAATAAAATAATTATCTTAATGGATTTTTCCTGAGTAGTATAATAGTAGAATTACAACTTAAATGATACTCTCAATAGTTTGGCCTATTTTATAATCCACTTTTAGAAATTTTAGTAAAAAGTTAAATGTATGTAAACAAACTTTTTCAAAACCTGATCATAGTATTTTCCTCAATTTCTATTTTCTTCCCATTATTCACATATACTTTTCTCACCTGTGATTTTTTAAACTTTGTTTAGGACATCTTCAAATAACCTATTTTCAGGCCTCAAAAATTATTATAATTTGAAAATAAAGTAGATTTCTAAGTGTATTCTTTATTTATACACTTCTGCTAGATGCCAACAACCAAGTTTAATTAGGAATTAGACAAACCTGAATTTGCATCTTAGCCTTGTCGTTGACTCTGTGAATAACATTGTACAAGTTATTTAAACCCACAGGTATTAATTTTTCATCTGCAAAATGAGGTCTAACTCACAGAGTTATTGAAAAATTAAATTATACATTTGTTTAGCCTATAACAGTGTCAGGCACATGTTAAACCTTCTAGAAATAAAAGCATTTCAAATGTGTACCATTTTGGGGTTCATGGTAAATGTTTTCATTGCTATACATTGTTTCTCTAAACTTTCTCAAAGGTGTAATGGCCTTTACACAAAATGTAGTATTTCAATTGAATAAGGGATATGACAGTATATTCTCCTTGTAAAAATTTAAATATTACTGAGTAAATCTCAGAATTCTCAGAAACAATTTTTGTGTTTTTGCTGTATATCTTCCAGGTCTTTTTCTATACTTTGCTTATTCTATACAATTATAGGTATGCAGAGTTTCTCACACTATTTGCCTTTTTTTTTTTTACCTAAATGGTATTGTGTTCAATCTAATGTTTTGCCATTTGTTTTTTTCACATAATATTTATAGGATCCATCTATATCCAGTAATATGAAGCTACCTCTGTTTTCTACCTAAAGCATGGACTGACACATAGCTAATGCCACAATTCTCTACTTACAAACATTTAGATTGATTTCAGTCTGGTCACTATTAGAAAATATACTGCAATGAGCATCTTTATACAAATATGCAACATTTCTCTAGTGTATATCCCACTAACAGGATTTCTGAGCCATAATATGTGCATTATTCTTAATTTTATAACATCAAAAAATTGGCCTCCAAAATAGCTATAACAATATAGAAACCCTTTAGCTGCATGTAAGATTTCCTCTTTTTTCCACATACTTACTAATAGTCAATATTTTTTAACTTCTTATTTTTGACAAATTGATGAGTAAAATAATGCTCTTTCATTGTTGCTTTAATTTGATTTCTCTAATAATTGATAGAATCAATTATCTTCTCATATGTTTAATGCTCATTTGTATTTATGCTTCTGTGAAATGCCTGTTTAAATTCTTTGCTTATTTTTCTTTTGAGAATAATAATAATATTATCATTATATTCTGTATATCATTTGGCTGTTATAACAGTGCGAAGATTTTCTCCTTGAGGGCCAATAGTCTTTAAAATTTATTTATAGTGCTTTTTTTCACATAAGAAGGTTTATAATTTTGATATATTCAGATTTATTATATTTTAGCTTTTCATGTGTTCTTGGAAAAACCCTCCCCTTGACCCAAGGAGGATATATTTTCTCTTTCATATTTTCATTTAATTTTTTTATTCCTTTTAAAAAATGTTTATGGTTTTTAATACATCAGGAATTATTTTTGGAACAGTGTAAGATAGGGACTCAGTGGATTCCTTTCCTAAACATTTCCCAGCATAGTTTATTGAACATTCTTTCCTATCTGATTTGAAATATGACTTTTATATCATAATAAGTTCTCATATCTACATGGGTCTATAAGGCAGTTTTTCTTTTCTTTTTATTTATTTATTTAGTTAGTTAGTTAGTTAGTTGGTTATTTAGTTATTCTTTCTTGAGGAAGACTGGCCCTGGGCTAACATCCGTGCCCCTCTTCCTCTACTTTATACAGTACTCCGCCACAGCATGGCTTGACAAGCGGTGTGTTGGTGTGTGCCCGGGATCCGAACCTGCAAACCCCGGGCCGCCACAGCGGAGCGCACGCACTTTACCACTGCACCACCGGGCCAGCCGCAAGGCAGTTTTTCTTTTTAACTTCAAGTCTTTGTTTTTTTAGAGGCCAACTATAAATTTTAAGGTTAAAGAAATTCTCTGTAATTTTACATGAAGCTTTGTGAGTTCAAATATGCATTTCTCTTGAGTAACCTTAACTTTAATCAGATCCTTAAATAGTCATACACACACACACAAACACACACACACACACACAACGCAACATGTTGAAAGACATTGCATTTATTTATTTTTTTATTGAGATCATATTGGTTTATAACATTGTGTAATTTTCAGTTGTACATTATTGTATTTCTGTTTCTGTATAGGCTGCATTATATTCACCACCAATAGTCTGTTTTTTATCTGTCACCATACATATGTGCTCCTTTTCCCCCTTTCACTCCCCCCACCTTTTTTCCCTCTGGTCACCACCAATCTGTTCTCCTTATCCATATGTTTATCTTCCACATATGAGTAAAATCATACGGTGTTTGTCTTTCTCTGGCTGGTTTATCTCTTTTAGCATAATAACTTCAAGGTCCATTCATGTTGTCACAAGTGACACGATTTTGTCTTTTTTATGGCTGAGTAGTATTCCATTGTATTTATATACCACATGTTTATCTGTTCATCCATTCATGGGCACTTGGGTTGCTTCCATGTCTTGGCTATTGTGAATAATGCTTTGATGAACATAGGGATGCATAGATCTCTTTGTATTGTTGATTTCATTTTCTTTGGATAAATCCTCAGTAGTGGGGTACCTGGATTATATGGTATTTCTATTTTTAATTTTTTGAGAAATATGCGTACTGTTTTCCATAGTGACTGCACCAATTTGCATTCCCACCAGCAGTGTATGAGGATTCCCTTTTCTCCACATC
This sequence comes from Ceratotherium simum simum, assembly GCF_057802395.1. Lineage (NCBI taxonomy): Eukaryota > Metazoa > Chordata > Mammalia > Perissodactyla > Rhinocerotidae > Ceratotherium > Ceratotherium simum. The sequence goes on along the minus strand of NC_141935.1, from coordinate 11,943,520 downwards.
CTCTCTAACACTTATTATTTCTTGTCTTGTTGATTATAGCCATTCTGATGGGCATGAGGTAATATCTCATTGTAGTTTTGATTTGCATTTCCCTAATAATTAGTGACATTGAACTTCTTTTCATGTGCCTGTTGAAGAAGCAATGTAAGTGAACCTTTCCACCAGAATTGCTGCAATAGAATCATGTTGAGGCTACTAAGGAGGCAGAAATCAAAAAGCATTAGAGATGATGTTGATCGTCATTGTTTTCTGGGTAGGTAGTAAAATGTTTCAGCACATATAAAGAAAGGCCTTTTAATGAGTATACTTAAACTTTCCTTGGAAGTTTTATAGTTTGCCCTATAGCCATCTGGGCTCAGTTTTATTTCTTTCAAATTACTTGATCATTGCTTCTACTTCTAGCACTGTAGGGGCAAGGAGGTTTTCTGCTTGAGCTCTCGAGAGCTGAGGAAAATCTGAATTAATCAAAAATTGGCATGTTCTCACTGCTAAATTTTCAAGGGAGTTTCCTCTATATGGAATGTTTGATAATACTGAAACCAGCATCTGTTACAGTTTTTGCTTTGTTTGCTGCTGTGTTGAGATTGGATTGTTGGTTGTTTGTCACTGTGTTGAGGCTTATTGTTTTCCTAATTGAAAGGCCAACAGCTGGCTCTTTTTGTTACACTAATTTCCCTAAATGCTATTAAAATACTCCTTGGTTTAAAACGCAAAAGTACGATCATAAATACCTAAAAATTCTCTCTCACATATATGTAACAGAAGGTCCTGATGCAAAATAGCAGAAATAGATGTTAAATTTTGAATAACACGTAAGTATTAAGCACAGATGCTGTTTGTTTACAAGTTCTCAATTTAGGAGCATCCTTCCTAACTAAAATATTATATATTATATAAAATACTTTAACTTGTATTACTCATTAATCCTGTACCTTCTGTAATGTATGCTTGTTTACCCCTAAGGGAACTGTAGTAGGTCATGGCAAGTTTTCAGAAATTGTGTGTCTGTGAGGAAGAGGGGCAGAAATGAAAATTACATTTTGGAATTAATTGTTGGCTTTGCATGATACTTAAATTTATTGAATTAAACAAGTATAAGAAGGGGCCAGCCCCACGGCCTAGTGGTTAAGTTCAGCGTGCTCTGCTTTGGTGGCCCGGGTTCAGTTCCCGGGCGTGGACCTACACCACTTGTCAGTGTCCATGCTGTGGTGGTGACCCACATACAAAATAGAGGAAGACTGGCACAGATGTTAGCTGAGGGTGAATCTTCCTCAAGCAAAAAGAGGAAGATTGGCAATAGATGTTAGCTCAGGGCAAATATTCCTCAGCAAAAAAAGAAATTAAAGGGAGAAACTTACCGGAAGAACTACGTGCTAAAATTCGATTTATTAGGTTAAGTGACAAAAACAAAATCTTTGACTATGAACCAAGAATAAAGTGTCTATCTGCATGGAATTTTTGAATTAAAAAAATATTTTCAAAGTTTTTCTACTTAATCTCCATTATATACAATTAAGCATCTTGGTCAACAGAAAAACTTATTTGCACGGTTATTTCCTGTAATGATTTGTGATAGGCTTATCAGAATAATTGTAACAGCCTGCTTTCCTTCTTTCTTTCCTTCCTTCTTCCTTCTTTCCTCCATCCCCCGTCTCATCCTTTTTCCCTTCTTTTCTCTTCTTTCTTTCTTATTTTATTGATTTTATTAATTTTTTTTTTGCTTGAGGAAACTAAGATGAAAAAAATCAAATCAAAAAAGAAAGTAAAGTGGCCCACATCTGATGATTTATCAGAGAAAAATCTAACTTAATGCTAGTTGCATCGTGACCAAAAGTAAAAATTCCCAGTCTACCTTCCACTGAGAAACTTAATAACTATTCTGTAATTAATACGATTGTAAAATATTAACTTCACTGAATGTAAATGTTGGTAAATACAGAAAAGGACAATAAATGTATAAAATAATATTCCCGGAAAATATACGCCATGAGATTTTCACTTCTGAGTAGGAAAGAATAGGTCACCGGCAGGCTAGTGCTACTTGTACAACAATTAAAAGCATTTGAATAAAGCACAAGTACTAGATTTTAAAGGCATCAGAGGAGAGTAGAAGCCATAAAAATGTTGTAAACTGAAATTCCAGACGAGAAAGTCCTGTTTTCAAGCAAGGAGTCAATTTGCATTCACTTTCTTCCCAAGAGGCGTTTGTCTATTCTGGGCCCCGGCTGAATGAAGCTCCGGCCATGAAAACGTTTCTCTGGGGAAAGAGGAAACAGCAGAGCTTTGGGCAGCTGTGTGGATATAGAGTACAATATAACTTCAGAGGCCTCAAACATGTAGCCATTTTTTTTCTATGAGATATTTGCTGAGTTTGGGGGCTCTACAAGAGATTGTTAGAGCTAAGCCAATGGCCTCTAAAACACAGCAAAAACTCCCTCTGTCTTGCAGTGGTCGGGAAAGAAATACCTGCCAGGGGGAATGGGCTTGGCCCAAACACTCTGCTGCTCTCCCTTTCAGGAGATTTGCCAAATTTTGAAGCTGAGTGAGGTGAGTGGCTGGAGAGCTGATCTGGGGACCTCTGAAGAACAGAGCTGGATCTCCCTCAATCTTTGGGTGCTATGGAGATGGAGATGTACCAGGCTCTCTATCAGAAATTGAGAGGCCACACCCAGGTACAAATAGATATAGATGGTGTGGAGGAAATCTTACCAAAATGTTAAGGAACGTCAGGCCAGCACAGTGCCTGATGCTACTGAGGGGAATGACCCTCACCCTATCTGCCTAACAGAGGATAGAGGGGACACCATGCAAAGATAATCTTCTCTGGACGCTCTCTGGTTCTTTTAGTCATGATGGCCAGTATATCTTAAAAAACTACAAAACATGTAAAGAGTCAACAAAATGCGACCAACAATAAAGAGTAAAAGAAAATAGAAGTAGACACATTGCACAAAATTCAGTTTATATTTTTAAACTGCTTTATATCTTTCCACTTTTCCTTTTTTGATTTTTCAATCTTTGGATATATCACATATCAATGTGGCATATGAGAATTATAATCCTATCTACAGAACATTTACTATGTACTTATTACCTAAATCCTGAATAGGCTCATGTTTATGAATTTAAAATTTGTAATGACACACTCATTGTTAAACATATAGATAATTCGGAATATAAATCAGAAAAAAAATGAAATAGATAAATTAATAGACTACCGATATAAAAAAATGTAATTGGCTAAATATGTAGTTGCTTTTATTTTTCAAGTACAAAATTTGTGTGAGCCATTTCAGTACATACAAAAATACCCCTTTTTATAATTGACAGCTTCTCCTAGGGAGAGGAAATTTAAGTTATGATTATTGTTAATTAAGAGTGGTTCAGTTCAGTTGATGGGCTGCTGTTGCTGACCTCCCAAAATGAAATATGATTAAGTGTTATCAAAAAGATAATAATTTACTGAACTCAGACAGGGCCTTTTAAATGTTATATAAGTTAAGATTAATTGGAGCATTCCTCAAACCTCTGAAGTGTCTTACTTTTCATGGAAAAAGAAGTAAAGAAATTGTATTCAGGGAAGCTGTCATGACAAAAGGTGCACTCTGTAATTCTCTGTTCTTTGTTAGAAGGTGTTAAATTTGGAATATAACATGAACTTAATTTTTCTATTTAAAATCTAAGAGAATTTTAACTCATTATTTGCTTTAGTTGTTTTATCTTAATATAAATATTAATTAACATATATTGAGCATCTAACATATCCAGGATATGGATTTCAGCTCTGGGAAAAAGAATCAATAAGATATAACTCCGATGTATTTCAGGTACTACAATTTTTATTTCTAGAGAAATTGGACAGGTGTAAATTTCTTTTTATAATAAGTAATTTCTTCAATCAATGGTCACCAGCTTCTCACATACCAGCTCATTCCTTTTAATACCTTAAACTCAATAATCTTTTGACTCAAATATAACAACTGACTTCATATTCAAATCATAATGCTTGTTAAATCTAATTACCTGCTTATAATACAACAATTGTACACTATTATAGAATGTAGATTAAGAAAAACTTAAAACCATATTGACTGCTTTCATTTAAATTTATTGCTGTGAAACTCAGTGTATTGTAATGCTTCCTGGAAATCATATTATGCTTCCCTTTCCTGTTTAACTTCCCACTATTCTGAAGAACTATTTTACATTTTCTCTTTTTTCCTCAAATGGCCAATAACTTCTCTTTCACCCTCACTTTCAACTTATTATTTCTCCTTCTTGATACACTGTCTTCACTTAGCTCCCCCATTGAATCTGCTCTTTAGAAAACTACCAAGAACTTTAATGTGAGAAAAACAAATGGCTAATTCACAATTTTCATTTTAATTGACCTATTAGAAGCATTTTTCACTATTTATCAAAATTTTCTCCTTGATATACTTTCCTCCTCAGCTGTCAGGACATCACTTTCTCTTGACTTTCTTCCTCTTGGTTAAATTTTTATCAGACTCCTTTGCTAGTTCCTCTTCTTCCTCTCCTCTTAATGTTGGAATGGCCTAAGGGGCATCTTTAGTCCTCCTCTTTATATCATTCCCTTGACAATCTCATTCAGTGTCATGGTTTCATCTACTTATCTAGACTCTCCTCTCAAACTCCAGACTCAGATGCCAGTTGTTTCCTAGACAGCTCTACTTAGCTATGTTATTGACATCTTACGTACCACAGCCAATACTGTACAGTGATCCCTGATTTTCTTACAAAATCTGTTTCATGTATGGTTCCTAACTGAGTTGATGGCAACAACTTCCTTCCAGGCCAAGGAATCTTCAATTTAACCTTAACTTCTTTTTTACTCTCATAACTCATGTACAATCCTTTGGGAAATCATTTTGATGATCCCTCAAAAATATATATAGAATTCAACTCTCTCTCACCACCTTCACTTCTACTATCCTAGTCCAAACCATAATTCTTTCTCAGCTGGATTATTGCAATATCATTTCTACTTGTTTCCACCCCGCCTCCTTATTGTTGATTCTCAACAGAGCCAGAGCAATCCCTTTAAACCACAAGTTAGATATTGCACATATATCTACCTCAAAGCTTCCTATTGCTCCCTATTCTGCTCAGAGTGAAGACTAATATTCAAAGTCTAAAGGACTCTACATGATCAGACATCTATTTGCCTCTTCAACACATCTTCTAGTGCTTATTATGTTCCAGCCACACCTGCCTCCTTATTCTTCCTCAAACACAGCAGGTATCCACTAGGCTCAGGGACTTTGCAGTTTATTCTTCTGCCTGTAAAGATTTGTCCCTCAAATATCTATATGGATGGCTCCTCTCCTTCTTTGAGTCTGTACTAAAATGTCACTTTCTCAATGAGTCCTTTTCTGACTATACCTAATACGTTGTAACCGTTTTCCCCAGCACTGCCAATATGCTTTATTCGACACACATTTTCATTGCCATAGTGTATGTTACATTTAAATTTCTATATAATTTATTTTAATTGCTTATTGTCTATCTCCCCTAACTATAATATTATTTAGACTACCAAAAGTAGGGATCTTTGCAATTTTCACTGACATACTCCATGCACCTCAAACTTTGCTTAGCACGTTTCTAAATAAATATTTGTTGAATGAGTAAACACACTGTTTGTTCCCAGATTTTTCAACAATTTGTGGCACTTAAAGCACTTTACCTTGTTTGTAGATATCAAAATCTACTGCTTCATAGTTGAGATCTATAACAGACTCCTTCTCTGAGCTAGTTCTAGTTTACCCTGAATCCTTTTCTGATGTATCTGATGCCCCAACTGTGTTTGAAGTCTGCTGTATAAATGTAGCTTTTATTACGTACTCAGATTCCAAGAGAGAAGTTATAAAAATAACATACTAAAATATATGCTTGATTACTTAATAATTTAAAAAAAGCAGTGAATTTCCTGAAAAAATAATGCTTCATGATTAGTTATGAAAAACAAAGGCCTGTATGCCAAAAGTTTTAAACGACAAAACATTTCATGGCAATTCAGAATTGGCCCCAAAGATTTAAAAAATGACATGAAACACTTTTTAAAAAATTAAAGGAAAATGAAATAAGATCCATGAACTAAAAATAAATGAGTTCTCTTTCCTATGGGATGCATTTTTGTAAAGTATTGCTAAACAAGTTGCAACTGAACTCCAAGAAAAGAGATTGCCTCAATATAAAGAAGTCAATAGTTTTTTAATATTTTACCTTTCAACAGTTTCTAATGAAATTTCCATGCTTTGAGAAAGAACCTTAAAGAAGTATGATTTTGTTTTGTTTGTTTCCGAGGTAGAGGAACTTGTGATGTTTTATAATTTTACACAATAAATAGTAAATATCCTCTAACTTCAGTAGCAACCCTGGTTTAGATTGGCTGGGTTTTTTTCTATTATATTTGCAATTTAACTGCAGTTCTAGTGACGCTTCCCCCATCTCCTATCTAATAACAGCAGCTAATCAAAAAGAGTATTTAGTAACACTGCCAGAGAGTCAACGGTTAGCCTTTATTACACTTGGTATGTGTGTATGTGTCTGTGTGCCTGCTTTTTAATCAACAGGTGCATTCCTAGATTGCTCTTGGTAGTAATATTGTCACTGCAGTGCCTTCTACTACCTAGCTGTGGTAATCCTAATAGCTGTTTTCTAGTGTTAAATACTGTCATTCAGGAACAAAGTAAGATCACGCTTTACAACCATTTTAACTCAGGCATGGACTGTGGTTTACTTTGGCCAGCGAAATGTGAATGGAAGATAAATGTACATCTTGGCAGAAATTTGAAGAACCAGCTTGCTTCTCACTACAGTCACTTTCCCCCTTCTCTGCACTCTTATCCTAGAAGCATATATCAAGATGGAGCCTACATTAGACTGTGTCCCTGAGTAAAGACAAAGAGAAGATATGGAAAACAGTATGGATAGTCCTCAAAAAATTAAGACTAGAACTACCATATGATCCAGCTATTCCACAGCTGGGTATTTATCCAAAGAACATGAAAACATGAATGTGAAAAGGTACATGCACCCCTGTGTTCATTGCAACATTATTCACTATAGCCAAGTCTTGGAAACAACCTAAGCGCCCATCAGTGGATGAATGGATAAAGAAGATGTGGTATATATACACAATGAAATGCTACTTAGCCATAAGAAACAGTGAAATCCAGCCATTTGCAACAAAATGGATGGATCTTGTGGGTATTATGCTAAGCTAAATAAGTCAGAAGGAGAAAGTCAAATACATACCATATGATTTCACTCATAAGCGAAAGATAAAAACAACAACAACAACAAACAAACACATAGATACAGAGATTAAATTGGTGGTTACAGAGAGGAAGTGGGGGAGAGAGGAGGGTGAAAAGAGTAATAGGGCACACGTGTATGGTGATGGATGGTAATTAGTCTTTGGGTGGTGAACATGATGTAGTCTACACAGAAATTGAAATATGATGATGTACACCTGAAATTTACATGCTATAAACCAATGTTACCTCAAAAAAAAAAAAAAAGACCATGAGCAGAGTCCCCATGATAACCCATGAGAGGTATGTAGCATGAAGGAGGAATAAACTTCATTATTTTATGCCACAAGGATGTTTGAAATTGATTATTTCCATCACATATCCTGGCCTCTTTCAGATGACTGATAAATTGGAACCAAAAGTCTTTTGCAAATAACGTCAAGTATGTGGCATGGTCTTTGGAATCCATCGAAGAGTGGGGGGTTGGAAGGTATTGGACTTGGAAGTTATCAGAGCCATTCATGTTATCCAGTGGCGAAAGCATAGTAAACCACTTGCCTATAATAAGCTTAAAGCTCTAAGTCCAAAATCAGCAAACTTTCTGTAAAGGACTAGTGTTTTAGACTTTGTGGGCCATATGGTCTCTGTTGCAACTACTCAGCTCTGCCATCATAGCAGGAAAGTGGACATAAACAATTTGTAAAAAAATGGATGTGACTGTAGTCTAATAAAATGTTATTTACCAAACCAGGTAACTTGATGGCTGCCGAGGTCAACAAAGAGAGTTAAGAGCATAGGCTATTAACTATTGGCTACATTAGACAAGGGACCACAAGGAAAGAAGTGAGCTCAGAAAACAATTGGCCATGTTTTGGCCAACATATGAAAGCAGAAATTCAGAGACTTACAGATTGGAAGAAACAACTTCTTCTTAAACTCAAAGAGTCAAAGATACAATATAGACATGCTGTTAGCCACAAAGACTTATTAAATCTCAGCTTCTTACTAAGGATAAAATAAAAGGTGTAGCTGTCACACTCATGTTTAACACTTCTGACTGGATTAACATGGTACCCAAAAAATCTTTTCAGGAAAACAAGTGTCTAAGGGAAAAGAAAGAAAGAATGTCTTTCCCAGGGAGAACTGATATGCACAAGTTACACATACTACAGTTGTTTAGTTACGTCTCCAAAGAATTTTGGGTGTGGTTTTTGGCACACACAACAGGCTGAAATCAAACAAATAATATGCCTAGCAAGTTTCTGAGACAGTTGCACTGCTAAATGAAAAACCATCATCTTGGGTTAAAAGAAATTATAATTGTTCAGTACTTAAAACTCTTCCTTGAGCCTCTTACCTTCTATGTGCAGGAACAGGTCAAGACAGACGCTCAGCCCACAAGGATGGAACTGAGAAGACAATTAAAAAGGAACAAAACTCTGCATGATGACAGGCTGATGTAGAGAATGAACTAGGAAACTATTTTCTGAGAGTAGAATCTGAGTTGAAGCTAAGAACATGCTCCATTCCCAAGACATGAGATAAGAGTCTCCACCCAACATTTATCTTCTGAAATTTGAATATTTCTATAAAAAGGGACTGCTATATGGCTTCATTTCTTTTTTCCAAAGGGTGAGTGTTTATTATGTTATCCTGTCCCAAAGCTACCACCCTTTACTGGGTTTGTGGAGAGTATATTATTAGTCTTCTTAGTTCATAAGTCTCCAGACTTCGACCAGTTGTAAGATTTTCCCAAGAGCCTGAACATGGAGTGTGATGAGTTATTGCGATGGACTTTTGGGATATCTCCCTTGAGGAGGGGTCAAAATACTATGTATGCATGAAAAATGAACTTTTATTATAAAAAGATGGGATAGTCCATCCATTAGGATTATTCACCAATGTGCGACGGCATCACTTCAGAAACACAGAACATCTCTACCCACTTTAACTAGGGTCTTTCCAGGTGATTTTATTTTACCAATACAGTGTGAGTTGAAATGATATGTATCACTTCTAGACAAAAATTTTAACTGTCATCATATGGCCAGCCATTTTTTTCTTTTTATCCCTCCCTCCAAAATCATAATAGCATTTATTAAGATGGAGGTTCTGTCAGTAGAAATCTATGAATAACTACTATGTCCTGAATCCCCCTGACAACCATCAATGGCTATATAGGATCAGTGAGAGATATATTTTCTTGTTTTAAGCTGAAAATATAAGATTAATGACTTGCTACAATTGTGCACTTTCCAAACTTGCTGGCAGGTCTACTTGCGATGCTCCCCCTTCAGTTCTATTCAATTAGTATTTGTCAGCCTTTAAAAAAATCCATTTAGAGTTCTTAAAATTAAGGAATGTCTTCAAACAGACAAAAGTTATCTGAGTGGGAAGCATCCTAGACCATGAAGCAGGACGACCAGGAGACAAGGCAGTCAGGAAAGAAAACATCATAGGTTGGTAACCTAGGTCTGAGTTAACAAGGGTGCAGAGAAATGTCAGGAGACTTCCAGGACCCATAAACAGTCAGGAGAGATGAGATTGCCCCAGGCAGGATTCCTAATAAGTAGTTTGGTGCTATTAAACCTTGGAACAGCAACAAGGTAAAGAAACTGAACCTGAGATAACCACTTAAGAGTTAGCAGTAGAAGAAGCAAAACTTTTCTGGAGAGAAGCTTCAATATAGGATCCTGAACCCAGATAGAATTAGATAGAGCAAGATACTCACAGCCAAAGATTACCAAGCGCTCAAGAAACCCAGCAACCATGAGTGAAGTTCTAAAAAAAGCAATAAACAACCGATTTTAACTCCAAGGATTATCTGTTTGGTAGGTGATTCACAGAATATAGACGATCTGTACATAAAATGTTTAAAGAAACAAATTATGCAGTTTCTTAAATAAGCATTCAACAGAGAAAATGTGAGAAACAGATTTGGAAATTAAACTAAAAATGAAACTTGTTGAAATGAAAATAAAACTTGCTACAATCAAAAATCAATGGATGGTTGAGACAATTACTAAATTATAGGAAAAAGATCTATGACCATCTCACTAAATAAAAAAATAAATAAAAAGATAAAATTTGACACCTAATCGTTTTTTTTAAAAAATGCTTAGTTAGAAATATTTAGAATATTTGGGATACAGAGAAAATTATTTAACCTGATAAACATAGGTGAAAAATATTTTCAATAAATATAACTCTAAATGAGTATTATGAGAGGCATTTGCTTTATAATTAGGGACAGGCCCATTATCATGACTTATATTCAACAAGGAAGGAGATGAGAAGGCAAAGGGTAAGAGAAACATAAAAGCATGAAGATTAGAAAGAGGGCAATTAATTATCATTTGCAATGTGATTGTTTACGTGGAGAAGGGAAGACTATCCAGACATATTATGGGTATTAAATACAATAGGATATAGGGGCCAGCCCAGTGGCATAGTGGTTAAGTTCATATGCTCTGCTTAGGTGGCTCGGGGTTCACAGGTTCAGATCCTGGACGCTGACCTATATGCCACTCATCAAGCCATGCTGTGGCGGCGTCCCACGTACAAAATGGAGGAAGATTGGCACAGATGTTAGCTCAGAGACAATCTTCCTCAAGCAAAAAAAGGAAGATTGGCAGCAGATGTTAGCTCAGGGCCAATCTTCCTCACCTAAAGTAATAATAATAATAGGATAAAATAGTGAGGTGGCTCAAAATAAGAAAAATATACAAAAATCAGCATTTACTAACAACAATTAGAAATTTAAATACGAAGAAAAACTAAATACTTAGAAATCACTGTAATAAAAAATGTGCAAGTCCTGTGTGCAGGAAATTATAAATCTACTGACAAATCATTAAAGCTCTAAAACGTTGAGATATAGCCCATACCAGTAGATAGAATGAATGAATATCATGAAGATGTCATTTCTTCTGGACAGATTCAAGCTGATCTACCGATTCAATGATTCTAAAACTTCTATAGAACAGCAAAGAACTAAAAACAGTTTAAACCTTTCTGAAAAAGAAAAATGTGGAAGAGGAAAAGCCTTTACTAAATCCTGAGACTTATTTCAAGTTATAGTAATTCAGACAGTGTGAAAAGTGTACAAGGATAGGCAAATTGACATCTAGAACAAAAGAGTGAACCAAGAAATAGATCCACACAAATACGTTGCTTTGATTTAGGACTGAGGCAGAAAAATGAGCAGCAAAAATTTGTTATCCATATGGAAAGAGAAATGAAATTGAAATCCACTATCACAACATATCCATAATTCAAACCCAGATGGCTTAAAACTTGAAATACCATCGACAAAGCTTTATAGTGTTTGCAAGAAAGTATAGATGAATATATGTTTGATATTGGGAGGTGGTAGTTTTCTTAAACAGGATGCAAAAGTGTTCATTATTTTACAAAAAATTTAAATGTGGCTATATTAAGTTCAAAAACTTCTGTTCATCCAAAGATACCTTAAAAAGTGGAAAATCAAGCTATAACTTGGAAAAATATTTGCAACACATATAACTTATAAAACCTGAGTATAAAAATATTAAAAATATAAATAAATAGGGGGTTGGCCCAGTGGCACAGTGGTTAAGTACATGCACTCCGCTGCGGCGGCCCGGGGTTCTCAGGTTCGGATCCTGGGTGCGAACACCGAGGCACCGCTTGTCAAGATGCTGTGGCCGCGTCCCATATAACATAGAGGAAGATGGGCACGGTTGTTAGCCCAGGGCCAATCTTCCTCAGCAAAAAAAGGAGGATTGGCATTGGATGTTAGCTCAGGGCTAGTCTTCCTCACACACACACTGTATATATATAAATAAAATAAAATGTAAAAATATATAAAATATAAAATTTAAAAAATATAAATAAATAAAATAAAAAATGTAAAAAGCGATCTGTTTTAATAATCTTTTGCTGCATAACAAACCACTCCAGAATTTAGTGGATCAAAACAAGAACCATTTATTTTTTCACGAGTCTATAATTTAGACAGCACTCCATTGGGATGGCCTGTATCTGGGCTACATTGTGTTGACTTGGGAAGAAAGACAAGGGCAGAAAAATCCCAGATGACACGACCACATTTCTGCCACCTGCACTTGAGTGGCTGAATGGTTGACTGGCTGGGACTCTCTCATTTTAATCTCACATCTTCCAGATCCTCTCGCTATGTGGCTTCTCCATCCAGCTTGGTAGTCAGGCTTCTTTACATGATGGTTCAGAGTTCCAAGAAAGTGAAAACGGAAGAAAACAGAAGTACTCGGGGCTTTTTAAGCCGAGGCCCAGAAGTAACACAGCATCACTTCCACCTCATTCTATTCATCAAGCAAATCACAGATTTGAGGGGAGGAAATGCAGACATTAATTCTTGGGAGAAGTGGCAAAAGGCCTTTAGGATAAGAGAAATTGCTAGGGTCATTTTTTCTTTTTTTACTGAGGTAACATTTATTTATAACATTATATAAGTTTCAGGTGTACAATATTATAATTTGACATCTGTATACACTACAGCACGCTCACCACCAAAAGTCTAGTTTCCATCCGTCACCATACAGTTGGCCCCGTTCACCCATTTCACCCACCTCCCAACCCTTTCCCTCTGATAATAACCCATCTGTTGTCTGTATCTATGAGTTTGTTTTTGTTTTGTTTTGTTTTGATTCCACATAGGAGTGAATTCATATGGTATTTGTCTTTCTCCATCTGACTTATTCCACTTCTGGGTGTTGATCCAAAGAATACGAAAACACTAATTTGGAAAGATATATGCACCCCTATGTTCATTGCATCATTATTTATAATAGCCAAGATATGGGGACTCCAGGGTGTGAATATGAGGAGGTGGAGACCATCGGGAGCTATCTTGGAGGCTAGCCATCACACTCAGAACCTAGAGGTAAAAATACATTAATAGTACAACCATACAAAGAAAACTGTGAGTAATACGTTTCTCAATTTAATCTAGCATAGTAAAACACTGGTGTCATCAAATTTATAACTCTTATAATCCTCATAAATTTCTTCAAAATCTGTATGGTAGTTTCTCTACTGTTTTTCATTTCTTTTTCATTAAATCCACTTTTCATTCACCAGCTTGTAGGAAAAATGCATTCACTATTTTGATTTATATTGTTTTTTAAATAAAATTACAACCATACTTGTAATTGATCCCTATTACTTTCAGAGAAAAGATGCACTCTTTCATATATGTTTTGAGTTAATTAGTTTATATAAACTAATGTGAGGAAATCCTCCCCCCATTCATTTTCATGTCTTTTCTATAGTTAAATCAATTTATCCCTTTACTTGTGAGTATTTGAAGAACAATGTTGGCGATTTTATTTACTGAATAAAATATTTACTGACTAAAATAAATTTTCATGCAACTCTCCAATTGTCTTACTCTTGTGGAAATATACGCTATTTTTCCCCCATAAATTTATATATATGTATATAAGCCATTAATGCTAGTTTTGATAGTTTCTATTCTGAATATAAATATCTATATTGCAGACAGCACTTTTGAAACAACAGTATTCATATATTATCTGAAGGAATCTCTATATAGAAATGCCACAGAAATAGCTCTGACTGATAATCTTGATGGGATATTTTGTTTCTGAGGATATTTTGGCCAATTTTAGTAGTTCTTGCCAAAAGTGGCAAGTGTCTGGCAGGCTTTTCTAACCATTAATATATGAAAACCTTTTTGACAGATTACTTGTTAATTTTATGTGGTTTCGTAAAGCTGAGACTTTGGATCTGTTTTCAGTTCTTTATATTTAGTTCCATTATTCCATTTTTTCTTTCAGCAAATTTACAGGGAAAATGTCATGCATTGAGTAAAATGTTGAAAGCATGTGGATGGTTAGGTATTTTAATTATGAAGCTTCTCATTTCATATCTTTGTTTGTCATAAAAGCAGATAGTTAATGAGGCAGGTATAGCTACCTGAACATAAAGAACCTAGAGCATTCCAAATGCCAACGTCATGCGTATATCTAAAATTTAGATGTAGTCCTCCATCTGCCATTATGTTTGATTGGTTTTATTTGTCATTTCCAGGTAGTCCCAAATGAATCACTATAAAATAGTCCATCAATTTCTCAATATAAAAAGATTCATTATTGTAGAATATGAGAGTCTAAAAACATAATTTCCAAAAAAATGATTACCTTGCAAAGTAGAAGTTTCCTGTCTCCTCTGAGAGCACAATAATTCAAGGCTGGAAATATAGTTTAGTTCCATGGCTGAATGGATTGAGTACATTTTAGCATACTGTCTAAACACATGAATAACAGGACAGGAAAAAATGCAATGGAAATTTATGAAGTACAGTATGTTCTTCTATTGTTAACCTAAATTTCCAATTGTGAAGGAAAGTGACTATCTTATAAGAGTTATTCCTTCCTATAATTTCTACCGTTTAATTGATTGTGTAATTTACACTGCTTAAAGGGCATATAGCAGTCAGTAATCTTTTTCATAATGGAATGAAACAAAGATGCAATCTAAGGGCATAAAAATAATGGACAAATTGACAGAATTTAATGGGAATTCCTTGTAAAAACCTTTAATGATTATCTTTTTGGAAGTGAAGGGACTTTTTTTTTTTTTTTTTTTTAACAAGAGTTGTCAGTAAAGCAGAATGATGCAAGAAAAGACACAGAACTAGAATATTGGAATGTATGGAAAATCCTAAATTACAATTTTGGAGTCAATAACATTTTGTTGACTCAAACTTATGCAATATACAGGTTTTATTATTTCTGAAAGCTCTTTGCAAGAGTATTTTATGTAGAAAAATATGCTTGATATGCAGTTTAAACTCTATTCCAAATAAGATCACAGATAAATAACTCTTTTATCCCACGGCTGCCACTTCACTACCTGTGTAATTTTAGACTACTTAATCTTTCTGTGCCTTACTTTCCTCATCTGTAAACTGGGATAATTAAAATACCAAACTATAGTACTATTATAAGAATTACATAAAGTTGTAAATGTAAACTTGTTTAGGAAAGTGTAGATTAATAATGTGCACTTAATCAAAATTAGCTATTAGTATCAAAATTCTAATACTATACATTCTCTAAATGTCTTTATATACCAATGTAAGAAATTTTTTTTTTTTTTTTTGTTAGATAGGAGAAATGTGTTCATCAGAGAAAGTTCTTGTTTAGGAAGTATAAAGAGTGATATTGTTTTGGCATCAATCTTCTTTTTCCAAAGGCATGATACCATCATAACATTCAAGGAGAAACACATTATTAAATGTTTTGCGGGGGGACCTGTTTTTTACTGACTGACATCGTCATTAATCCTCCACACCAATGCCTAGAACACACCTTAAATATCAGCTCATCTCTGCTTATGAGAACAAAAGTCATTCTCCTACAAGTTTTTAGAAATATATCTAGTGTAGTGAGAAGAATATTTCACTGAAAATTATGAAGCCATTCTCGTGGCATTCCAATAAAACTATCTTACTCTCCTGTGTAGTCTAAATATTCAGTATATCAGTGAGTAAGTGTACAAGCTAGCACTGTCTGGTTTTGGATTCTAGTTCCACTGCTTACTTGCTGGGTGAACTTGGACAAGTACTTACTCAAGGTTTTAGGTTTGTCATCTGTAAAATAGGAACAAAAATAATATCGGCCTCGTAGAATACTTGTGAGGACAAAATGAACTCATCTATTTTACAATGCTTAACTTTGTGCCAGGTACAGAGAATGTAATTAGTATAGAGTGTGGCCTTCATTGTTGTTTTGTAATTGTTGGTGCTGCTGCTTTTACTAAATTTGCCAATTTTCTTTTGTCCCAATGAGATTTTTGATTCTAAATTCATATATACATGAATTTATTTATGAATATGTAAGATATATATACACACATACACCCATATATATGTATGTGTGTATCTATATATCTGTATGTGTATGTGCATTCTCTGTTTCTTTTCTTCTTTTTTCCTTCTATTTTAACTTCCTGCTTACATGGCAGCAAGTTTTGTTTCTTTATGTCTGACTAAAGTATAGGTATTTCTATATCCATTAACATAATTTAATTACTCCAAGTACTTTATGAAAAGGAAAAGGTCTTTAATAGACCTGGAAATGGTGCTACATATACAATTAATTGAAAATCCAATTCACTGGCAAAAAATAATAGACATTAATTTTCCTCAGAAACTGAAGTTAAAATTAATAAATTCCCACATGCAGGCTTCCTGGCATCATGCTGAAGAGAATGCGATAGAGGGTAGGGAAAAAGCTTATCTGTAAACTCTGAGAAAAGTCAGATTTTTAAAAAGCAGATGAAAGATTGAAGAGAAAGATATGTACCTAAGAATAGGAAATTGTTTTGTCCCATCTCCACTCTTAGATGATGATTTTGCATCATCCTTCCATGAGAAAATTGAAGCAATTTGAAGAAAATTTCAGAAACTCCCACCTCTGTGTCCACACACCTGTCCCCATCTACTCTGCTTTGTTTCTGCCACTGTTGAAGAGATTCGCCAGATTCGATATTAGGTCAATTCTGCCCTTTGTATAAGAGATCCTGGGCATGTACCTGCACTTTTCCACTGAAACAGTTCTTATCAAAGTCCCCAGTAACTTCCTCATTGTTAAGTCCACCAGCAAATTATAAGTCTTCATCATATTTGACCTCAGTAGCATTTGAGCAGGTAGGTTACTTCCTTCTTCTTCTTCTTTTTTTTTTTTTTTTTTGGTAAGGAAGATTAGCCCTGAGCTAACATCTGCTGCCAATCCTCCTCTTTTTGCTGAGGAAGACTGGCCCTGGGCTAACATCCGTGCTCATCTTCTTCTACTTTATATGGGACGCCGCCACGGCATGGCTTGACAAGTGGTGCGTCAGTGCGTGCCAGGGATCCGAACCTGCGAACCCCGGGCCGCTGCATAGGAGCATGTGCACTTAACTGTTGCACCACTGGGCCGGCCCCACTTCCTTCTTTTTGATATACTTTCTTAACTTACTTTTCAGGACAGAACATTCTCTTGGTTTTTCTCCATTCTTGTTCCTACCACTCATTTAGTTCTGCTATTTCTACCTCTTCTATCTTTTAATGTTGGATTATTCATGATTCAACCTGTGGGACTGTTTTCTTATCTGTGTATAAAATTATTCTAGTAATTCCATCCAATCATGTGACTTTAAAGACCACCCAAAGAGTGAAAATTCCATCGTTATAACTCCCGGAGTTATCCTCTGAAAATTTAGAGTCTTACATACAACTAGTTACTCAGTATTTCCATTTGCAACTCTAACATCCCGATCCACATTAATATGAACACCTTGTATTGACCACAGATTTGGTCCACATGCACTCATTCTCATCTCATTAACGCTCTCCATGCTTCTGTTTGCTGGGTGCCTCCTTGAACTCCTCTCCGTTTCATGCCCATAGCTAATCTAGCAGGAAAATATGTTGGCTCTATATTTTTTAAGGAAGAAGAATCTCGAATCTGACCACTTCTCACAAACTTTACTTGATATTTCAACAGTCTTCTGACTAGTGCTTCCCAGCTACAATGCTTGCTTTCTAGAGTCTATCCTCAAAACAGCATCACACTTAAAAACCTGGAGTGAGATCACGCAGTCTCTCTGCTTTCACCCTCTAATGGCTCCCCAGTTCACACAGAATAAAAGCCAAGGTTGTATTAATGCCCTACAAGGCCGTACAAGGTCTTACCCCTGTTATATCTCAGACTTCATCTATTATGCTGTCCATCTGCTCCAGCTAAACAAATCTTGCTTTTCCTTGAACATCATTGGCACATTTCCACCTCAGGGCTTTATAATATTTCTTCTTTCTAGAATGCTTTTTCCCAAAATATTTGTGAGGGTCAATCCTTGCTCAGTCCTTCTTATACGTTTTGCTCAAGTGTCACCATCTCAATGAGTCATAGTTGGCAACTTAACTTCAAATTTTAACCTATCTCTTTACTTATCACCCATATCTGCCCTATTTTTCTCCACAAACGTTTATCACTTTTTTTTTTTTTTTTTTTTGTGAGGAGATCAGCCCTGTGCTAACATCCGCCAATCCTCCTCTTTTTTTGCTGAGGAAGACGGCCCTGGGCTAACATCTGTGCCCATCTTCCTCCACTTTATATGGGACGCCGCCACAGCATGGCTTGCCAAGCAGTGCGTCGGTGCGCACCCGGGATCCGAACCAGCGAACCCCGGGCCGCCGCAGCGGAGCGCGCACACTTAACCACTTGCGCCACCGGCCCGGCCCCACGTTTATCACTTTTTAAATACTATTTAATTAAGCTATTTGTATATCTCCCCCAACTAATATATACACTTCATGCATTCAGGAATTTTTCTGTTTTGTGCTCCATTATATCTTTGGTATGCCAAAGAGTCCTTAGTACACAGTAGGTGGTCAATAAATATTTGGTAAATGAGAGAAAAAAATACAAGTTTTATAATTTAGATAGATAGTACAAGGGAATGATGGATGATGTATAGTTTATAATTAAATATGCAACTAATTAAATAAATCAAGTACCTAAAAATCTATTTATATTTCTCTTAAATGTGTAACATAGAGTACAAATCAAAAAGAAAAACTAACCTTCATTCAAAAAGAAGTAAATGCAATATTCAGTATTTCCTGAGATTATAAACACACTTTTTTCTTCTGCCTATGTTAACTGATAAAAGTGACATTCATAAGTTTTAAACAAACAAACAAACACAGAGACTTCTATCCTGAGTATTAAGTTAAAACTCTCCTCTGTACTCCTTTTGGTCCCTCACGTGGTCTTATTTCCAATGGAAAGCAGCTCTAACATTGCACCTTCTTTTCACCAGCTTTTTTGACATTTGGGACTTTTTATCCTAATCCTTCATAAAAACCACTGGAGTAGAAGGACTGTCAAAGTCTCGCTGTGTTCTTGGCCCACATAATTTATTTCATCGGAGAATTTATAAACTATCGCGTTTAATATTTAACTGGACTAAATGTCCAGTATAATAAAAGTTTCACTTTGAATTTGGCATCATAGTGCTCTCACTCTTTCCTTTTTCTTCTATCCTTAGCCCACTCATGTTTTCATCTATTATTTACACAATATTTTATATAAATTACATTCAAAAGAAGATGCTAAAGGCACAAATGTCCTCAAATCAAATCCACAAATATCAGTGAAATAGAATATATTAGTATTTACTAATACTATGTAATATTTTAATTCCAGTACAAATTAATGAGTGGGCATGGTTTCCCGATAGCCTCTAATTTCCAATGAATTTCTGATTTCAAAATTCAGTCTTGTTATCCCTCTAAGTTAAATTTTACTTGGTTGATCATGTGATCTGACTTATTTTAAAAACGAGATCAGTTTGGCTTATAAATGAAATTACTATAGTTTTACAGTCTCTATTTAAAAAAATGTAGTTGACTATTTGAAAGGTTTTCTGAATCCTCCAAATCATATATTATCTTGTTTTTCCCTTAAGTATTTCACACTCAATGTGCCCAAAATTGAAGTCCATTTCTCCCAACATCTAGAAATGTTCATTCATTCATCCATTCTTCAAAAGTATGTACTGTGGGATAAGCACAAGTCTTAGCACTGAGACACAGGGGTGAATGAAATAGACAACAGAGCTTACTGTCTAGTGAGCAAGACAAGAAATAAGTAAGATACACAAATAGGCAATAAAAGATACTGTATGTTAGTGGTAAGAACTGAGGAGGAAAATAATGCAGGGAGAAAATACAGGAAATGTAAAAACCATGCAAGGGGAGAGCATGAGCTCTGCATATATCTGGGAAAGACTTTCCAGGCAGAGGAACTCGCCAGAGCAGAGGACTTGAGATGGGCATGTCCCTGCCAGACTCTGAAAGGAGTTCAGGGAAGTGATAGGGTCAGAGGTGGTGGGGGATTATTGAAAATTTTCCACTATTGCACTTTTTCCTTCTATTAGCTTATGAGTTGTTTATTCTTTTGCTATTCCTTGTTACCCTAGAGCTTATAATATGCTTTGTCAACTCATACTATCTAATAAAAATATCTTTCATCACTATCAAAACAAAGCTAGAATGTTAGAACTTTTTTTTTTCCTTTGCTGAGGAAGATTCGCCCTGAGCTAACATCTTTTGCCAGTCTTCTTCTATTTTGTATGTGAGCCACCATAACAGCATGGCCACTGATGGATGAGTGGTGTAGGTCCACATCTGGGAACCCAACTGGGGCTGCCAAAGTGGAGCACACAGAACTTAACCACTGGGCCACCGGGGCTGGCCCATAGAATCTTAGAACATTTTAATTCCATATACCCTATGCCTTTTGTGTAATTTGAGTTTCACATTTAATTCAGTATATACTACAACCTCATGAGACATAATTATTATTGTTTTATGCAGTGAATATTCAGTCAATTTTCAGTTATCTTTACCCTTATAATGGCCCTTTTCCCTGTTCTTTGTTACAGTCTTCATTTCTATGTTTCTCTTTGGGCCATTTTGCCCCTTCCTCTTTGAGGATCTTCTTCTCTAGAGTCTTAGTTCTTTTAGTTCTGTGTCTTCAGCAGCTCTCAGCTGCCTTTGGATTAGTCGTTTCTATATTTTATCTGTTTGGGTTTTTCCTAGTTGTTCTAGATACGTGGCTGGTCTGCCTTCTGCTATTCTGTTCCACTTTGGAATTTTATACACATTATTTTTCATGTATTTCTTATAGCAACCTTTCAAGGAAGTTAATATCAATATTTCCGTTTTACATATCAGGAAATGAACGTTCCCCGAGACTAATCAACTTTCTTACGATCACTTACCCCATAGATTCCACAGTCACAATTTGAATATAGGTCTGTATGAATCCGATTCCCGTACATTTTCTACGTAGTAAAGAAATAGTCAAAGTCTACGCGAAGCTCTTGATTACCAACATGAATGTAAAGAGGACTTACTCTGTTCCAGGCATCATATTACACGTTGGGTATGTGGTCAGTGGAGATGGGGTATAGACAGGGTGTGCGAAGATCAGTACACTTCCTGTAACTTCAAGCAGCAGGGAAATACAGAAAGAATTATCAAAAAATACAAGTGTGCAATATGGGTATTGAAGAGAACCACTCAGAAACCCAGCATTGATATAAAGATTATTTTAAGCTGAAAACATTTGAGAGTTAGTTGCAGGGAAAAAAGCCTTCTTGGGGTTACCCTTCCCTGCCTAAAAGCAGAGTTTAAATTTCCCTTGTGAAGGTGACTCCTCTCCCCACCAGGAATGAGAGAACAACCTTTGTCACCAGAGATGAAAAGGTACTGAGGTCAGTCTGCATAAGCAAACCTACTAAATTAACCCTATCTACCATTAGTTTCCCCCATGTATTTACCTGCCTACAATTTACCACCCCTAGAAGCCCAAATCCCTTCCCTTTATCTGCTCACTTTTCTACAACTTATTGCACTTCTTAAAAATAGTACTTAATCCCCCGAGTCTAACTGCTTCTTTGGGTTTTCACTTCTTTTTTGGGAAGCCCTATGCATATAAAAACATTAACATAATTAAAATGTGTATACCTTTTCTTCTGTTAATAAGTCTTTTAGCAGTTTAATTTGCAGGCCCCACTTACAAACTTAAGAGGGTAGAAGACAAGTTTTTCCTCTCCTACAATATACACAGGATGCTCTAGAGGAAATTGAGTGGGTTTGGGAAAGATTTTATATTTCATAGAGGAAATTATGTTTGAACTACTTCTTCAAAGATGAGAAGGGGTTGCCAAGGCAGAGAATGGACAGCAGAGGCTGGATATATTTTTGACATTATTCTGTGTATGATGGGAACTGCTGCTGAGTTGGGACATAGGAAGTGAGGTAATAAGGGCCTGCATAATGTTACAAAGGAAATGGTTAAAAGGGAAAACTTGAGCTGCTCTGGTGGGGTGGAGAATGACACAGAGACAGAGATATTTAATAGTTTTAGCCTTTGCATATCTATGTATCTGCCTAATGAGGGATGCTTTTCCCAAGCAACTAGGAAGAATATAATTCTCCCTATTACTACAAATTGACAATATCATAGGCAGAGGGTGGAAAGTTTTCAAATTAAAGAAAGAACAAAATGTAAATCCAAGTCAATCATTCCCAGGTTAAAAAGCAAAAGCAATATTCAAAGAGTATATCAGAAGAAATAACTCTCATTAAGAACAAAGTGGTGACACTATATTTAAAGCCGACTTCAGACAACTGTACACAGCTTATGAATACCTTGCAAATAGTACTGAAAACCCTGACAAAATCAAAAATATGTCATACCACAAATTACCCCCTATAACGCTCTCTCACTAGATTGTAACTCCCAGTGCAGAAATTGTATTACTATTTATTTTATTACTCCATGGAACACCTAAGGATCTAGTAAATTATTTGTTGAATAATTTATTAATTGAAATACAGAAAAGGAAGGGAAAACAATGACACATAAAATTTCATTAAAACTTGGAAGTAAAGGATTTCAGACTATAACAGAAAAGAGACTATTCTCCCAGTTAAAATTATCTGAGGAATTTTTCTAGTTCGTTCTGAAGAGAAACTAGAGATTTATATTTGACCCCAACTGTAAATCCTTCAACAATACAGATATATAGTTAAGTGAGTGGTAAGATGCAACTGCTTTTCCTTCCACGGTTTGTTCATTCTGTATGCTCATTATTTCCTTTCTATATCTCCAAGTCCTAAGATAAAGAACCCCCAGCAATTTTCCTGGGTAGCTCTCTCAACTACGTATTATACACGACGATTGTCAACAGATAATGATGCCAAATAGTGGATTAATCAAGGAAAGAAACACCACCTACTCAATGAAGCTCTAATAAGACTTACTTCTGTTTTAGGGGCTACCTGTTGCTACTGCAAAACAGTATTTAAGAAATAATAAAAATAATCACAAATGAGGTATTTAAAATGTTTAGTCTGTTGATTTAGTTCAGTATTATTTCAAATATCAACGCAATTCTAGTTGCTCGTGTCTATTTTAGATTTAATCTGATTTATATAACAGTTGTGTTTCATTTCCAGTGTTGCTTCTAACCTGGGGATAAAATGATGGCTTTGATTCTGTGATAAAAGCAAATTCTCATCTCTATTAATTCAATTGAGTAATCACATCTTTATTTATCCTTTCATAACATTTTTACTTTGATATAACCTCAAACTAATACAGAAGTTGCCAAAATAGTTTAAAGAACTCCCATGGAAGCTTTATGCAGTTTGGCCAAATATCTCTATTTTGCCCCATTTGCTTATTTATCACCCCCTCCTTTCTGTCTGTTTGTATAAGTGTCACACATACACATGTGTGTATATACATAAATAATTGATTTTCCTGAACTAGTTGAGAGTAAGTTGTAGAATCATGTCCCTTTAAACCTAAATGTGTCATGGTATGTGTCTTATGGAAAATAGTGTACTCTTACATAACTACAGTGCCAATTTCAAAATTAGAATATTTGATATCGATACCATGCTATTCTCTAATCCACAGTTCATATTCAAATTTCATCAATTGTTCCAATAATGTCCTTTATAACTATTTTTTCCTGGTTCAGGATCCAGTCAGGTATCATAAATTACATTCTGTTGTCTTGTGTTTTTTGATCCAGAACATTTTCTTAAACTTTCTTTGTCTGCCTTGACTTTGGCATTTTTTAATATAAATTATTTATTTTTTAATGAGGTAACTGGTTTATAACATTACATGATTTTGGCATTTTTAAAGAGCACAGGTGCATTCTTTCTTAGACTTGTCCTTCAGTTTGAGTTTTACATACATTTTGGTAGGAATATCCCAAAAGTAGTGATTGTTCTTATCAATGTGTTGTATCAGGAAGCACATGATGTTAATTCGTCCTGATGGAGTAACATTAGGTTGATGACTTGGTTAAGGTAATACCAGGTATCCTTACTATAAAATGTTTTTTGGAATTAACAACTAATTTTATTTATCAAACTTGACCTACTAGGTTTATCATATATTGACTCTTTTTTGACTCTGTAATTCTTCCTATATTTTTTAGCTGATCTTCTGTGAGGAAGAGCTTTCCTTTTTAATCAATTAATTTATTCATTCATTCTTTCATGTCAGTATGAATTCAGATCATCATCCATTATTATCTAGCCAGTGGTTGCCCTTTCAAACTGGCTCCTTTGTCCTTTATATGTGTCCCAATCATCTTTTGAATCCTTTCTTACCTTTGGCAAAACAAAGTAATCCAGACTCAATGTGTACTTTCTCTGCCCCAGACCTGGAATCAACTTTTTCACTAAGAAGCGTAGATCCTTTTACTAAAGAACATACATTGTCTTCACTCATTTTTAAATTTTTACTTATTTGCTATCCTTTTCTATGTGTTAAGAAAACAATAATTGGAAGTAAAGGAAAATATTAAACACAAATTCTTATTTTTAAATTTACAATATATAAACAGTAAGATCATGAACAATTAAAATTACCAAAGGTAAGTCTTCTTTCTGTTGGATATATGTAAAATATCATTTTAATTATCACAAAAATTCTGCTGAAAGTAATGTTTTGAAAAGATAAGTTAATTTCCTCAATATAAAAGAGCTCGACTAAAATAATTGTATACTTATTGGTTCTGCAGGTAAGCAAACCAAGAAAGATCTTCAGTTTCCTTTACACGTTTTTCAATTAACACTTCACCTTTGGATCAAGTGCTTTTCCCCAAGGTAATTCCATCAGTAGCTAAATGATGAACTTGCTTTCCCAGACTCCCTCAAAAGCACTGAACTATTTTAATTGTTGATCCATGTGGGGAGATGATTGATGTGAAAAAGAAGCCAGAGTTGCTCACTATCACACTTTATAAAATTCCCTTCCATTCATCACTCACTATACAAAAGCCCTCGAGATTAGTTTTGTTTAAAGATTATTTGCATTTAAATTGTGAGGATATAGTAGAGTACTTGTATTTATGACTGAGGTTAAAAGCTAAACCCATCAGTGGTTTCATCTTTTTTGAAACAATGTTCCCTAAAGCACCCAGAGCATTCAACATGCTACACTATTTAGAGGAAATTTCTTCAGCTAAAGGGGATACTGTGGAGACAACAATGTAAAAGAGAAAAAAGTATCTTTATTTTCTGCTAGGTTGGAGCCAAAAATATATTCTGGTAGAATAATAGTCCTTGATGTGAGCTACTCTTTACAAACAAAAATGAAGCTTTTTATTTTCTGAAATTACAATTGTATAAGCCAATTTTTTCTCAAGTATCATGTGGAGTTAATTGACTTTCAGTAACCTAAATTATGTTGTTACCTTACAGTTCAATTTAAAATTGTTAGGCAGAGAAATTTAGAAATGCTAGAATGAAAACATTAGGCATAAAATACACTGTAATGTAACATTATAGCAATTCTAAATAGATTGTACACAATGCAGGTTATAGCTGTGAGTGTAAAACGCAATTATCTATATTCTTTCATTCATTTCAAAGAGTTCACCGGGTCACTCATATCAAGTAAACAATCCCACTTTGAGTTTTTACCAGCAAAGATATCTTATTGGAATAACTCTCAAAAGCTTTTCACTTTAAAAGGTTTAACATAACTTAAATAGCTTACATAAAATTCTTCAAAAAGGACCATTTTTATGTTAAATTTTTTAATCTGATAAAAGAATCTTGTTTCATATTTAAAAAAATAGTAAACAAGACTATTTAGTTAAGGCCTAAATTGGCCTGAAGGTTAAGACTGTGTGTATCTAGAGTGGACTTGCTGAAGGAGGAGAATATTTACTCTGCCTGGTTTGTGCTGGTTTATCCATCTTTAGGTAGAACTTATGCATCTAAAATCCAATGATTTAATTTCACAATCATGTATTTGGTTTAGAATGTTTGAGAGAGTCTACTTAAGAATTATGTATTTTACTATATTATGTATACTAATTATTAAAGGTGGACTTGAATGTTCTATTTCTCGTTTATATCTTGAAGCAGAAGACCTATGGAAAGGATCCAAGTGATTTAAAACACTATTTTCTCATTGTCTGTATATTTGTTAAATATAATGGCCAAAATATTATGAAAATTAACCACTTGTCCACATAAGTTTATGTTCGTGGTGTTCGTGATTACATACTTATTAAAACATTTTTTATTCATAGCTTTAAAAATATACATATATATAATCTATCAAGACAAAGAGACAAAAGACTTTAAATAAAATTCTAAAACAGATATTTGTAGTTTGAACACCCTATGTACTCTTACCTGCCTTGAGGATGAGGTATAAAGCAGATGAAATAACACAAATTAAAAACATTTTGTAAAAGGAGATCAAAATGACACATAAAAGGTAGTATTATTCTTTGCTGGCCACCGTTCTCACAAGAACTAATTACCTTCCTGATGTTCCTTAAATGTCAGGTAAAACCATTTTTAGGAACATGGTACATTTAGACCTTTCATCAGCCCCTTTTCTTAACTCAAACATATGCATCATATATTCAATCCTCTGAAACTAATTAGATATTTTTTCATTTTAAGTAGCCTTTAGTAGACCCAAGATGCTGAATAAAGGGGAGCCAGATTGCAGGTGCTAGAGCTAGTAACAGAGGAAAATTATTTTGGAACAAGGAGGCTTCTAAATACTTTGCAAACTAACTCTTTTTCTGATTGCATCCTCTCCGTTTTCATAAGGTGTCAACCCGGAATATACTATTGGAACAAAATTATACTAATCAACAGAGTTTAATCTTAAAAGCCAAATATCCTAAGAGGAGTGAGATTTTGAATTTCAATATATTATAGGAGATTTTAGTGTTCCATTAATATTGTTTTCTAATGCTGCTTTGTCTTAGAGGTAGGAACTATCTTTTTGTCTTCATCTCTGTGTTATCTCGGCACTGATATATTTTCCTAGTGGTAGTATTTTTCTGGTTCTTGGTATAAATTATTTCTTTTGTATCCTGGGCATTTTAATTATTATTTTATGAGACTCTGTATTTTATTTAAATCTGTTTTATCAGACCTCCTATGACACCACACCTCTAGGGGAAGGAGGCAATGCCTCATTACTACCACCTACGGGTAGAAGTAGAGATTTCCGCCTCACTCCTTGACACCCCTGGGGGAGAGGTTGCCTCATTACTGCTAGGCAGGCTGGAATTCAGGCTCTCCATTAGACCTTCGCTGACACTGTTATAAGAGTCTTCGTGAGAGGCAATGAGGATCTAAATTTGGGGAGTGTCTTTTGGGGAGAGCAATCAAGGGATAGTTGTAAGAACACTGGAGAGTTCAAGGAACACTGAAGAGGGAAGGAGAAGAGGATTCAAATCTGCCATCCAGATTCACAGTTTGTGAATGAGAGAATAATGATGTTCCATCAAAAAACACAATTTTTACCAAATTTCCTTTAATATTTCACAAAACTATTATCCAGTAATATTTAACTTTAATAGTATTTACCTAATTTTAAAACACATGAAAGTTTTCATTTACTCAAATTGTGTGTTTTTCTCTGGTATGACAAATGCAAGTATAGTTGCATTGATCTTTCTGATGACATGTTCTATACATGTTCCAAAATAGTTTATACAAACCTGGCAATATGTTTTATCTAAAACACAGCTATGAAAGTATCATACACTTCAAATACCTTCAATAATTCATCATCTTGTGTTTGTATGGATTACACAATTTTGATATTTAGTACAGTACCTCATATGACTAAACTTTTTTTTAGTTTAGCTATTTAATAATCCCTATGTAAATTTTATATCTAAATCGTATTACATTGTTATTGGTCAGAAACTTTTGTCAGTTCAATGTCCTTGATTAGATCATATTCATCTATGAAATCTTTTCACCATTATCTATTGTCTTTGAAATTCTACTTGCTGAAAACTGGTTGAGGAGAGGGCAATAAATCAATTTAATTCCTCACATTCCTCCATGCATCAATATAAATTTCAGATTTAATAATTCTTTTTTAATTAAAATGTGGAAAAGATATCCCTAGGCACAAAGTTGAAATATAGACAGGTGAATTTGAATATATAAAATCTAAAATGTAAGCTACATCTAAAATAATAAGTGTAATAAAAGGACAAAAATCAAAAGTAAAGTTTTGCTTCAAATACAGCAACATAGAGTTGATATTTTTAAAAGTATTTGTCAATAAATATAAATAACCTGATTTAAAATTGGGAAGAAGATATGAGTAGATAATTTCAAGGAATTTCTTTTAGAGATAATACATTTATTCAAAAATCTTTACCATCACTCAAAGTCTGTTGAATTCCTTTATTTGGAATTGTCTTTAGATTCACACAAATATTATTTTAAATATCATAATATTAAGATATATTTACCCTTTGTGTAGTGGGCTTGATGTTCTGAAACCACCCAAGAAGCATGGCCCTGGAAATAAAGGAGTAACAAAGCCTTCAAGAAACTAAAAGTGACTGAAAAAGTAAAGAGGAAGATCATCTATTTTCAGGTAAGAGGTGCTGTCGCTGCAATATTCACATACCGCTAAGTTAGTAGAGAGGGAAGCCTCTGTCAGAGACATTTAGCTCATCCTGAGGAGGGGTGAGGGAGAAGTAATTATCAAGAGGAAGTAAGATTTGAGCTAAGTCTTTAAAAATTAGTTTGAAGTGGTTGACTAGACAAGAATTGTTGCAGAGTTCTTGACAGAAGGAGGAACATGGGGAAAAGATAGGAAGGCTTCAAAGATGAGGCAATTGTGAAG
The DNA here is from genome assembly GCF_057802395.1 of Ceratotherium simum simum. Lineage (NCBI taxonomy): Eukaryota > Metazoa > Chordata > Mammalia > Perissodactyla > Rhinocerotidae > Ceratotherium > Ceratotherium simum. Next base: position 11,914,485 of record NC_141935.1, on the reverse strand, counting down.
GAATTGTATGTAGTTTATTCTGGCTATAAAACGTGTGTGGCAGAAATATAAAGAGACGAGCAAGTCAGATTATAAAGGACTAAGGGATGCAACATTATCCTATAAGTAATGAGGAGCACAGGACAGATTTCAAATAGGGGGCTATCGTATTTTAGGGAGATTTGGAAGATGTATTGAAAAAGTGTATAGAAGTAGGTTTGGTTGCTATTGATAAAGTTTCTTATAGTTGGTCACTCTGTCCCAATATATTTATACACAATTTCATGTCAAACCCTCATCCCAGAATCTTTTCTTTACCTTATACTCTCATAATAAGAACTTCTTTATAAAACCTACACATATTGGATAATGGTTATATCACATGGAAAAATCTCCTAGAATTCTTAAAGTTAAGAAAAAAATTTTATTTAGAAAATAGAAACATTATATTTTTGATGGAGAAATGATATGCTTTCAAAATCTATGAATATTAAGAAAATTTCCTATTTAAGTTCATATTAGTCCAGTCACTGACTAATATTTGGTATGACAAATTTTAAAGACCATTTGAAATATTTTCCAATTGTTATAGTATAAATATATGTCTATTTCCTTAAAGATATTGAATAGTTATTTATCCATGGTAACAACAGAAAACTATTACATATACAATGAAAAACTGTATATAAGTCCCTAAAAGTGTTTCCATTATTTAAAAAAGTTATAAATAAAATTTTTCTACCTTTTCTCAAAAATATCTAGGAATAAAAAAAGTGAGGCTTTGCTAATGTTTCTCTATCTGAGTAGAGTGAAAAAAAAAATGAGTGGTTCTTTTTCTTATTTTTAAAATGTTTCAGATGCATTAGAGTTTATCCAAATAGTACATTCCACTTATCTTACTTTAAATATCAGTAAACATTACATGATTAAGAACCTTTTAATAAAATTACAACTTTCTGATTTCTTCAAGAGAGTCTAAAATAATCACCTCAGCAATTATAGTAAATGTATGGCTGTTGAAAAATCTTTGGGAACAAATTTCAACTTTTAATACAAACTTTAGTCACCATTTATATATATAAAATTTCCTTCCTCTCATATACTAATATTTATTAAATATTAAGAATTTCAAAGAGGACAGAATTGGAATATTAGAAATTTAGTTATTTGGTCATTTATTCATTCCTTCCATCTTTCATTCATATTTAAATCTTTTCAGGTATTTCTCCATATTGTAAACACTCTGAGGTAATTATGTTGCAGAGTAACAACAAAAATATTCCTCCCAAAATCACCTCCACCAACTATTTTCCACCAACATTTACCCCTTCAAAGTCTTTCTTTCCATATATAAGAGAAAAAGTGTAAAAATATAGTTAGGGATGAGTAGAGGGAATTTCCAGTTTCTCTGAGCACATGTTCCAATTATTTTAGGTCATATGATGACATAGTGGTTGTTAAGACTATATGTGTGCGTGTGTGAGAGAGAGAGAGAGAGAGAACATAGAAGAAGAGGAGGAAGAGAGAAACAAGTCTATCAGACACTTGGATAAAAGGGTCAGTCCCATCTGAGTCTGCCCGCTACCACCTAGCCCCGGATGATTTGTCATCTCATCATCGTTTTTGTGTGTTCCCTCATCTACCGCCCAACACCTCAGATTCCATCCTTAACCTCACACCACAGGTGGCTAGAACAGATCCTAGGAAAGGGAAGCTGCGGCAGATTGATTGTATGAATGGCCCATTTTTTCCCACCATCCTGTATCTCTGCCCTTGGATAGTGCCCTCTCATACTGACTCTGCACTTGACTTTGTGTCAATGCAACAGTAGCAAACTTGACCCAAAGAGAGGCTTGAAAAAGTGCTTTCGCACTTTCACTTTCTCTCTTAGAACACTGTCACTGCCATGAAGTCATGCCCATGCTAGCCTGCTGGAAGGATCTGAGAGGTATGTGGGGAGAGCCGAGTCACCACCCTGAGGCCTTCAGAAACCAGGCAGCCCCCAGCTAACACACCAGCTAAGATGCACGAGCAAGGGTAGCCCAGATGAGTAGAACTGCTCAGCCAACACACACATTAATGAGAAATAACAAATGGTTGTTGTCTAAGTCAATACATTTTGCAGGTGTTCATTACCAGCCATAACTAACTGATACAGGAGTGATCTTGAGGAGTCACATAAAGCGCTGATTTCCATGGACTCATTTAGCCACTGGAACTCTAGACTCAGAGGTAGTGCCTAGGCACTTCCACTCACTCTGGGTGATGGATACTAATGGCACAGCTCTGCCAGTACAGCAGCTGCTGACCTCCCCAAAGCTCTCTGTAGCAGCAGTGTAAAAAAATTATATATAGAAGGAGAAGACAAAGTAGAGGTGACCAGAAAAAAAAATTAAACTTCTCGAAAAACAGCATTTTTGGTGGATTTAATTTGGGATCATGTAAATATTTATATAATTATAAATCTAAATTAAATTTTAAAAGATCAATCCATAAAAATCAGAAGCGACCTGAAATAAACGAAACTTGGTTAGATGTCTATTTCAGTTGATGCTAAACACAGACTTTGCATATCTCTATGTATAGAAAAAAACATTAAAAATTTTTAAAATATGTTCAGGCATTGTTTGGTCATCATAAATGATAGTGTTAAAGTATGTTTTATTGTTATTATTCCAAAATGTTACATGTGTAGTTTGTAATAAAGCAAATGAGTTGTATATTTATGTCACTGAGAACCTAGATTTTGAGATATGGGAAAGGAGAGAAACATGTAAGATTCACATAGTTAAAAAAAAATCATATAGGGCCGGCCCCGTGGCTTAGCGGTTAAGTGCACGTGCTCCGCTACTGGCGGCCCAAGTTCGGATCCCGGGTGCACATCAACGCACCGCTTCTCTGGCCATGCTGAGGCCGTGTCCCACATACAGCAACTAGAAGGATGTGCAACTATGACATACAACTATCTACTGGGGCTTTGGGGAAAAAAAGCAGGAGGATTGGCAATAGATGTTAGCTCAGAGCCGGTCTTCCTCAGCAAAAAGAGGAGGATTAGCATGGATGTTAGCTCAGGGCTGATCTTCCTCACACACACAAAAAAAATCATATAATTTAAAAACAAAATTAGATGTGTTAGTATGCATTCGTAACATGTCGTTTTCTTTTTAAAAAATATGTTTTCTTTGTCTCTATCCTCCAAAAACAAGGACCACCTCAGAATCCATGGATAACTATACCATCAAAACTGTGATCTTTAAATACTATTTCCCATTAAAAGGAACTGGAGCTCTTTAAGGAATATGGCTTGTTCCAGGTCTGGGAACACATGGGTAAGATGAGACTGACAAATCTGGACATAGCAGAAAGAAAGAAAGTTATCAAGGACTATGGACATGTCGATGAACTCAGGAGCTAACTTGAAGAGACTCTCACTAAAAAAAAAAAGACTTTGAGCATTAATAAGATTAGTAATTGTGATGAATCAAAAAAGCACATATGATTAAATCCACAGGATTATAATGACACTTAAAAACAGGAACAACCTCTTGGTCGCCTTTGTGATGTTGTAGGAAGCTACGTTAGTTTTCTATTACTGCAGTTACCACAAACTTAGTGGCTTCAAACAACACACATTATTATCCTACAGTTTCTGTGAGTCAGGAGTCTGAACCCAGCTTAGATGGGTCCTCTGCTCAGGGAACAGTTGTACAAATCTCTAATGAAACTCTCTGCTAGGTGGTGTTCCCATCTGGTGGTTCAATTGGGGAAGAATTTTTTTCCAAACTCATTTAGATTGTTTGCAGAATTCAATGTGACTACAGAACTTCATTCCTGCGGCTATGGGACTCAGGTCCCTTGCTTTTTGCTGGCTATGAGCTGGAGGCCACCTTCAGATTCTAGAAGTTGCCCACAGTTCCTCGCCATGTGGACTTCTCCAATGTGGCTGCTTACTTCATCAAGCTTGCAAGGAGAATCTAGTTCCTGTCTGCTCAGATGAAGTCTTACATGACATAACATGAGCTCAGCAGTGACATCTCTCTCCTTTGCCACATTCTTTCCACTGGAAGCAAATCACAGGTCTAACTCTCACTCTAGGTGAAAGGATAATCCAAAGGAATGAAAACCAGGAGAGGAGGAATCGTTGGGTGTGGTCATCTTAGATTCTGTTTGCCATAGAAACCAACTCAATATTTTGAAAATTGATAAATAAAGGGAAAAAAGCATTTATCTCACCTTTGTCATATGAACAATAGCCCAGAGTAGAAAAATAGTTGATGAATGAAAAACTTATCTTTATAAAGACCATAATAAAGAAGAAATATTGGATTTAGAATAGTACCATTTTGCAATCGCTCATAAACTAATAATCAAGGCAATGAGCACCTATGGCTGCTAATGTTAGGACATTATTTGCCTTTTGATGAAATATACACCACACATAGGAAGTCTTTTTTTCCTAGAACAGCATGTAAATGTGATGAAATTTTTATGTTTAACTACAAATTTATTGGAAAAACAAAGGATAGTTCCAGACAGTGAAATTCTCCAAAGAAAAGTATATATTTTTAAACAAATAACAGAGAGAAAATAAAGAGGAAAGAAATATATAAATAAAGAGACAACAGATACGTAAACAATTTTTAATGCATGGATTTTATTTGATTCCTCATTAAAACACAATAACTAAAAAAAAAATATGAGACAATCATGAAAATTTGATCACTTTTTGATTATATAATGATATTAAGGAATTATTAAGTATTTTTAGTTGTGAAAATGTTATTGCTGTTAATTTTTAGCAAATTTTCTCTTTAAAGAAACATACTAAATATTTATTAATTAAATAGCATATCCTTAAATTTGCATCAAAATAGTTGGATTAAGGTATAGATAAATAATAATATGTCATTGGTTAACAATTGGTAAATAATTGTTGAGAAGCATATGATGATTTATTTTGCTATTTTCTCTACTTTCATATATGTTTAAAATTTTCCATAATAAAGTATTTTGAAATGAATCAAGAGACTAAACATCATAGTAATGTAATACTCACCATTATCCATGTGCAAAATGAACAAAAGAAAAATTGACTTGCAAAAATATTTGATGCCCAGCCATTGGAGTTATTCATTTTCCTGAGGTATGGAAAGTTTGCTAAATACATTTTATCTAGATTTATAAAATGACTGTTAATTATATCCTTTATAACTTAGAGTCACCTTATTTAAAATGATATATTTAGAAAAAGTTGGAAAATTTAAGTACTTTTTAATTACATTTCATCCTTTTATTATACTATATATTTTTTTTTTCCAGGAAGATCAGCTAACTGATCTGATGAACTAACATCTGATGCCAATCCTCCTCTTTTTTGCTGAGGAAGATTGGCCCTGGGCTAACATCCATGCCCATCTTCCTCTACTTTATATGGGACACCACCACAGCATGGCTTGACAGGCAGTGCGCTGGTGCCCGCCCTGGATCCCAACCTGCGATCCCCAGGCCGCCGAAACAGAGCTCGCGCAATTAACCGATGTGCCGCCAGGCTGGCCTCAATTCTACTATATTTTTACTGAAGTATATTTTGCATATGAGATGCACAAATCATAACCATACAGCTCTATAAATTTTGACAAGAGAATACAACCATGTCACCTGTACCAATATCACGATTTAGAACATTTTCATCACCTGAACAAGCTTGTTTGCACACACTCCTAGTTAACCCCCTCCCTACTTCCCAAATTAACTACTTCCTCTCAAATTCTGCTCTCATGGATATCTTTGGAGAATCTAAACTAAGACAACAGTGACCTTTACTAGACTAGAGATAACAGCAAAGCCTATCTCCAAAAATAGTTAATTTGAGAAGTAAACTAAATTATATGCCTAGCAGGAATAAAAAACAATCCATAGAAAAATTGAAAGTTTGAATTTACAGTCAGTTGGCTCAGAAAAAAAAATTCAAATTGTCTTTGAAAATATAGAAAATATGTGGTTATGTTGAATAATTAGAAAAATACATATTTTCCAAAAAATATTTCTTATGTGTATTTAATTATTAGATTTAGTATTTCACCTGTAAGTGAATATACCTGGTTCTAAGTAACTGCAATACTGTATTGTTATTTCATGTCATAGAGAGACAATGTTATTGGTATTTTATCCAATCTTCCAATGTGCTAAAATTCAAAGTAATATAGATTCACTAGTTCAGAAACCTCTATTATTAAATCAATGCCTCCATGTCAAAATGCATAGGATCTATTTTATAGTCAATTGTAAATAAAATAATTCAATTTGAAGTGAAATTCTTTGAAAGAGATCATTGTTGTTCTATAGATAATAAACATATAGAGAAAAATGTCTTGTAAAAATTTTCCAAACCAACCCATAGTGTTGGAAACGTTTTTAGAAGCAGAGCAGATATGGTGTTAAAATTGATTTATTAAAAGGATAATGAAGTAAACTGAGAGAGAGACAGAGGCAACATTTTCCCACTTCAAAGTTTGCCACACACATACTACATTTTATTTATTTTTTTAATTGTACTCTACCCTATATTTGACGGATACTTTCTAAAATAGTCAAGTGTGAAAGGGAAAATACAGAATGTCCCAATTTTGCATTTTTTTCCCGAAAGAGCCCCAAGCAAGGCTATCTTGAAGTCACCCCTGGATATTGTGTTCTTTGGATTTCCAGCTATATCTGACTCTAGCCTTCACTTTTTTTCCGCTAAGTTTACCGCTTAACTAGAACCATGGCTCAATTAATTCCTAACAGGCTGATCCAGATGCTAAAATATCTACAGTTATATATTTTTAAATGTAGTTATCAGAAATGGACTTTCAGGAGAAAACTGGAAAGAGGTATGCCTCACCATTCGTGTTTGCTTGGATTCCATACACATGCAAACTCTCTGACACAGCCAGCTAATGTGGGCAGGGATTACAGTCCTCTGAGTTTCTAAGGTGCCAGCACCTCAGTCAGTACAATCCATATGCAAGTCACGTATAATATTTTCAGAAACAATCTTACTCTGTTACTGAGCCCTAAGGGACCAGTACCTGCAAGTCGGTTGTTTTGCTCAGAGCCACTCATGCCAATAAATGAGACAGGGCTCGGAAAAGCAAAGCAGAAACTTTATTCCTTGATTGATTAAAGGAGGATGCAGAACTCGTGCTCTAAAACACCTTCTCCTGGAAGGGAAGGTGAGCACGGTTCTTATGGGATGTAAAGGGAGAGGGGTCTCTGCATCATCGCTCGAGGCCGGGGCATTTGAGGTATGTGCAGATCTTCCGTTCTTGCACAGGGCACCTTTTGCACACGTTTCCTTTTGCTCAGGGCACCCCATTGCCATCTTGGACCTTTCTGGTTTGGACCGGTTCTGCAGTTTGGCCATCTGGCGGTGTTCTGCCTTGGTTCCTATAAGCAAGTACAACTTAAAAACAAAGCATTAGAGGGGTCGGCCCAGTGGCTGTAGTGGTTAAGTTCACGTGCTCAGCTTCAGCAGCCCGAGGTCGCATGTTCAGATCCTGGGCACAGACCGACGCACCACTTATCAAACCATGCTGTGGCAGGCGTCTCACATATAAAGTGGAGGAAGATGGGCACACATGTTAGCCCAGGGCCACTCTTCCTCTGCAAAAAGAGGAGGATTGGCAATGGATGTTAGCTCAGGGCCAATCTTCTCTCACACACTCAGAAAGCATTAGACGTGGAAAATGTTTTAGAGACTTCCCTGGGTGACAACCCCACCTATGCTTGTAACTTCAACCCATATATGTAGCTTTCTTTTCAGTTTTCTAAAAACAATATTCTCTTTCTACATTTGCAACCTTGGTCATTCATTTTGGTATAATAAGTAGGAAATACAATTAAGATTTTTTCTCCTCTCAATTTTTTTTCTAATAATACAAAAACATCCTTATTTATTGGATCTGTTGCCTTAAAGACTTTTTTAATCATGAAATTTTGATATAACAAAATGGTATGTAAATTATAAAACAAAATGTTAAAAAAAAAATGAACCCACCATCCTTAAGACTGCCCAAATTATGAAGTATTTTGTAACCCCTATGTCCCACTCAAAAGTAAGCACCCTGCCATAAACCTACCTCTACCACTCCAGTGGCTTTATCTGGAATATTGTATTTACAGTTTCTTGAATATATTTATAATTTTATCATTAAACCACATATTATAAAGTTTTGCTTGTTTTTGAATTTTGCCCCTTCAGGTTCACATATCTGAGATTAAAAATATTGATCATTCATTTTAGTATAAGTAGGGAATAGAATTGAGATTTTTTTCCTTCTGTCTGATGATTAAAAATATTGCATGCAGTGGTAGATGATTTATTTTTTCTGCTATACATTAATACATAAATATACCACTGTTTATTTTCCATTCATCTCTCCATGAATATTTGGAGAATCTTCATTTTTTCTATAATAAATTATATTACTATAAACACTCTTGAAAATATCTGTTGGAGTACATGTCTATATAGTATAATACCATTTATATAAATTTCAAACCAAGTAACATTAGATATCTTTACTGTATAATGCCAAATTAATTTCTAAAATATTCTGCTAATGTAAACTCTGACTTGGTAGTGTAAAGGAGGGAGAACTATTCCTCTACTCTCTAGGTCCTTCTGGCTGGTCTAAGAATTAAGTTGACTTGAGACAGAATAACAGGAGAAAATCAGACAAAGTTTAACAGGTATACATGGGAGAAACCTAGGAAAACTGAGTAACTCACCAAAATGACCAAAGCCACCATCTTAAATACTATTTTCAGCTAAAAATAAAGGAGGATGTTGGGGGTAGTAGTTTGGGACTTCAAAGAAGAGGAAGGCAATTCACATGGAGATGGAAAAGCAAATGTTTGATAAACAAATGTTTGCTGGGCCATCTGTAGACAATGTGACTTGAGGGAGAGAACTTTGATAAAAATGGGCTTAGCGAGGATCCTCCCAGTCTACCCATACCCAGAGTTATATATGATGATGGCCTGCCCTGGGGACAGGTCTTCTATCTTAAATTCTTTTAGACAGTTAGGAGGAGGTCAAAGGTTCTTTCAGAGTCTTTTGTTCTTAAAAATACTCAAGCCAAAGAGACACATTTTGAGGTGGCCAATTCTGATCCCCCACAGTAGTTTCCAATTTAATTTTTTAATCTGATGTGTGGAAAATGTATAGCATATTGGTTTTAGTTTATATTTCCCTGATTCTCTACTTCTGTGAGTAACAGATATTATTTTAAAATCCAGTTTAATATTCTTCGTTAACTGCTTAACTAGACTTTGCTCATCACATTGATCATCATTGAACTTTTTTACCTGGTGTAAGCAAACTGCAACTAACTTACCTGAGTGATTCATAGCACAGTTGTCCTCTGCCTTACACTTGCTCCTGCTTTCAGTTAATAATGGCTTTTCCTTCTGTTTGTGGGTCAGGGAAACTTAAAGCATCATTTCCCTTTATCTTCCCCACTGAACAGTTTCCTGCCGTGCCTTACCCCTGTGTCTGTAATACGAAAAACATCCGTCCTACCTAAATTACCATTCAAGTGTAGTACCTTTTTTACTTAACCCTGAGTGCATGACTGCTCCCTTTAATCCTACTCAATCTACCCTGAACAGGGAAATACCTAAAGGAGAATTTATGGTCCCAAGCTTCAAATGTTATTTCTCGGTGTACTCGGAAATGGTTTCAAATTGATGTTCACTGAAGTTTTAGATCAAAAATTGAGCATAGATAAAGCCAAGGTCATGATTAGTCAGCTCACAATTATTTCTATAAAAGCTTACCTAGGGAGAGTAACCCTGCTGTGCTTTGTATCTCAAATGATGAATTAACATGAGAAGCCAAATTAAAGCATTACTGAATATGGGCCCATGATCTGGCCAAAAAAGTATTCAGGCACGACCTCACTAATTAAGTCACTGAAGTGATATGACAGACAGGTCAGACAGGTTTAAAGAGTGTCTAGAACTCAAATAGTAACTGGGCTCAGGGGAGCAGGCACAGAGCAAAGTGACAGATTAGAGCAATCATTTAGGTATTTTCAAATAAAAAGTCAAAACTGTTTGCAGGGGTTCTCTAGAAAGTTCTCAGCAATTATGCTCCCTAACACTAGAATATTTTCTTTTTTTATAGACATTTGATAAGCTTTTAATACTCATTTGCCTCCCACCTCCACGATTTCCAGTGCTTGCAAAGCAGATGCAGTAATATATTAATTTATATTATCTGTGGTTGGAGAGGGGCTGTTATTTGCTGACCCCTTGTCTAATATGTAAAAAAACCAACAATCACGAGACCTTACGTTTTCTGTATATAGTATATTTCTTGAGTTTTAACAAACTTACATTGATGTCTATATAAACACACATGCAAAGCCCAAATTTATCCCAAAATTCTAATGAGATGACAAAGAATCGTATGTCCCAAGATTTCAAATAAATATAATCTGTGGAAATAGGAAAGGGAAATTAAGATACCAGTATACAATTACTTTTTAATTATGACATTATTTCATATTCAACATCACTACTACAGAGAACAAAATCATTTATTTTTTAAAAATATCACATCCTCTTTGTTTTTTTAATTCTGCACCATATTTTTTCCTCAGAGCATATCTGACAGCTTCCTAAGATGTGTGTTCTTTGACTCATCGTGAAAACTTATCCAGCACGTATTTGTCTGACCCATGAACTGTGAAAAATCATTTTTGACTTTTTTAACCCAGGTTTAAGATATGGATCAAGCAGGGACAAGACATGGGGAAGCACATAAATATAGCAGTGCAGAGCACGGGGAACAGAACCAAAATGAGAAAATGATCAAATCAAAGCTGTCTAACTCTCATTTTGTTCTCCTACATCAAATGTACTCACTTGAAAGTGAGGGAAAATATGAATGTAAGACACTAACAGGGCCAGTGTAAGGATGATGTTATTGAAGTTAAGTTAATTACCTAGCAGGATGTACTAATCATGTTCTGGACTGTTGAAAAAATAATATCACTTTGCAATTTTTTTTATAAACCCACCCTTTTCCTCATTCAGTAGAAATAAATATGTTAGAAAGGCTGATTCTAGCCCTCACATTACATGAGTCTATAAATGAGGTGGTAAGCATAGAGCCACTTTTAACAGTGTAAAATGACTACAAAATATTTACCAGTTTTCAGTTGTTTCTTCCACGGCAGAATAAATACATTAGCCGATATAACAACACTTTAATGAGTTAACCATGACTTTTCTGAAAATGTGAATGTAATCAAGGTCTTTTCCACTCCAGAATGCCTCCACTCAGAGACCCCCACTGCTTGTAGAATGCCTGCTAGACTCTCCAGCACGTTGACCAATATCCTTGATGAATGATCCTGGTGCATCTTTTCAGCCTCATGGCTTACCACCCTGCAACTGTTTTAGACTGTATCTCCTACCCTTTTGAGCTATTTATATTGCTAGAAGATGCTCGAATATCTCAGTGCCTTTGAGAAATGTCTCTAGTCATATCATGAGTATGCTCAGCTCCCACACTTCCTCCTTGATGAAACTTTCCTAATCACGCAGACAGCATTTACTTTTTCCTCACTTTTTCCCTCCATACATATTATTGCATTAAAAATATGATATTTTAGCCTGGAATTATTGCTATATTTGCTTTCCACTAGGCTAAGCCCTTAAGAAGAGAATGTTTCAGAAGGTTTTCTATTCCCAATCTCCATGGCAGCCCCTGACCGAAAAATGTTTATGGAGTGGACTGAATGTATATCACCATAAGTAGTGCTCTTTCCTTACATAAAATAACATTATGCCTACTCTTCGATGTAGTATATAGAAGAGAAAGTCACTATGTAAATAAAACTTACTTGAAAAATAAATAAAAATGCTCTGTTGGAATAAAATGAAAATTTAGAGCGCCTGATACCTACAAGAAACTTTGCTAAAGAATAAAGTGATGTTCACGTACACTGTGACGTCAATGGGCTTAAAATCTAGCAAATTAGATAACTATGCAATTCTCTATAAACCAAAACAAAATAATCCATCATGCATGAAGCTCATTGGAAGTGAATGATAATGAGAATATTATCAGTTTAGAGGCTTCAGATTAAAATTATTTTCCTCCTTGACATTCAAGATGAAATTTAAGGACTAAACTGATTTTTGGTGCATACAATACATTTAATGGGATATATTGGGAATGTAGCTTGGACCATCTCCTATAAGATTTCAAATGCCATAGTAGTTTTTTGTACTTATTTTACTAGGTAGTGTCAAAATAGTGAAATTTTAGAACTAGAAGAATCAGATGATTCAGAATACATATTTTAGAACAATTAAAACAGGTTGCTACAGAGGATTGAAAACAATGTCAGGAGGCAAGGTGAGGATAAATACACAAAGACAACAATACTGAACTATGACTAGAAACAAAGTAGCGAATATATTGGGAAATGAGAAAGATACCACAGTTAACGTGGATGGATGTAGATTTAAAAGATTTGTCAGCCAACTCATTCATCAAGAGCTAGGGAGGAATTAAAAATGAATCTGAGAATTTGAGCCTGGATAACTGGAAGAATTTTGGGCAAATAACAGACATAAGAAATTAGTGAGAAAGATGATTTGAAAGAAAATGATGTGAACATAGTAACTAGTCAAAGAATTATTATTGCATCAAGTATGCTACGGTAAGAACAACAACCATAGAGCTTCTCTTTACACTATGTAATTTTTATTGTAATACTGGAATAAAAAGTATTACTCAGTTGAAGCTCAAAGATCTATGTAATATTAAAAGTCACACCACCGTTATACGGCAGTCAGAATTCAAATCCATGAACTTATAAACTTTCTATAAACTTTTTTTTTTAATCCGCACATGTCCTGTTAATTTACTTATTTAACTGGCGGCAAACTTACAAAAGTGTTGGGCAGGTGCCATTTGCAATAGACCAATAATTAAAACACTAATTCTCCTCAAACTGTAAGCTTGCTTTTAAATTACATAACAAACAAACCCATTATTACAGCATTTTTTGGTCAGAGGACCAATTGAAACAAACAAAAAGGAGAATGTTTGTCTTTCTGTTCACTTTCACAGACATAAATAGGAATAAGATTTTCACTAGATTTGATGGGTAGCATAGAGCCACTTTCATGAGAAATAAAAGTATTAAAACTAGAAAATTTGTCATCCCACTCACTACTTTATTTTGTCTATAGAACATCAACCAACTTAATAGAATTTTTGCACGAAATTGACTGAGTTGATTATTATCCTGTAACTGAAAAGATTACTCAAATGATTACTTCTGTTAAAGTTTTATCCCTGCTTTGATGTTGCTTGACGTCAGACAGGTAAGGAATAAGTAGAAATAGAAAACTGGTCTGCATATATTTCTTGCTTATTTTCTATTTAAGAAAAAAAATCGATGATGGAATACTGGATATGTTAGAGAAGAAAAGAAATTTGTTTTGGAAAAAATATCACTGTGTCTGAGAGAGTTCCTAAAAGTAATTTTTCTTTCATGAGAAAAACATTTTTCTAGGTGATTCATTTAATAACCTAAATAATGATTCTTTCAGTCAAGACATAGCTAATACAGATCTAAATTGTCATTTCACCTATGTGTTTAGGTGACTTGGTAAAAAGATTCATGGTGTCACAAAGTCTTCATTGAATAATAATAAAAATTTAATTTTTGATTATCATAATTTCTGATTATTTTCTCTGGATGATGCTAATGTTAAACCAAACAAATATACTTGGCATTCATTTATACTATACAAAATTACATGACTCATAAATGTTTTTACGCATGTATTTGGTAGTTTAGAATACATGAATAGTTTTATAATGCTAAATTGTAGACACAAAAATGGTAAATATTCATTATATCAAACATGTATTTGTGGCCTTTTGGCCTATGTTATAATGCACTATTCTGCACAATGGGACTATTTTGACTGACAACATTTATCGTTAGCAATTTCACAACTGCACTTGTGTCGAGACCTTCTGGATCTGCAGCCTAAAAACACTTCCTCCCCTTCCTTTACTTAGCCATTCAACATTAAGCATGTATTTATTGAATATTTATTCAATGTCAAATGCTATTCTTGGAAGAGATATATACAGCCATGAATAAAACAATAAAAATCTCTGCCTTTACCATGCCTGACCTCACTTGTCATCAAACACCTATTTTAGCTACACTCAAGGCCCTAGAATTATAAGTGGCATCATCCAGAGAAACTTAAAGAACTCTAACATGGGCCCACTCTCTGACATTTAGTAGTAACCCACCAGTATTAACCCACATTTAGTATTCTTGTCTGAATCTAAACGTGTACAATAATTCCACTAGCTGAGCTCTTGCCATAAGGCTATTATTGCCTTATACCTGGATCAAATCCCTAACAGGTAGCCAACTTTTCATAACTAGCTCACACTAGTAGCCTCTGCTTCTGAATCCTGGTTGGGGCAAAATATCAGCTGCTCAAATACTAAAGTTGTTCTTTTCCATCATCTTCTTAGAAATGGATATCCTTTCTCTAATCACGCAGTAGAGATTAGGGTTAAGCTACCTACAGATAGACACAGCCAACATCTGCCTACTTGCCTTAATAGAGCAGCAGATTTTACCTGCCACTAGATTATCTTCTGTGTAATCCCCTGTAGGAACACCTATTACTTCCTGACGTAACTGCTTTTTACTTTTGCCAAGTCCAATGAATGCCTACAAGCCTTCATGTCATACTGCTCCTGGCCATGCTCCAACTTAAAAGTCAATACTCCTTCCAGAGTATTATCCTTCTCATTCAACCCTTTATGCAGTGAACTAAGTCGTCCATATCTCTGTCCCAATCTGTAACAGTTTAGCACAGACTATGGAAGACATCAACCAAGACACTATGTTAGGCAAGGGAAAAGCTGCTAGAACAAACACAGAAATTTAAGCACAACTTTCCCGTTTGTTGACAACGTTGCAAAACTATGAGTTCAGAAATTAGACCTAAGATTTGATATCAGTTGAATAGGAGTAGAATAGATGAGATGTAATTAGCTACTCAAGTTTTATAAAGAGTTTCAAAATTTAAGGCATTTTCTCTAAGCAGATTTGGCGAGTTATTACAGGGTCAATCAGGCAAACATACACATCAAAGATGCCCAGTTGCAGCTTTTTCTGATGTTGAGTTTGTAGAAGCCCAACTGGATCTGAAGTATAGCTAAGCTGAGTGTGAAAACCTAGCCTCAAATTACTGGAATCAATGTGAAAGGAACCTAGGAGCAAGATATAATCAGTATAGAACTGATAACTTCCTAGCATCCATCCAGCAGGCCGCTTATGTGTGATAGGCATGCGCTAATAGACACAGGGCTTGGGGGGTTATGGGGACACTCAGATATATCATTATAAGCACAATGGCATTTTTGTGGGTGGAAATTTTTAGAAAACCCAGAGATTATCCAGTCCTACAATAAAATAAATATTTAAAGTAAATTGTTAGTAAAAATAAAACTTGAACATATACATGCATGGATACCACAGGAAAGAAATTATGCCTGGGTAAAGTGCTATTGACATGTTTTATTAAAAATCAAGCTTTCACACTTTTTTTTTTTTAGGAATATTAGCCCTGAGCTAACATCTGTTGCCAATCCTCCTCTTTTTTGCTGAGGAAGATTGGCCCTGGGCTAACATCCAGGCCCATCTTCCTCTACTTTATATGGGACGCCGCCACAGCATGGCTTGATAGGCGGTGTGTAGGTCCTCCCCAGGATCCGAACTCCCGAACCCTGGGCCGCCAAAGCAGAGAGCACAAACTTAACTGCTATGCCACCAGGCTGGCCCCAAGCTTTTACACTTTTTAATGAGTTTCATATTTTCTTTTGCATCTAGTTATTTCTATTAATGTTCACATCTGTGTAGAAATAAGGAAAGCTCTTTTGCCTCTCTAATAAGTACCCATTTATCCAAGCTACATCTGGACAAATAAAGCTATATATTTAACTGATTTTGAGGTGTCACTCATTAGACTGTCCATATCTTCTAAGAGCACGCTGTGCCTTTGAGACAACCACGCAAGGGTAACAGGTAAGGCCACAGAGAGATCACAGTGACATGACCAAGAATACATTAATCACATCAAAACTTGTGTAATTTGGTGATATCCTTCTAAAAAGCAGAGCAAGCAAGCAAGCTCAAATTCTTATAGTGATACATTTCAAAACAATCTAATATTTCTCCTGCAATTTCTCATACCAGCGAGAATTTCTCAATTGGCAGGTAAAGAAATTAGTTCCATATTCCCAAGATCACTGTATCTCATATGACAAATGCAGAAAATTTGAAGTACAGCTACTCGAGCTGGAGATGAAGAATTTCTATCTTTAGACAAATTCTGGAAACTTCTTTTAAAGAAGGGAGGTATACAGGTTTGTTTTCTTCTTTCTTCCGTCCGTCTCTTTCTCTCTTACTTCTTCCCTCCAGTTCTTCTGGCCTCCTCCCCATTATTCTTTCTTTTTTGACTTCAGGAATGTTTAAGAGAGTTCATCTTGCTTCTCAGTGCAAGGCACATCATCGTCAACAGTTTTGCAAAGTCTTTGTTTCATTTAAATCAATTTTGTTTTTTACAATCATCCTTACTCCTCATTTACAGTCGCTAGCTCCCCTCATGGTTATATATATATATGTATGTATCTAAATTAAGGAATGTTTTTGTTTTTGTGGTCATACCTGTTTTTTTACGTTAAATGGCATTGTGTTGTAAGGCTTACACTCTTTAACACTTTAAAAAATTTTCCAGAGCCAGCCCCATGGCCTAGTGGTTAAGTGTGGTACACTCCACTTTGGCTACCAGGGTTCACTGGTTTGAATCCCAGGCATGGACTTACACCACTCATCAGCCATGCTGTGGCAATGACCCACATACAAAGTAGAGCAAGACTGGCACAGATGTTAGCTCAGGGTAAATCTTCCTCAGCAAAAAAAAAAAAAGTTTTCAGATGTGAGGGCAATCTGGCTGTGACTTCTGTCACCCCATTGATTGCCAGGGTTGGTTTGGCTGATCTGGCTTTCTAGGAAGGTTTCCCCTTTCTCCCTCACCATTACATGAGTGTCCCTTGGGAAGCTGTGTGGTTCAGTTGAAGAGGATGACCTTTCCCAATAAAGGAGAAGCATTCTTCCATCAACGATATATGAATAGCTGGGATCCTTTGCCAGAACCTCCAAACAAGCTCTCATAGGAACTTGGAAGCTTGGAGTCAAGCTTCCAAGACTCCAGACACATCCAAATGAGGCACTCCATGTGGCAATCTGCCTTTCTTTAAAAAAAAATCAGTTGTGTATGAACATGTATTTTTCTGTTTCAGGATGTTCTATAATATTGCATTGCAGGATTCCTCCACATTTTATTGCACATTTCCTACAGATAGACATCTAAATTGCCTTCATGTAAGTGCTAGCAAAAATGTTGCTGCAAAGAACATTTCTGTACATGTTCCTCCTGGAACTGTACAGCCTTTCTGGGGCATATTCAGGATTTGGATTGCAGGTCACAAGGTATACTCATGTTTAATGTCACTAAGTACTTCCAGATTTATCTGAGGAGTGCCTGTACTGATTATACTACCTCCAGCGCTGAATAAGTGTTTTCATTTCCCTACATTCTACCAAAGAATTCATACAACCCAACTTATAAATTTTGCCAATCATATAAGTATAAAATGATGTACTGTTTAAATTTCTATTTTTACCTCTACTAGTGAAATTGCCATCACTCACACGTCCCCTGTGTAAGCTGCATATTTATACCATTTGCCCATTTTTTTTCTATTGGATTTTGTGTCCTTCATTTTACAGAGTTGCAGGAACTTTTTTCCCATGGATTAATCTCATATTTGTTTAAATTATTTTGACTATGTTCTCACAGTCAATCACCTAGTAACTTATTTGTAGATATCCTGTGTTGACAATAATTGCTATTTTAATGTAATCAAGTAAAAGGTGTTTTTTTTCTTTCTAATTTTTTGTTCTTTTGGATACTGGTTTCAGAAAACATTTCAGGGATCAACTTTCTATTCTTTGTGTTTTTTACTTAGCATACATCTGACTTTACTTTGTATATACTGTGAGTCAGCTATTCTTTCTAGTTCTCCATTTAATGAACTTATTTATCAACAGCATCTACTAAACAATCCAGCTTTTCCCCATTGATATCTGGTTTCATCTATACAATACCAATACTGGTCTGTTTCATTTCTCTGAGGATGGAGCAACACAGTGTTTATTACTATAATGTAGTTGCATTTCTTAAAATCTGGCATGATGAGCCCTCCTTTATTTAAAATAAATTTACTTAGATATTTGACCTATCTTCCATAAAATTTTTATTCTTTGAATAACCTTCCTGAAATTTGCATTGTTAATGTAAATCTGTGCAGTGATTTTATAGATCATTTGGGTAGAATGATATTTTAACATGGACAAATTTCATCTGCACATTTGTTCTTCTTTTGTTTATTTTAGTTTAGATTTTTATTCGTTTGCGCTTTGGATAGGTAATTTCCTTGATACATTATGGTTTGTGTTGCTTTCAGTCTTATTTCCTATTATGGTTTTTAATTGATAAATGCTGTTATAGAGAGACATTGTTAATTGCATAAGTATATATCATACTTGATCACACCGTCCTGAATTCTTATATTAGTTCTAATGTTGCCTAAGAGTTTTCCCTCTCGGTTTTCTAATAGATGTGCTATAGCTACATCAGTCCTAAATTCCTACACTGAATTGACCCTCTGGAATATTGAATCGAATCTTTTTTTTTTTTTGGTGAGGAAATCAGCCCTGTGCTAACATCTGCCAATCCTCCTCTTTTTTTTTTTTTTTTTTTTTGCTGAGGAAGACTGGCCCTGGGCTAACATCCATGCCCACCTTCCTCCACTTTATATGGGACACCACCACAGCATGGCCCGCCAAGCAGTGCGTCTTTGTGCGCCCAGGATCCGAAGCGGCGAACCCCGGGCCACCTCATTGGAGCATGCACACTTAACTGCTTGTGCCACCGGGCCAGCCCCTGAATCAAATTTTTAGTGAAGACCATGAAAAAGAATTGGTAGCTTACATGAGCAACACAAACTCAGCAAATGCTAACTTCCTCTTGTGTCTTCCAATTGCATTCCAAATTTTCCCCTGTCATATTGTATTTAACATAGGCCTAATTTTCTATGCTTCAAGATGGGATCCTTAGGACGTGGTAAAGTGAAATTAAACATCATAGTTTCACTACTTCAGGGCTGGAATTTCCCCCAGCTCGCCGTCCTGTGCCCATCATTGAGCCTCTCTCTGTCTACATTTATCCAATGGACAGCTCTTCACCCTGGTCCGTGACTCATTGACTTGTTAGCTCTGAGAAAATGACGATCTTTAATTAATCAAGATCTACAACCTACCTTTTCCTTTGATTATGATTAAAAAACACAAACATTTTTGAATTCTTACTATGTACCATGCATTTTGCTCAGTATACTAAAAGCACTGTTTCAATTTACCTTATAAAATGCTTAAAACTTGCTGATTCCTGCTTAAAAAGCAAATAATCAAACTACATTTTTAGCCTTTAATAGGCTTGAAGTGGTACCCTTCTATTTCCCTACTTCAGAGAATTTGTATCCATCACCAAATTGAAGTTTTTTATTCTCTCTTTCTAGCTTGCTTTACTCTAATTGAGATATTTTTCTCAGAAAGTCTTCTTTTAGTATCAATGGTCAGAAGTTTTCCTTGTATGGTAATAAACACACAATTATTTTCAAATTATTCAGCTTTTAGAAATGCACTGGGTTGTTCAGCCATGCATTGGGCATATCAAATGAATGAACTCATTAAGATTAAGAGGAAAGAAATCTCACTCACTGAATAGTCTTTAGAGCAGAATGTTACCATTTGATTAAATTTCAAGATATGAGTTTGCTTATTATTTTATTTTATCCGCACTCTTAAATCTAGTTGGAACATGAAAAAATGAATCAATTCATTAAGTTGGAAAGAGAAAGTGCACAAATATTCCTGAGGAAGCTTATGCTTGCAAGGCATTCCTAAGCTTTCTGATGGGAAAGGACGTAAGGCTATAGCTACAGGAGGAAAGGAAAGGTAAAGTGTCAAAAAAAAGACTAGCATTACCAACTAAATACCAACATGAATTATGATATGGCTATCTAGATTACTGATTCATTGTACAGCTATAGTCTTACAATAAATCAGTCATATTGTGATCAAGTTGATATTTTTTGAAGGAAGATAAATAATAAACTTGAATGGTATAACCAAAAAAATTTATGTAATTTTCCTTCGGGTTTTCATTACTACTGTCCTAGTACCTTATTCACAATATTCATTTTTAATGAAGAGATCAGTGATTTAAGTATTGTATAGATCCAGTCTCTATCAAAACTGTTGGTTAGATTCTTGATGTTTAAGAGTCTTGTGAGCATGGAGAGGGATATTTACTATTAATTACACATTCTGTTTCTTTCTTATAAATCTGTTAATGAACAGCTTTTTATATATTTAAACACTATTTATGCAACATTGGATTAAAAATTGATAAAATTAAATATAATTTTTAAAAAATAATCATTATTGACTAAAAATAATCAAAAGCCATCCAAAGTTTTGATCTATCATTATCAATTTAACATGGCTGTTTTTTAGAACATTTCAAATATCTTAAATAGCAGATGAAGCTAAAAAAATAAAGTATGGGGCCAGCCTGGTGGTGTAGTGGTTAAGTTCGCACACTCCGCTTTGGCAGCCAGGGGTTCAAGGGTTCGGATCCTGGGCACAGACCTACACACCACTCATCAAGCCGTGCTGTGGCAGGCGTCCTGCATATAAAGTAGAGGAAGATGGACACGGATGTTAGCCCAGGACCAATCTTCCTCAGCAAAAAGAGGAGGATTGGCAACAGATGTTAGCTCAGAGCTAATCTTCCTCATATACACACACACACAAAAAGTACCAGAATACTCATTAAACACATTTATATGAAAATAGTATCAAGAATTTAATTTCTTCATTATCTCCATATGTTCAAATAGCCTCTCAGAATTAGGTACATCAACACATACTTGTTTCCATATTTTCTGGGTTATGTTAACCTTATCAGACTTGAGTAAAAAAGACTACTATTTCATCTAAGCCAAGGGTTTAAGTTATCGGTTACTAAATAATTGATTCTTGGAGAAGACATGGAACTTACTAGCAAACCTTGCTATAGTCAAACTCTGTGTTTATGCCAATGGGTTTTTTCAAGCTCATAGATTTTACAAAAGTGTAATTCTCTTGAAAGCTTGTTCTTTTTCCTCGTCTCTTTTTAGCTTTGCTTTTAAGACATTACCTGGTCAATTGGCCTGTCATTTTTTCATATTGACCTGGTAATTAGTCCTATTGAAAAACTGTGCCTGTTTTCTTAAGTAGCTCATTCTAATTAACAGCATAATTGTGAAGTTTTAGCTCCTACATCACAACGTATTATGTCTAGAGACAGCTTTCCTATTTAGAACATTTTGTTAATCCATAATCTTTGGAAAACACAGTTTGATACTTTTTCTTGCCACCCGATTGATAATGCACAAATTTTAAAAATATGTCCACAGTTTACTACCTTCCTCTTTAACAAGTGGACCCTAATTCTCCTCCTCTTAATGTAGCAGGACTTAATGACTTGCCTCTAACAATTAGAATAAAGTGGAAGTGATGGTGTGCAAATTCAGAGACTGGGTTATAAATAGGCACTGTAGCGTCCATCTTGATGAGCTATCTCTTGCCCTTTGTTGGAGAAATTTTACTTTGGGGAAAGCCAAGAACTGGAAGCAACTGAGAAGGCCTTCAGTCTGACAATTCTCGGGAACTATGGACTGCCTACAACCATGTGAGTGAGCTTAGTAGCAGACTTTGAACTATAGTCCAGCCTTGAGATGACTACAGCCCGACCATGAACCAGAACTACTCTGATAAGTTCTGAGTTCACTCCTAGATTCCTGCTCCTTTGAAACTGAAATAATAAATGTCCATTGTTTTGAGCTACTAAGTTTTGGGATAATTTTTACACAGCAATAGATAATTAATACAATGACATTGGTGTTCATGAACACTTGAAGTGATTTTTATGACTACTGATATAGTTACTAATTCCCCCCCGTTTTGGGTCTATTTCCTACTTTTGCCAGAATTCACTTTTGGGTTTTTTTTGTTTGTTTTCTTGTGAAGAAGATCAGCTCTGAGCTAACATCTGATGCCAATCCTCCTCTTTTTTTTCTTCCTGAGGAAGATTGGCCCTGTGCTAACATCCATGCCTATCTTCCTCTGCTTTGCACGGGATGCTGCCACAGCATGGCTTGACAAGCAGTGTGTCCATGTGCGCCCGGGATCCGAACCTGCAAACCCTGGGCCCCTGAAGCAGAGCATGTGCACTTAACCACTATGCCACCAGGCTGACCCCCCAGAATTCACTTTTAAAAGAAAATATACAGTATATTATATATCACATACTTTAGTTCATTTATGTGATAATACATAATTATTATATATTATATACTTTTAATATATTATATATTACATTTTATATATTATAAATTATATTGACTTTTTTTTTTTTTTTTTATAATTTTATTTATTTATTTTTTCCCCCAAAGCCCCAGTAGATAGTTGTAGGTCATAGCTGCACATCCTTCTAGTTGCTGTATGTGGGACGCGGCCTCAGCATGGCTGGAGAAGCGGTGCGTTGGTGCGCGCCCGGGATCCGAACCCGGGCCGCCAGCAGTGGAGCACGCACACTTAACCGCTAAGCCACAGGGCCGGCCCTATATTGACTTTTTCATGTATTTGTATTATGAGGTATTTATGCCTTTTGATAGACTCCACATATTCTATAACCTAAAATTATAGTTTTCTTTTTGATGCCCAAATTGTCACAACTTGGCCAAGAAGAAGCTGTCACTTTTGGCCTTTTAGCAATAACCAGGTATCTGTAACAGTTTCATTCCTCTGACTTGAAATCACTAAAACTTTCTAGCAACAGAATGCTTCCAACACATCCTTTTTTTTTTTTTCTTTTTTTAGGAGAGGCATATGTATGATGATATATAAGCCTCAAAGCTGTATTGCTTATTTCTTCTCAGCTCTTAGTTCAGATATCTACCTGTCTCCCTTCTCTGCAGTCAAGTCTGCATAATTCGGCCTCTGCAGAAAAATTCCCTGGCTCTCTCATCTAGAAGGGACCCCTCCACCAGCACTTTCTATTTTCTTACGGTGTCTATCCATATGTGAGATTATATTGTATAAATTACTTGTAACTTTTTGTATTTTGGATTATGAGCATATATCTTTTTAAAATTTTGATCTATGGGAGTGTATTAGCTTTTTTTCCCCAAAATAAGAAAATAAATTTAAACTGTGAAGTGATTGTTTCCTACTCTCTCTCTAAAGTTGTCCAACAACAAAGTAGATGATTATTCCACACCTGACAATAGGTGTAATTTTAACTTTTATGATTTAAAAAGTCAAGACAATTCCCTAAATCATTTCCTAACTCCCTAGCCTAAGTTGAAAATGACAATAGCTAAGATTTATTGAAAACCAATGATTTGCCCTGCTCATTGCTATGCACTTTATGTGTCATCTCATTTAATCCTTGAGATGACTCTATGCTGTTGCTACCAGCATTATCCTTATATTAGACTGAAGAAACTAAGTCAGAGGGAGATTTAGCAACTGGCCCCAGGTCACAGAGTCAGGACAGAGTCAGAACTTGAAGTCAAACAGTTTGAATTCTCCAACCCATAACTTTGACCATAATGTTATATTAGTAGACTACCACTAAAGCCAGGTGCCTGATGGCTACTATAAATATTTAATAAGAACATGATTACCCTTTGACCTTGTTCCCAACAGACACATATGAAAGAAGTTAATCTTGTTAATTTGCTGTTTTCTTGTTTAACCTGAGAGATGACTCATGGGTAACAAGGATTTATGAACTTTTTTTTTGCAGAAGGAAAAGAATGCCTCCAAGGAAGTTATGATCACCAGATAACAAGCCCCAAGTTACCTTTGACACTCAGATGTCAGATTGCCCAAGGGCCTATCTGGAGTGAAAAGAACACAGATTTCTCCTTTATTTCTCTGAAACTCCTCCACCCAAGCCCCTTAGCTCTATAAAACCCCCTGCTTCCTTCTTTTTTTAAGGCAGATTTGAGAGAACCTATCCTCTGCCTTCTCGTTTTGACCTATTCAAATAAACTTTTCTCCATCTCCAGGCACCGGTGTCTCAGTGATTATTGTGATTATTGCACATGGGGCACACAAACTTTAGATTAAGAGGTTTGGTATCACCACCAGATTTTCTGGAAAAATCTATTTCACAAATGCAACATAAAATTTGCAGACACATTTTAAATTTATTATTTGTACAGAAAGCTAATTCATCTAAAAATAAAGCACTTACAGAAATTTCAAGTAAAGAGAAAGTTTTTGCATTCAACTGTGCAGGAAAAAACCTCAAACTTGGACTATTTTTAGAAATACCTAAATGCTGACAATGGAAAAATTAATATTTTTCCCAGTAGTAGAATAATGCTGGGGGAGAGGTTCCAATCAGCTGGCTACTTTTTATTACATTTTTCTTGTATTAACACGAAAAAAATGGGAGATTTTTATTTTTATTTCTATTCATAGTTTCTTAAAAGTAAACTTATCTGTTTTCCTTGCTCATTTTTCATGTTTTATGAAAATCAGCAACTGCAGGATATAAAGTGTATGTGTGTGATATATGTAATACGTTCCAAATTGTAATTATCAATATTACAGCCCAAAAAATACAAATTAGCTTAATGGAAAGATCACAGGTGATTTGAATATAGGCTTGTAAAAAGCACATTGTAGCCATAGGCCCTCTGTGGGCCTCTGGCTACAGGTCCTCTGTAGCCACAGGACCAGTTTAACTGACCTCATCTTATCAAGAGAGTAATTAAGAATGGTTTTTCAGGAACCAAGACCCCTTGTTCAATTCAGGCCGGTTGTGACCACCAACCCATCAAGTGGGCCTGTGAAAATGCCCAGTAAGTGCCTTTTTTTTTTTTTTTTTTGTAATATTTGGTTCTAATTTTATTAAATTTTTCTCAAATATCCTAGTAAGTGACTTTTTATACATCAAAGGGCTAAAGCCTCCACTCTCAGATCATGCTAACACCACCATTTTATGAACATTCATCCTATGAAGAGCCATGAAGCTTGACTATGCTGCCACAAATCATCAATTACTTCACTTCTCCTTACCTCCAGTCATCTATGTCCACACTTCACACTGCCCTGCCCTTCATCCCATAAGTTTTGCTCCAAGCCCTGGATCCAGGAGACAGATCTGAGAGTATATACTCCTGTCTTGCAAATTGATCTAGCAATAAAGCTGATTTCTTTTCCCAAAAGCTGATGGTGTAATAATTGGCTTTCTTATGTGCATTGGGCAAGAGAGCCTCAATTTTGTGCAGTAACACAATCTTGATTCAAATTTTGGAATTACCTATTTCTTGGCTGATACTTTTTTTACCCACATGAAAAGATTACACTAACCTTGAAAGCACAAGAGATTTTGTTCTCACACAAGATCATTCTAAATTTGATACAGTTTATAAACTGTTTTCCTTTCCATTTTATTAATTTTAAGATTTGACAAAGCTGGATTACAACTGTTAAAGTAGATTTTTCCTTTTTAATTAACCTCTTTGTTTATCTTATCTTTCTGTCTTTTTACTTTTTCTTGAACTAAAAAGAGCATTTATTGGGAGTTTGATAGCAAGAATATAGGATTCAATATATTTAAATTTTACCTGTGAAATGCAAAACATAAAGATAAAAATGCATAATTCAGTGAATCATCTACATGCCTTGAAGACATCTAGTTGTTTACATTTTCTTGGCCTTAGTTTACTCATTCACTAGCAACTTTCAGAAAAGAAGCACAAAAAAGGAAAAAACAATTTCTTTCTTTTCTCTCTCGCTCCCACTCTTCCCTCCTTCCATATACTTTCTCTCTCTCTTACTGTCATTTCCTTTTTCTCCCTCCTTTAGTTTGGTAAAGAGGTTGCCTTCAACAAATGTAAGAAGCTGATAATGTCTTTTTGACTACTTGAATCAAAAGGGACTTGTTTAACAGGGAAATAAAAGAACTGTTGGACAAAGTCCCACTTTATTTGCATATTTTTTAAGTTTTATTATAAACTGTTTGAAATATTATGTTAGATTTTCAAAACCTACAATTCTTTCATCTTGAAAAACCAGTCAAAGAATCCAGAGACAAAGGCCTCTTGGATATTGACTATTTTCTAAATTGTGTTGTTCATGGACATCGTATCGTGTTTTAATAAATTGAAACAAATTTTGGATTGATCCCAAAGTTATATTAGAAATGATTAATCAGGACTTTTTTAGTTTGAATTTATAAAAACCACACAAGGCAAAGAGAACTCATCATCTACAGGCTCAGCACAGCAAGAGGAAGTGCTTAAAAACACTTCATTGCAAATCTGCTACATCCCACCCCTGCCACAAATCTCAGCTCGCCTGTGCTGTGCTGAATTAATTCTCAGTCAGGTCTATCTGCATGAGATGTTCTGATGATACCTGTGGTTTGAGAAAGCTCCATCCTCCTGGTGGATGTGGCTGGGTTTTCCCCCAACACCTACCCACCTTCACGTTGAGAATTCCTTAGAGGTATCTATCTTACATTTTTCTCATTCTTCATCAATCCTAGTGTAATGTGATTTGAAAGTTTCTTCTATCAAAATAAGCCAAAACTTATTAATATGCAAAAAAGTGTATCAGCTGATTTTTAAATAAAAATGTGAATTATTTTATGTATTATATCCATATCTATGACAACTTAGTCATTAGAAATAAATATTTTAACAAAGACAATTATTTCTAGAATCTGGTCCCCTACTGTTCATTTCTGTTGTAAACTCCTAGTTCAGATTTGTTTTTTCTTGCCTGAATTATCATAAAAAACTCTTTAGCTGTTTTCCATATTGCCTATACTTCCTTAGTGCAATGCCTAGTAAACTTCTTGAAACTCAACTCAAATAACAGCATTGTTCTACTATACTCTAGAAGGAGATAAAACTCTGGCGCAATAACTGGTTCCTAATATTTGCCCACAGCTGATATAATTAGATCCTTGCTAGTTATATCAGGCCAAACTAAGTTGCCTGATAGTCTCTCGTTATGCTCCATGATTGCTTTTGCCAACATGCCTTTACTTATGCTTTTCTCCAAAGCATTCGTTGGTCCCACATTTATCCATCTGCCCAACTCCACTTTTTCAAATCCAACATACCCTAAAACCGAAATGACACATCTCCTCTATGATTTTTCTCACTAACTAACCAGAATTACTGTCTTCATCTATGCTCTGACGGCACTTAATTTATAGCTCCCTAAAGGCTGTAATCACTTTCTACTATCCTTGAGTTTTTGTGTTTGTGTTTTACTTCTCTCAATAGACCATACTTGAGAGCCAGAATCACTTCTTATCTGTGATTGAATCACCCACAGAGCAGAGTGCAATATCTTGCACAGAGTAGGAACTCCATAATCTTTTTTTGGAAGGAGGAGGTGGAATTAATAAATTATGCTAAATATGTAGCCCAAGCTAAGAGAATTAGAGACCCAATATATTTTGAAAACCCATAAAAACAGTTGCAAAGCAAGTGCATATGTTTCACCATCTAATCTCTTACAGGCAGTAAAAATATCTGATTCATAGATTCCTTGATTTCAGAATTTTGAAGTAATTTTGAGCTTTGAAAAACAACTCTAGGATAAAGTTCATGGAATAGTTTAATAAGTGTATATAAGTATTTGGAGAGAACATTTTTTTTTTCCATTTTAATTTTTATTTATCACTACTCTCACCCCTCAAAGTCAAAAGAACCAAAATTAATAGAATATGCAAAGTTTTCTTTTTCATATGAATTTAATGAATTGTTCTTTCATTGTCAAAATAAACTTATACTTAGCAACTATTATGTACGAGGCAATGTAAATTAATTTTGTCTCTAAATCTAATTAAACATAGAGAAGAAATTCTAAGTTTCAGTCAAGTTGTTAAGAGGTTTAGGAGACTAAATTTAATGTTGTTTTGTGCAATTAAGCTCTTTCAACTTAAGTATGTATTTTTTTCCTAAACCCATTAGAAACTGGGAGTAGGAATATAGATTAAAATCCATTCTTACAAAATTCCCAAATATACTTCTTAGTATAATACCAGTCCCTTGCTTGAAGAACCATTTTACGTTCTCCTTCAATTACTTCACATTATCAGAGTACTTAATTAATGATCATTGATTAATAAAAAATATTTTCATGTCTCAGTTTTCAAAGTAAAGTGAAGAAACTCTAGGACTAAAAATTTCAACTTTTTTTTTTATTATTTGTGTGTGTGTGTGTGTGTGTGAGGAAGATCAGCCCTGAGCTAACATCAGATGCCAATCATCCTCCTTTTTCCCCCTGAGGAAGACTGGCCCTGGGCCAACATCTGTGCCCATCTTCCTCTACATTATATGGGATGCCACCACAGCATGGCTTGACAAGTGGTGCCGTTAGTGCCCGCCCGGGACCCGAACCTGGGAACCCCAGGCCACTGAAGCAGAGTATGCGCACTTAACTGCTGCACCACCAGGCAGCCCCTCAACTTTTTTTGGTTAAATTCAAAAGCAGATTTTTACCTGAATTATATAGTTTGTAAATATCTAGTCTAAATCATAAGGACAAACATAAAACAGGAAAAAACAAATCTTCTGGTCTATTTTTCTTTTTCTTCTACTTTCATGGATTTATTTAAGAGCAAACTTTTTCTGCCATTGTATTAGCTATCTAAAATGCAACAAGTCATGGAGGCCCGGCCCGGTGGCGCAAGTGGTGACGTGTGCGCGCTCCGTTGTGTTGGCCCCGGGTTCGCAGGTTCGGATGCCGGCGCACACCAACGCACAACTTGGCAAGCCGTGCTGTGGTGGCGTCCCATATAAAGTGGAGGAAGATGGGCATAGATTAGCCCAGGGCCAATCTTCCTCAGCAAAAAGAGGAGGATTGGCAGATGTTAGCTCAGGGCAGATCTTCCTCACAAAATTAAAATAAAATAAAATAATAAAATAAAATAAAATAAAATAAAATAAAATAAAATAAAATAAAATAAAATATAAAATGCAACAAGTCACTCCAAAATCTAAGTGTCTTAAAAAAAATCTTTCATATCTTTTACAATTTTTCCTCCACCATAATCTGTTGTTCACAGAGGCCAGCCCTGATTCAATGTGGAAGGAGTCTACACAACAGCAAGAATGCCAGGAGGTGAGACTCATTCAGAGCCATCTTGGAGATTGGTACTATCAACTTTAATAAGTTTAATTAACATATCCAAACTTCAGTTTCCTTTTCTGTAAACTGAGTTGCATGAACTAGATTAGGAATTGGTAAACCTTTTCTGTAAAAGGCTAGATAGTAAATATTTTAAGATTAGCGGGCCATATGGTACCCGTTGCAACCACTCAACTCTATTGTAGCACAAAAGCGGTTGTAAAGACACCCCAAAAAATGGGCATGCTGTGTTGCAATAAAAATTTATTTACCAAATAAACTTGGATTTGGGTCACATGGACCCTGGACTAGATGATTGCTGATATTTCTTTCCTTTTAGAGATTCTAACTCTATATTATTTATATAGGATATAGGATTTCCATTCCATATACAGTCATGTGCTGCATAATGACATTTTGATCAACAACAGACTGCATATACGACAGTGGTCCTAGAAGATCAGCACTATGTAGCCTAGGTGTGTAGTAGGCTGCACCATCTAGTTTTGTATAAGTACACTCTATGATGTTTTCACAACAACACAATTCCCTAATGATGCATTTC
This sequence comes from Ceratotherium simum simum, assembly GCF_057802395.1. Taxonomy (NCBI): domain Eukaryota; kingdom Metazoa; phylum Chordata; class Mammalia; order Perissodactyla; family Rhinocerotidae; genus Ceratotherium; species Ceratotherium simum. The sequence goes on along the minus strand of NC_141935.1, from coordinate 11,884,494 downwards.
TCAGAACATCTCTGTTGTTAAGCAGCACGTGACTGTAATTTTAAGAGAGATAACACATTGTATAACAAAAGAATCTTGAAAAATATCAACAATGTACCCTTGTCATGGACTGAATTGATCCCCCCCAAATTCATTTGTTGAAGCCCTAACCCCTACTCTGACTGTATTTGGAGATAGGGCCTTTAAGGAAGTAATTAAGGTTAAATAAGATATTAGGATGAAAACTCAATCCAGTACAACTGGTGTCCTTATAAGAAGAGGTAGAGACAACAGAGGCCTCTCTCTCCATGTGTACACAAAGAAAACGCCATGTGAGGACACAGCAAGGAGGCATCCACCTGCAAGTCAGGAAGAAGGGTCTTACCAAAAACCAACCCTGACCCCACCTTGATCTTGGACTTCCAGACTCCAGAACTGTGAGAAAATAAATTTCTATTGTTTAAGCCACCCAATCTGTGTTATTCTGTTACAGCAGCCTGAGAAGACTAATACAACCTCCAATATTTTTTTATGTAAAATAACATACGATCTTTTTACGCTATCCCCTTTCGTAAAATCATCCCTTCTCTTGATCTTACATTATTTTAGCCTCCATCCTTTTTCGTTGCTCCTCTTTATAGCAAGAACAACCCCAAAAGTTGTCTTTATTCATTGTCTCCACCTCCTAAGATGACCTTCCAATCATGCTTTCTTCCCCATCCCTGCACTGGAACAACCCTTATCAAAGTCATCATATCCATGGTCAATTCTTAGTACTCATATTACAGTCTTCTCATTTTTTGTTTGATGCAGTTGCTCACTTCCTCCTTTTAAGACACTTTGTTTGCTCATCTTCCTGCTGGTATTCCTCTTTCCTCAATCACTATTCCTTCCCAGTCATCTTTAAAGGATGTTCCTCCTCCTTCTAGTGGAGTACTCCAGAATTTAGACCATGGGCCTCTTTTCACCTCTATAATCTTTTTATTTGTGATTTTATCTGCACTGATGGTTCTAAATACCAGCTACCTGCTGATTTATCCCAAATTTATCTCTAGTCCAGATCTCCTGCTGAATTCCAAATTCATACAGCTAATTGTAAATGAGAAGCAACGTCTAATAGACAATTGTAACCAAAATGTCCTAAATAAATTCTTGATACCACTGCCACTTCACCATCTTAAGAAATGATGCCACCGTATGTGGAGTTGCTCAAGTCAGGATGTGATGGACATGACCAGTACAGATTCACGAGAAATTATTTTGGAGGGAATTTTGTGAGCCAAGTTTCAAAAGAAGATATTATTAAATAATGTAGAATCAAACCATGTTCCAATATCAGCAACTATACAAGAAGCTGTAATGACAGCATGATTGCAATCAGTACTGCAGCTGATAGACGTTTCAGCTTAATGACTATAAGTAGTTTGTGGGTGAGAAATTAACAGTAGATCACATTTCAGATTTAATGACAATTCATTTATTAGAAAAAGAGTGAATTGTGATGCAACTCCATTTGTCAAAGCATGGTTGAATTGCAATCATAGGTTGCCTACAGATACAAGGTTATGGAAAGAAAAATCAACCCAAGCATCCTGGTTGATTAATTGATTATATGAAATTTACAATAAAAAGTATTTTATATCTTATTATTATTTGGAAATTACATACTACAAATACTTTGTGTCACAAAATTTATGACAAATTTACACATATGTATTTATATATATACATTTATGCGTACACACACATATATTTTTGGAGAACAATTACACGTTTATTTATGCATACTGTTGCTTAGATTCATCTTTGACTCCTCTCCTTGTCTTATACTCTGTATCCAATTCATCAACAAATCCTGTTAGTTCTATGATCAAAATAGATCTTAAATCCATACATTTATAACCACCTTGACTGCTACTATTTTAGTTGAAGCTGTAATCAACTTTTTCCTAGGATACTGCAGTAATTTCTTAACCAAGCACTCTGTGAGTTTCTCTTCCTTAGTTATATTCTATTTTCAGCATAGGAATCTGGGTGATCCTTTTAAAGCATCTATCCAATCCCATCTTTACCCTGCTCAAAATTCTCCAATGACCTTTCAACACAACTAGGATAAAAAGTCTTTAATGTGGTCTTCCTGGAATTACCTACTCCTACATCATCTTTGTCCCTATCTCCTCTTTTATTCCCTTTAGCCTCTTGAACTTCTTGCTGTTCTCCAAAAATACCAAATTTGTTTCTCTTCAGCTGTCTAATTAGTTAATTAGCTGATTAGGAAGGTTTTCCTTAATCATGCTCACCTTCCTTTCATTCAAGTCTTCATATAAACATTTGATCTTCAGTGAGATCTTCGCTGACCAGCCTAATTAAAACGATATTCCTAATGTCCCTCACCACGCTTTCTTTTGTTTTCAATTACTTATGTATTAACATATATTATTTGTCTTCTCTAGAAGAAGATAAGCTCCATTAGGTCAGGAGGGTTTTTTTTGGTTTGTTGTTTGCTTGTTTGCTGCCATATCTCCAGGTTCTAGAATTGTATCTAAATAGTAGATAATCTAAAAATTAGCTCATTTGTTCACTTTCTATTCTAATAAAAATGTAAGTTCCTTTAGACATTGGAAACTTTGTATTTTGTTTATCCCTATTCCCACAGCACCCAAAACAATCACTGGAACTTAACAGGTAAGCCATAAATACTTGTTGAGTGAATATATTATTTTTTTGTCCATAGTCACATGGAAAATGTCATGTGCCAACAGACTCTATTTACCTACTGTATGAGGCTTATTATTAAACATAATATTAATTATTAAATATTCCTCCATATAGTAAGGAATTTAACCTTATTCAAAAAGAGGTCTGGCCTTTGGCTTTGGCTTATGGGACTTGAATTCTAAGCCTTTGGAATCTCATGCCTGATAAGAGTAACCTTGTTTGTCTGGGATCTTTGGCCAACCAGACAATAATAATGTGATTTGGGGGGGACCTTGGGCCATACCAACAGTGTGATTTAGGTTGGAGGTTTGGGTCATGTAGCATCAGTTCGACCTCCTGAGAGGCCGGAGACTGAGATTGTCCGTGTGGACAGTCAATCATGCCTGCATGATGGAGCCCCAGTAAAGATTCAAGGTTTGTGTAAGCTTCCCTAGTTGGCAATACTCCCTGTGTATTGTCACACATCAACTATAGGAAGGTAACATTGTTCACAACTCCACGGGGAAAGGACAACAGAAGCTCCATGGTTGGTGCATTTCCTGGACTCTGATCTTTGTGCTCCTTCCCCTGGCAGGTTTAACCACTAACCTTTTCCTGCAATAAACTATAACCATGGATATAAGAGATTTCAGTGAGTTCTGTGAGTCCTTCTAGGAAATTATCAAATCTGAGGGGGATTGGAGAAGTCTCCAAACTTGAAAATGGTGCCAGAAGTGATGGTCTTGTGTGTATTGTGTGCCCTCTAACTTTTCATCCCACCTTTAGTAGATATACATGTTATTCTTTAACAATTACTTATAAGATATGAAGATTCTACAGTAGACATGTTTTTCTCTCTCTTATTTAATCTCCAGTGGATTCTGTGGTGCACCATCCAGATTCCACTTCATAAACAAGGCATTTTTTTTTCTTCCCAGCTGTCAGGAGTGTGGCCAGTTGAATCCATTACAATTAGAAAGCTAGAAAACGAGCAACATTTAATGAAACATATACACGACGTGCACATTGGAACTCCACAACATTGTTGAAAGAAATTAAGACTTAAATAAATGGAGTGATATAACAAATTCATAAATTGGAAGACATTATTTTTTAAGATATCAGTCCTCCCCAAATTGATTTATAGATTCAACACATTCATAACCAGATCTCAGTCAGCTTTTTATAGAAACTTAAAAGTTTATTTTAAAATTTACATGGAAATGCAAATAACTTAGAACAGGAATGGCAAAGCATGGCCCATGAGTAAAGTCTAGATGATTATCTGCTATTTAAATAAAGTTTTTTTGGAACATAATCATATCTGTGAATTTATATCTTGCACTACTTCCGCAGAGTTGAGTAGTCACAACAGAAATCATATGTCCCACAAACATTAACTCTCTGGCCTTTTACAGAAGTTTTCCAAAGTCTGATCCAAATAACAAATGCAAATTGGAAATGATAGAAGATGGAAGACATATATTGTCTGATTCCAAGATTTATTATAAAGCAGAGATTAGGAAGTTTGAGGCCAGAAAATTCTTTGTTGTGAGGGACTGACCTGTGCATTTTAGGATGGTTTGCAGCATCCCTGGCCTCTACCCACTAGACTCCCTACCCCAACCCACCCCTGAATTGTGACAACCAAAAACGTCTCCAAACCTTGCCAAAAGATCCCCAGTGAGAAAATTTGCTCTCAGTTGAGAAACAATACTATTAGTCTACAGTAAGAAAGACAACGTTGGGCCGTCCCCATGGCGTAGCGGTTAAGTGCACATGCTCCGCTACTGGTGGCCTGGGTTCAGATCCAGGGCGCGCACCAATGCACCACTTCTCCGGCCATGCTGAGGCCGCGTCCCACATACAGCAACTAGAAGGATGTGCAACTATGACATACAGCTATCTACTGGGGCTTTAGGGGAAAAAAAGGAAGAAGATTGGCAATAGATGTTAGCTCAGAGCTGGTCTTCCTCAGAAAAAGAGAAGGATTAGCACGCATGTTAGCTCAGGTCTGATCTTCCTCACAAACAAAACAAAACAAAACAAACAAAACGAAAAAAAAGACAATGTTGTATTGGTCTAATGATAGACATATAGATAAAGGGAACACTCTTCAGTGACCCACTTTTCTATGGTCAATTGATCTTTGACAAAAATACAAAGGTAATTCAATGGAGGAAATGATAGTTTTGTAAAAAATGTGGCTGGAACTATTGGCTATTCATATGGTGCAAATAAACCTCAATCCTCAGTTCAAGCCATACAAGTTAACAAAAGTTAACTTGAAATGTAAGAGATAAAACCACTACACTTCTGTAATCAAAGATACAAAAAAAATTTTTTGTGACCCTATGATAGGCAAAGATTTCCTACACAGGACAAAAAGCATGACCCTAAAGGAAGAAGAAATGATAAAGAAAACATCATCAACATTTAAACATCTGGTTGTTTGAAGGAAACCATTATGCAAATGAAAAAGTGAAATATAGCACACAAGAAAATTTTGCAAACATGTATCTGACAAAGTACCAAATACAAAATTTATAATTATAAAGCTCAGTAATAAGAAGACAAATGAGCCAATACAAATGAGAGAGTTTTGATTAAACAAATTCAAAACATTAATTGGCAATAAACACATTAAATGTTTCTCACTAAGAATAGTCACCAGGAATTCAAAATTAATACACATTCAGATACCACTCACATCTGTGAAAATGGCTACAATTTTAAATGATTGATGATACAAAGTGATATTAAGGTTGTGGAATAATTGAAACTGTTGCAACTACGTGTGAAAATAGCTTGATAGTTTCTTACAAATTAAACATACACTTTCCATATGACCCAGCTATTCTACTCCTAGGTAATTATTGATAAAAAGTTGAAACATACGTCCACAAGAGAAATTGTATGCAAATGATCACAGTTGCCTTAGTCATAATTGCCAAAAATTTGAAATAATTCATCGTTTGTTAAATATAGAAAACTAAATGAAGTCTATCAAAGGAAACATAGTCAGCTATAATCACGCTAAATGAAAGAAACCAGACACAAAACACTACCTACTACATAACTCCATTTACACAAAATTCTAGAAAGATCAAAAGTACAGTGACAGCAGATCAACGACTACCTGGTACCAGGACTACAGAGAGGGTATTAAAAGCAAAGGATCACAAAGAAACCTTCTTTTGGAGTGATGGAAATGTTCTATATCTCGTGTGTTGTGGTGGTTATATGACTTCATGTACTTATTGAAGCTCATCGAACTATACACTTTAAAGTGGGTGATTATATTATGTGTAAATTGTCTTACTAATGCTGTTTATAATGAATGAAATTAAAGAATTAGAAGAAAAGAGACATTAATATTAAATGCTAATGATATGATCATATTCATGTAAAATCTAATATAAACAACAAAAAATTGATATAATTCAACAAGGTAGCAGAATACAAAATTAACTTACAAAATTACCAGCATTTTTTTCACTAGAATAATCAACTTAAATGTTAACAAAATAAGATAATATTTACCATGTAAGAGATAAAGAAAAAGTTGAAAATGAAGAAAGATGCCTTTGTGGACTTGGACTAGAGAAAGTGTTCTCAAACCAACATTTAGGTGTATAGAAGCAACGGTGAAAAGGTGATGGATTTGACATCAGAGTTAAAGATTTTTGTTCAAAAAAGATTTCATAAATCATAAGATAGGACATAGCCTACAAAAAAATTTTGCATGATCTCCTACTGCCATAAAATAGAATATATAAGATAATTTGCAAACCAATGAGAAAAAGAAAAAAAAGATAAAATGTGCAAAAGATTCACAGAATGTGAGAACTGAATGGCTAATGTGTGAAAATACTTATAAACTTATTTATATAAAAATTTTGTCTGGATGACGCAATCAAGCATACTTGCATCTTAAGTTACATTAAAGACTATGGACTTTATCCTAAAAATATTGGAAATCTTTTGTAGTATTTTAAGCTTAGTTAACCCTGATTTACACATAAAATTGTGCTCTGGTTATATTGCTATAACATGGGGAAAAGGGTAAAAACATTTGGAGCAGGAAGACCAACTCTTCTACAACAATCAAGATGAGAACTGGCAGAGACCATGCTTAGACTTGGTCATGGACATGGAGAAAAGTTTATGGATACAAAAGATATTTGAGAAATAATGTCAAGAGAGAAAGGTAATTTATTGGATTTGGGTAGACAGAAGGAAGTAAATGATGAGTCCAAGTTTTCTGGCTTGAGCAATCTATCATATAATACTGCCTTTTTTCCCAGAAGAAAAGCACAGAAAGAAATTCCTGGCTGAAGATAGAGATGACTCACTCATTTCTGGACTTAAACTGAGTAGTGATCCAAACTTAGAGATCAAGTAGGCAGACAGATACATGGATCTAAAGTTCAGAGAACTAATCTGGGCTCTAGATATGGATTTGGGAATCTTCAGCATACAGACCATGACAACTAAGCCAGAAGAAATATGAAGAATGAGAAAAAGACAGAGAACTGAACCGTTAGAGATATATACATTTAAATAAACCACAAAACCCCCAAAATATAGGAGCCTGTAACAGAGGCTAAAAAGATGTGGTAAGAGGTGGAGGAAAACCAGGAGAGAGTGATCTTATGAAAGCCAAGGAGAAAATGTGCTTTAAGAAAGTGTTTGAAAGCCAGCCCTGATGGCGTAGTGGTTAAAGGTCAGTGCACTCCACTTCTGCAGCCCAGGTTCGGTTCCCAGGCACAGAATCACACCACTCGTCTGTCAGTAGCTCTGTTGTAGCAGTAGCTCACATAAAAGAACCCTCAACTATACACAACTGTCTACTGGGGTTTTGGGAGGGGGCAGAAAAAAGGAGGAAGATTGGCTCAGATGTTAGCATAAGGCTAATTTTCCCCTGCAAAAAAAAAAGAAAAATAAGTGTTCCGCATTATCAAGAATAGCTGAAGCGCCATGTAAGACAACAACTGATGAATATTCCTTTCATTTAGCAATTTTTGATTGTGTGATTAAGCTGGGAGCCTGATTACAGTGGATTGAACATAAGAAGGGCTAACATTTATTGAGAACTTACTGTACATCATAAACTTTCCTGAACTTTAATTAGATTAACATTAATTAGATTAATAATTCTCAATATGAGAATGTGAGATTGAGATGATTATTTTTACCCCATTTTTTTGATGAATAAAGTGAGTCACAGTGAAGTAGAATAATTCACCCAAGCTTATATAACTATTATGAGGAGGAGTCAAATCCAAGCATATTTTCAGGGTCCAGAGCCTGCCCTTATAGGTAATGCAGTCAATGCCTGCCTGAGAGAAAAAGATCTTATCCCACAACAACTGTACATGATAAAGATAACAGTTAAGTTGTACTGAGAAATTATAACAATAACTGTTCATAATATCACATAAAATCAAATTTTAAGTAAAGTTGCAGGAAAATATAAAAACTAAAAATTCATAAATAAAGCAATAACATAGACCATGAGCCATATTTGGTGATAAATGAATTAGAGAGGAAAATTTCTAAAAACACATATAAAACAGTTCTTGGAGAATCTATGTGTTTGCTTATGTTGTTGCCTAAAGACAAAAATTGAAACCTAAACAGACTTTTCTCAGTTCACTTCCACACCTGGGAGATAGGTCTCTGTCTTGGGAAAACGGAAAGTGACCTTAATTTCATGATGAGACTGGGTTTGGGCACTCCAAATAGTCAGAAGTAATTTTACTTCATGAGATCAAATTCTTTTACAAAGAAAGTGATTTTTTTACCTCCACACATAAAAAAACAAAACAAAGCAAACAAACAAAAACTTGTGTCTTAGTCCGCTCAGGCTATAACTAAAATATTATAGACTGAGTGGCTTAAACAATCTATTTCTCACAGTTCTGGAGGCTGGGAAGTCCGAGATCCAGGCACCTGCAGATTTGGTGTCTGGTGATGAACTTCTTGGTTCATAGACAGCAGTCTTCTCGATGCATACTTACATGGTGGAATGGGAGAGAGAGCTCTCTGGGGTCTCTTTTATAAGGGCACTAGTCCCATTTATGAGGGCTCCACCCTCATGACCTAATCACCTCCCAAAGGTTACACCTCCTAATACCATCATCTTGGGAGTTAGGATTCAATGAATCCTATGAATTTGGGGGGCACAAAAACATCAGTTCATAACAATTTGCAAAACAAATCTCTGCGTTTATCTGCTATCAACCTCACTGAACATTGATAGATAAAGAAAATAAAGGGAAATACAACCTGTCTCAAGAAAATTCTTGGAACCATTTAAAATATTTCTGAAAATGTATCTACTTAGAGGTATCCATCCAAACTGCTCATTCCCAATGGGTTATTGTTACTATGCGTTCTCTCTGTAGGAAGATATTGAGGTGTGAATGAGTATGTGGTTCTATGATAAACAAATCTACTGAAGATTATATGGGAAGCAATCTGCACTGGGTGTAGGCAATAAGAGGGATGAGACTTTCTGTGTAGAAAATTTTAAAATAATAATAAATTGGCTAAAAATCAGTCTACTTTTTTTTCATCATTACCATGCACTGGAAATAATGTCAATAACACAATATTTCTCTGCAAAAATGTTCTTTTTTGGTTTAAAAGCAAGACTATTCCTGCAGTTAACATTGAATTCTAACGTTATGATAAAAATGCAAACTGCAAATTAGCACATTTTTATTTCTCCCTTTAATAATCTTTGCATTCTACATAGAAGTTAATTCTGAAAACGTTCACTGATTTAGTCAAACTCTACTCAGGCAGGTCAGCTACACAAATTTGTTTCAAGAGTTAAGTTTGTTGTGGTTTAGAATCAATCTAACTAATGTTGGGGTGCCAGTCTTGTCTACAACCACCATATAATCACATTTTCCTATGTTTAACAGTAGGTTTAAAATAAACCATGAGAGCACAGTGATTGTAAATAGGCAGAAACAAAATTTAAGTTACATCTACTGTCACTATGTGTGCAAATTATTCTCTAAACTTGGCAGAATTTCTATTGGGAGCATTTCCTCTGGTGTATTTTCCTTTCTTTCAAAAAATGCATTAATGCAAAAGACACATCTGATAAAGGACTGCTATCCAAAGTATACAAAGAATTCTTAAAACTCAACAAGAAACAAACAACCCAATTAAAAAATGGCCCAAAGACCTTAACAGACAGCTCACCAAAGGAGATATACAGATGGAAAATAAGAATATTAAAAGATATTCCACATCATATGTCATAAGGGAAATGCAAATTAAAACACCAGTGAGATACCACTATACACCCATTAGAATGGCCAAAATCCAGAATACTGACAACACCAAATGCTGGTGAGTATGTATAACAACAGGAATTCTTATTCATTGCTGATGGGAATGCAAAATGGTACAGACACTTTGAAAGACAGTTTGGCAGTTTCTTACAAAACTAAACATACCCTTACCATATGATTCAGCAATCGTGCTCCTTGGTATTTACCCAAAGTAGTTGAAAACTTATGTCAACACAAAAACCCCTACAAGGATGCTTATAACAGCTTTATTCATAATTGCCCAAACTTGGAAGCAACCAAGATGTACTTTAGTAAGTGAATGGACAAAGTGTGGTTCATCAGACAACAGACTATTATTCGGGGCTAAAAAGAAATGAACTATCAAGTCACGAAAAGACCTGGAAGAAAACTAATGCATACACAAAGCGAAAGAAGCCAGTCTGGAAAAGCTACATAGTACATAATTCCAGCTCTATGACATTCTGGAAAAGGCAAAACTGTGGAGACAATAAAAAGATCAGTGGTTACCGAGGATGAGGGGAGGCAGAGAGATAAGTAGGCTAAGCAGAGAAGATTTTTAGGGCAGTGAAAATACTCTGTACGATATTGTGATGATGAACATTGTGTTTTGTGTGGGTGCCAGCAAAACACTCATCAGTAGTGATGCTATTGGCTAGGAATGCTTGAGGTACTCACTGGGGTATACTACTTGTGGTGAACAGACACTTCCCTGTCTGGAGCAAACATTGTGGCTGGACCAGCCCTTGTGGCTCTAGTATGATTGCAAGATGGACCTCAGCAACAACCATCAGGGAACTTGGAAAAGACAAGGTATCTATTATTCACAGGTGCTGGAGGGTACATGGTACCCCTGGAATTGCACTGTGATGTCACAAGAAGAGAGCCTGAGAGGACCTAGAGTTCTACCTTTATTGGGGTAGGGGGTAGGGTGCCTAGGGTTTCTCAGGTTCACTGCTTATTGGTGAATTTAAAACATAAGAGTGAGAATTAAAGCACAGAAAGGGAAAAGCAGAGTCACTCAGTGGTCAGTTATCTAGATCACCCAGGGCTTTCCAAAAGGGGAACTTCATGGGTGGGATGACTTGGCTGTTTATCTAGTTGTGTAGCTGACAGAATGCTTATTTGAGATGGATGTCTTTGAAATGGATGCCTTGGCTCTCAAAAGATTAACGTCAGGCACTTACATTAGAATCAAAAATCTAATTGTCAGGCACCTACACTACAACTTGTCATTATAAATCTGTCCAAACCCACAGAGTGTGCAACACCAAGAGTGAACCCTAAGGTAAAGTATGGACTTTGGGTGATGATGACGATATGTCAATGCAGGTTCATCAGTTGGAACAAATGTATCAGTCCAGTGTGAAACGTTGATAGTCAGGGAGGCTGAGAGTTTTGGAAGCAGGGCATTTGAGATCTCTCTGGACTTTCCGTTCAATTGTGCTGTGAACTTTAAACTGCTCTAAAAAATACACTCTATTTAAAAGGAAAAGTGCAAATACATTCATGTAATTAAAAAAATATTAGCCTATTACTTTTGTGTTTTTTTATTGTAGTGTATTTCAATGATTTGTTTACATATATAAATTTTAATAAAAGAAAATTTTCACTATGTGAATATCTTTTGTAGCCATTATTAATATATTTTTTATTTCATGAATAATAAATTTCAAAATAATCTTGCAGTTTAGCAAAGGGCATACTAAAAAATGATCTGTTCCAGGTGGTAAATTTTATATTAGAATATATAACCATTGGTGTCTTGCCCCAAGCCTTCCTTCTTAAAAGGTATCCTTCCTCTCAAAAGCTAACTCATTGCTTTGAATCAAATGAGTAGGCCTGAAATTAATGTCCATTTAAGATCATTTTTTTTTGCTGTTCCCACTAGTCCTCCAGAAATATCTATGTTACTTTGAAGAAATTTTAGAGGTTGCTTCTTGAATTTCTTTTAAGAAATGGTTTAGGAAGGGCAATCTAGTGAATTTGCACATGAAGACATTTTTCTCTTAGATTTTCAGTTTTTCGGGGCTACTTGAAGGTGTTGATGCAGATTGTAATTGTATAGGTGCTCCCCAAAGCTGTTCTCTGGCATCCTGCTAAAGTTTAAGCTCTTTATCGCAATGTCCCCAAATATTTGGCTTTCTCGCTACAACTAAAAAGAGAAATATATGAAAATAGTTTAGCTCATCACAAGGGTAATAACATAACAGCATTTATTTTTGATAAGGAGCTTTTTGATCCCAATTATTTGTGTAATCTGATTTTATGGTATCAAGACAACTGTATTCTCTTCTAAATGCATAGAACAAAACTGAAATATGCAGCCATCCATCTGCAGAGTTGTGTAGAGGCAATGAGCCCAAAGGTGCATAGGCCATTTATTAATGAATCTGAAAAGGGAATAAGAGAGGTAAGAAATTTAAATAACTTTTATCTGATTTCATGCTCTCTATATTTTATATTTACACTTTTTCACTTCTCATTTTTGATGGTGATTTTGTGTTTATGTATTTCTGCTGATGAGTGTCCATAAAAACAAAACATTTTATTTATCTACAGAAAGGATTCAGTATCCACATCAAGTTTTTGTTACATGTCCCTTACAGGGACTCATTAAGGATTAAAAACTTGGTCCAAGTTGTATTCAATCTTTCCTTTCTTAGGTATGATTTATAGATAAAATTTCAGCTACTATTTATTGTAGACATTTAGCCTTATCCCTAATTTCCATTTTGATTGATGTATAAAATGTCTAAAATTATTTTAATTGATTATAAGAATAAATATGTTTAAATATCAATGAGGAGATAGATATCCCAAAATACTGAATATATTTGCAAATGTACTCTTCTAAATATATTGCTAGATTCCAAGAATAAGACGGAAATATGGATTATATTTACTACTAAAATAAAATCAATATTTTATTTGTTTTTGTTATTGTTAAATTTGGTTAGTTTTTTACTTCCTAATGTTTATAATGGTTTTCTCACCACTGAGACTGTGAATGTATAGACTATTCTACAAGAGGTGTTAATTACTATGTTTATCAAACAGAGAAGAGTGGAATTCTTTCTCACTGGTATTCTTTGCAACTCAACTCAGAATTTAACACCTCTGTTATGTGAGTACAGAATTTTCTCTCTGTCTAATTAAAAATACCTGATTATCATCCACCCACAATAAAAGTATAATTTTCTTAGGCTTTATTTGCCATCATTTTTATTTATATGGTCTGCATTAGTTCTAAACTCACCATTACAAAATAGCTGAAATGGAATGACTTTTTAGAAAACAAAAATGGAAATGAAAATCTTAGAATAATAAATTATGAAAGACAGGATTGGGATATTCTGGATATGAACATAGTAACTTATCTTTGAAACATTGAATTGATATTTAATTACCTTTTGGGAATTGAGAGATACAATGTTACATATTAACATATTGTATAGATTCGGACTTTCACTTAGAACTGTATTAGTTACTTATTAGCATTGAAAGAAGAAAATACTGTAAGGGAGGAAGATAATTCCTCCACCCTCTAGGTCCTTCTGGCTGGGCTAAGAATTAAATTGACATGAGACAGAATAACAGGAGAAAATAAAACAAAGCTTTATAACATGTATACATGGGAGAAACCCAGGAAAACTGAGTAACTCAGCCAGAATGGCCGAAGCTGCCACCTTAAATATCATGTTCAGCTAAAGACAAAGGAGGATGTTGGGGGTAGTGATTTGGGGCTTCAAAGGGGAAGAAGTAAATTCACATGGAAATGGAAAAGCAAATGTTTGGTAGACAGAACTTTGATAAGAATGGGCTTATCAAGTATAAATAACCAACATTAACTAAATTATCCTCACTATAGATAAGATTGCCTTTTGCATATGTAAATAAATAAAAAAATTCTGATCATATTTTCAACAATCAACAATTTCTAACCATTCTTTAGTTAATAGGTTTCTTCCATTTAAACAGCAAATTTTAAATTGTTTTTTATCTTGGTATTATTGTCGGAATAATTGGTACTTTGTCATACTTATTTTATTCGTAATACTTAGAAACACATACCTATTTATAATGTTCTCACGGAAAAGGAGGAAATGTGTTTTCAAATTGCCAATTTAAATTTTTTAATACTTTTCTGAAAAGATTTTTTTTAATAGTACACATGTAGATCTACTTCTGTGAAAAATGGTTTAGAAATACATAGTATGCTTTTTAGATATTGTCTATTTTGAGGATAAAACAAGTTTAGTCCTTTAGAAATAATAACTGTAATATCTAACATTTATAATAATAAAAAAAACTCTAAAATCACTTTCATGTTTAGAATTCAATGTCAGCTTATACTTAATTCACCAATAAGTGTAGAAAAATTCTTTCATACAAGAGTCAATATTCCATAATTACATAAGCACCACCATTGCAGTTTATGCATTCTGCCAGTATTCACCATGTTTTTGACTAACCTTTGGAAAGTTAATTATTCATTTCTGCTCTCAAATGTTTGGAAACACACCTGGAATATTTCACACATTTGAATAATATTTTATGGAGATTTGAGAGTATTGAGAACATTTTAGAGTTCTTCCATCTCCTCACTAAATAGAGTTACAAAAAAATCCAAGTATGCGGCTGGTAGCATTATGAAAATCATGTCTCTATTTCTTAAAATTGTTGAAACTCCATCAAGTTTTCAAGCTGGCCACACATCATAGTTGAATAAACTGATTTTCTACAACATGCAAGTTAGTCATATTCATCTCAACATTTATGAAACACAGGAATATCTCTTTAAATAAAATGGCTGTTAATGTTTTGTGTAGGTATCTTGAAAAATGGCATCAACAGAAGTTCAGTCTATTATTTCAATGAATTTTACATAAATTCACATAATTTTTATAAATAAGTCTTAAAATCAAAAGTAAACTTTGGTTTCTCCTATGTCTTTCACCGCTCTGAATTCTAACTCTCTAAAATATTGCCTTTTTAGATTTTTTAATAATGGCAGGCTGGTTAAAGTATTCATTCAACATAGAGTTTTGGAACACTGACTGTGTGTAGACAGGCATCACAGTACTAGGGTTATAGCAAGAAAAAAAAAAAAACAGACAAGAACCCTACCTTCCTACAGATTAAAATCTACTAAAGTGACAATCAGTTGTAAGATTAACAAGTTAAATTTATAGCAACGGTCTTCACAGTTTTTAGCACATATGTTTGGATATTGATCTAAACATTTCATCATAATTATAAATAATTGCAAGGGGTATAGATTATTATAAATATTCTTGTCAAGAACAAGGGTCTAAAATTTTACCCTACTTGCAAGCTGACAAGTTAGCATGGCAAAGTTTTATAGATGCTGGCAGAGGACATGAGACTCTTGAGTCAGAGACATGTATTTTTATTATTCTTGGCTGAGCAGAAAGCAGAAGCTTCAAGTTTCTAAACTGGGGGCAATGCAGGGGCGGGTTCTGGTGGATGCTATACACACAGCTGAGAAACCATGACCTAGGAAACCCCCAGGGCTATAAGAGTGGGCTTGCCAACTGCCCAACCTTGGCTCTGGAGGGACATATTATATTTGTTATACTGCTCAGGACACCAATGTGAACTCTGTCCCAGAGAGAGATGCTATCTCTATCTTCCAAGGCTATTTGCTAGGCAGATGAATTTGGAAAGAGAGTCTAAGACAAATGTTGTTATAAAAGGTATGGAATTATCTTACTATAATATAGAGAATCATTTTACTATAACATTACTATAAATTGTTGCAATACTTTTGGAATCTAAAAGCTGTTATGATTGTACGGCCATCATCATGTCTCCTTTTTCCGTTGGACTCAAATTTATAATTATGCATTCATCAGTATATTATTCACCTTCTATTATATTTTGTGCAAAAAAGTATCTAAGTTGAAATTTATTTTTTCCATTGTACATAAGACTCCAATTTTTTCTGCATTCAGTTATCTTGTAATTATTAGTAGCATGCAATTGATCAAAATAACAAATTGGTTATAAACAAAATATAAATATATTATGTAATAATAAACATGTTATAAATTTAGATAAATTATTATTTAATAAAAAGTATAATTTGATTAAAATTTTTCTCTTGGTGAGATGGATACTCTCTCCCCCAATATATCCACTAATGGATACTACATATGACAGAATGAATTGAGTTTTAGCAGCAATTAAGTTTCTTTTTAAACAATAATTAATTTTAAGTGTTAAAAATATTATTCCTATAAGTAAATAGATGAGGATATATTAGTTTTGTTATAGAAAAGTCACTGAGTTATTTGGATTTCATTTGAATTGTATGCAAAAGTTATATAGTGATTAATAAATAAGTTTACTTTTATGAGATGTTAGCTGATAGTTAAATAAGATTCTCCTTCCATTTGTTGAAAGCAAAGATTAGAAAATCAACAGATTGGAAAAAAAATATTATTAGTTTTCCAACAGAATCATTCATGCTCCAATTTCTGGGAAGTACACCAAAAATAATCTACCAAGTATTACCAACTGACTATTAATTACATCTGTTATTTTTTTCACCTAGACACATGTTATTTAATCTTAGGTACTCAGAAAGGGTTATGAAAATTGGAATACTTTTCATTCTAATTTACATTTTCTAATGCAATATTTGTTAACAATGATTTGATCCCCTCACATAACCCAATTAAGAAAGCCAGCGTTCATTGTTAAACTAATTAAGCAAATCATGGTTTGTGTCAGAATAATACCTGCCTTCATTGTATAGTTCAAATACATATGTTAACCCAAAGTTCAACATATATTATGAAAACCACTGAGAAAACTAATTGATGAGTAGCAAGAATATCATTGTACTATTTGTTAACAAGAGAGAGAAAATATTGAACAGTTTATAAAATATTATTTACCCTTTGGAATAAACTAAGACTTCCTGTAGAGTCTAATATGAATATACTATGTGTACTTAGAAAGTGTTTGCTCAGTGTGTTGAATGAGTTGCTTGCTTTAGCCAGTCCAGGCTGCTGTAACAGAATACCATAGACTGGGTGCTTTACAACGAACATTTATTTCTCACAGTTCTGGAGGCTAAAAAGTTCAAGATCAAGGCGCTGGAGGATTTGGTGGGAGCCTGGTGACAGCCCTCTTCCTGGTTTCCAGGTCTTCTCTCTGCATCCTCATATGACAGAAAGACAGCAAGAGAACTCTCTGGGGTGTCTTTTATAAAGGTGACAATCCCGTTCATGAGGACTCCACTCTCATGATCTAATTACCTCCTAAAAGCCCCATCTTCTAACACCATCACATTGGGATTAGAATTTCAGTATATGAATTTGGGGAGGACACAAACATTCAGTCCATAAAGGTGGTCCTTCCACATTTGCTGATTGAGTACATTAATTACATTTCTCAGATCTTCAATGGCTCTGTTTATTTATTTATTTATTTTTGGTCTACTTCATTTATAAACCTTTGCATTAAGTATCACATTTTATTACATTGTCCAGCTATTATTGATATTTACCTATTTCTCCTTTTGAGTTTCTCAGTTAATATTTGATAATCACTTTAGTTTGCATTGTTTGGTGGGTACAAGTTTAGGGTAGATATATCATCTTGTTATATTGTTCCATTTACCAGTATATAATCTCCTTCTTGGGCTCTTACTGTACGTTTTTGTCTTATATTTTCATTTTTCATATCTTAATATTGATAATCCAACTTTTTTGTCATTTATATTTAACATATATCTTCCCACTTTTGATTGTTCAAAACTTCTATGTTTTTCTCTCTCTTTTTTAAAAAATTCATTCATCAATTCTGACACCTCAATTTGAATAAGAGTTATAATCGATGTTGTACCCTAGTGTAACTAATAAGCTTATTTTTTTATTTCTTAGTAACACAAAAAACAATAGTTTTAGTTATAGGTTAATGGCATCTTGGAGTCAATGATGTATGTGTGTATATTTAATCTCTGACTTTTAATTAGGGATTTTAACAATTTATGTCAATTTTAATTACTGCTAAATTAAAAATTAGCTTTGCAATTATACCCAATTTTTCCACTTACTTACATGTGTTTCTTCCTTTTTTTCATCCTTTCCTCTTTTCCATTGTAAAGACTGTGATTCTTTGCACTGCTTTAAGTGTTATACATTCTACTTGTACTACTACTCTTTCTTGGCTTACAATTTTTTTATTTCTTTCTCCACTCTTTCTGCTGCCTTCTGGTAGAATTTTCAATCTGTTCTTTTGACTCATATTTTTCAGTTCTATCTATTGTAAGGGCAAAACAAATAAAAGATAAGAAGTTGAATTCTCCCTGTTGAAAATCAGAGAAGAGATTTCTCTCCCTCCCTTTTTCTTAGAGCATTTACCTTAGAAAACTGTTTAGTACTTTCTCCTCTTTTCAAAAATGCATAGAAATTGTTTTGAAAACTAGCGGGATTTTTTGTCAGCTTTATGAGCCAGATATGTCTTCTCTAGGATCTGGAAACCATCTCTTTGAAATTTAAACTTCAAGAGAGTTGGTACCCATATCTCTCATTTTCTGTGGGAGGGTAGGAGCCTAATTTGGGTGGCCTCTTGCTCCAATTTGCAAAACTATCTCCTGTCATAAAGATGTGAGAATGTTGTTTCTCCTTCAGATAAAGCCAATTAGCTAGGACAAATGGTCACTTCAATTACCAGGTAAACTTAGGGTAAAATATGTGTGACAAATGGTGCTGTCAAGTCCTCTTACTCGAGGACTAGCTATTGTTTATCTTGAAAACATGTATGTAATGGGTTCTATCTGCTTGGTTATATCAGGATGAGATTTCTTTCTGTCTTTGCAATCTCTTAGGGGGTTGCCTGTGATGCACATCCTGTTCTGGTTTAATGCTTATTCAATAATAAAAGCATTGTCTTTTTTACTACACTGTGGAGAGGATTTATGGGTTGGGAGAAGTTTTCGTTTTCAGTTATATTTCCCCAACACTATCATACTATTTATCCCATCTGTTGTACTAGTTTTGATGTAAATTTGTATATATATGTACATATATGTGTGTATATATATATGAATTAATATATACGTTGAAATTTCTACTTGGTTCTTTTTTTTAAGACATTTTTTAGAGTAGTTTAAGGTTTACAACAAAATAGAAAGCGAGGTACAGAGATTTCCCATATACTTCCTGCCCCTACACGTGCATAGCCTCCCCCATTATCAACATCACCCACTAAAATGATGGTACAATTTTTACCAAGCAAGAACCTACATTGGTACATAAGAACCATCCAAATTTCACAGTTTACCTTAGGGTTCACTCTTTGTGTTATACTTTCTATGGGTTAGCACAAATGTATGTAGGCATCATTATAATATCATACAAAGAATTTTCACTGCCCTAAAAATCCTCTGTGCTCTGCCTATTTATCTCTCTCCTTACCAAACTCCTGGCAGTTACTAATCTTTTTACTGTCTCCACAATTTTGCCTTTTCCAAAATGTCAGATAGTTGGAATCATATAGTGTATAGCTTTTTCACGTTGGCTTCTTTCACTTAGTAACATGCATTTAAGGTTCCTTCATGTCTTTTCATGGCTTGATAGCTCATTTCTTTTTAGCACTGGATAATATTCCATTGGCTGGATGTACCACAGTTGATTTTTCCGTTCATCTACTGAAGGGCATCTTGCCTGCAAGATGTTTTGCAAGTTTGGGCAATTATGAATAAAGCTGTTATAAGCATCTTTGTGCAGGTTTTTGTATGGATATAAGTTTTCAACTCCTTGTGGTAAAAATGAAGGAGAACGATTGTACAGTACAAGTATGTTTAGTTTTCTAAAGAAACCACCAAACTGTCTTTCAAAGTGGTTACACCATTTTTCACTCCCATCAGCAATGAATGAGAGTTTCTCTTGGTCTACATCCTTCTCAACATTGGATGTTGTCAGTGTTCCGGATTTTGGCCATTCTAATAAGCAGGTAATAGCATCCCATTATTTTAATTTGCATTTCCGGAGGGCGTCTTTTCATATTCTTATTTGACATCTGTATACCTTTTTTGATTAGATGACTAATAATGTTTTTAGACTATTTCTTAATCGGGTTGTCATGTTCAGTTTTACGAGTTCTTTGTGTATCTTGGATGAGTCCTTTATCAGATGATAAGTCCAGATTATCAATTATTTCTTCATGGATCATGTCTTTGATGATATATTTAAAAGGCATCACCATACCAACGTCATCCAGGTTTTCTTCCATGTTAACTTCTAGGAGTTTTATAGCTTTGTGTTTTATATTAAGGCCTGTGATCCATTTTGATTTAATTTTTGTGAAGGGTATAAGGTCTGTGTCTAGATTCATCTTTTTGCATGTGGATGTGCAGTTGTTCCAGTGACATTTGTTGAAGAGACTCTCTTTGCCCCATTATATAGCCTTTGTTTATTTGTCAAAGATGAGTTGACTATATTTATGGGGGTCGATTTCTGGGCTCCCTATTATGTTCCATTAATATATTTGACTATTCTTTCACCAATACCACACTGTCTTGATTATTGTTGCTTTATAGTAAGTCTTGAAGTCAGAGAACACCATTCCTCAGACTTTGTTCACCTTCTTCAATATTGTGTTGGCTGTTCCGTGTCTTTTGCCTCTCCATATAAACTTTAGAATCAGTTTGTCGATAAAAATAAAATAAAAATAACTTGGTGGGATTTTGATTGGGATTGCATTGAGTCTATAGATCAAGCTGGGAATAACTGACATCTTGACATCCATGAACATGGGATATATTTCCATTTGTTTAGTTGTTCTTAGATTTCATTCATCAGAGTTTTGTAGTTTTCCTCATATAGATCTTACACAAATCTCGTTAGATTTATATCTAAGTATTTTATTTTTGTGTGCTAATATAAATAGTATCATTTTTAATTTCAAATTCTACTTGTTCATTATTGGAATATAGGAAAGCAACAGAATATTGTGTGTTAACCTCGTATCCTGAAACCTTGCTGTAATCACTTACAAGTTTCAGGATTTTTTTTGTCAATTTTTTTGGATTTTCTACATAGATGATCAGGTAATCTATGAACAAAGACAGTTTTATGTCTTCCTTCCCAATCTATATACCTTTTATTTCCTTTTCTTGCCTTATTTCATTAGCAAGGATTTCCAGTATGACGCAGAAAAGTATAGATGAGAGAGGACATCGTTGCTTGTACTTGATCTTAATGTAAAGCTTCAATTTTTTCACATTTAAGTATGATGTTAGCTGTAGGTTTTTTGCAAATATTCCTTATCATGTTGAAGAAGTCCCCCTCTATTCTTAGTTTACCGAGATTTTTCATAATGAATGGGAGTTGGGTTTTGTCAAATGCTTTTTTTGTATTTATTGATATGATCGTTTGATTTTTCTTTTCTAGTCTGTTGATGCGGTAGATTACATTAATTGACTTCCAAATGTTGCAGCAGCCTTGCATACCTGGGATAAAGCCCAGTTCATCATCGTGTATAATTCTTTTTATACCTTGTTGATTCAATTTGCTAACATTTTGTTGAAGATTTTTGCTCTATATTCATGAGAGATATTGAACTGTAGCTTTTTTTATTGTAATGTCTGTGTTTGGTTTTGGTATTAGTATAATTCTGGCCTCATAGAATGACTTAGGAAGCATTGTCTCTGCTTCTATCCTCTGAAAGAGAGAGTAGAGATTCTCTTAATTTCTTCCTTAAATGTTTAGTAGCACTCACCAGTAAACCCATCTGGGTCTGGCGTTTTCTGTTTTGGAAGGTTTTTAATTATTGATTTCATTTTTAATAGGTATAGGCCTATTCAGATCATCTTTTTCTTCTTATGTCAGTTTTGAAGATTGTATTTTTCAAGGAATTTGTCTATTTTCTAGGTTATCAAATTTTTGGACATAGATTTGTTCATAATATTCCTTTATGATCCTTTAATTTCCATGGTATCTGTAGTTATGTTCTGGTTTTCCTTTCTGATATTGGTAATTTGTATCTTCTTTCTTTTTTTCTTAGTTAGCCTGGCAAAAGGCTAATCAATTTTACTGATCTTTTCAAAGAACCAGCTTTTGCTACTTACTGATATAGTTGCTCATATAATTTCTTCAGGTTTGATTTCGCATGAGAACACCCACCTTCCATGCTATGTGTCTTCCTGAGAGTAACTAGTAGTCTCATTTCCTGAACTCTCAGTATTTTTTTACTATAACCCAGACTTTTATTAACACAATTTTTTTAAAATGACAATTACTGACAAAGAAATCCTTAGATGTGGCAAAATTAGTAAATGAATGGAATGTAATAAGAAATGCATGTAGTAAAGGAGGCAGGGCTAAACAAGTTTTGAAATGAATAAAGATGTTTTCAAGGCAGAATGCCAGTTTCAGGCAGACAAGACACTGGTAAAGTAGAGAAATCTCAGTGAAGGGTTAAGGCCAAATAAATATCAAAAAAAGTGTTGATAAATGTTCTTTATTGCATTTAACACATTGATTAAAATGTACAACTTTTACTTACCCCAAATAGAAATATGAGTTAAGATTCACGAGTTACAAATTTGATAATCCTTTGCTGTTACCAATATTTATAAGAGAATTTTTAATCTCCTTATCTGAGAAACTATTTTCAAAATACAATTTATCTTTTACTTTGACTGATAGAAAGTTCAGCTTTAAAAACGTTGTGTCTAGAGCTAACCCTGATGGCCTAGTAGTTAAATTTCGGCACTCTCACCGCTTCAGTGTCCTGGGTCTGTTTCCCAGTTGTGGAACCATACCACCCTCTGTCAGTTGCCATGTTGTGGTGGCTCACATAGAAGAACTAGAAGGGCTTACAACTAGGATATACAACCATGCATTGGGGCTTTGGGGGGGAAAGTAAGTAAATAAATAAAAAAGGGAAGATCAGCAACAGATGTTAACTCAGGGTGAATCTTTCCCTGAAAAAAAAAAAATTGTGTCTATTTCCATTTTAATGTTCTATATACAAGCTGATGCATATATTTTTTGAAGCAGGTATACTTTTCTGATAAATAAAACATTCACAAAATGCACATGGTTCTTTTACTGAGCAATACATTCAGTGCTAAATGTGTTCAAGTTCCATTTTGACAGTAAGTTGTTGGATTCCCATAGCAGTTTGCAGGGGTAAAATTAGTTCTATTTTATACTATGGTGAAGCTTTGCCTGTCTACTGATCTGCTTGATAAATTATTTCAGAGAATGGAAAATATTTGTAGTTTTCCTAATGAAAATTCCAGGAATTAAATTTAAATAATAATGCTAAATTGACTTAAAAGTTACAACTCTGAGGTAATTGTGGAAATTGTGTTTTCTCAGCCATCTGCTCTCTTTACAATACCTCAATTGGGCATCTTCCCCAGTCTATACTTCGTCCTCCACATAGCACTTAGCACATACACTGCATCTAAATTGTCACCTAATTGGAGAATTACCCTGAGATTGCTTAGTATGAATCAATTGCTTCTTCCCTTGAAGATGCTGCTGCTCTTGGAACTGAAAGCATAGATCCCGAGGCATGTCCTAGGTTTTTGGCAGTGATTCCAGAGAAACCTATGTGGCTTTCAGTTAGCTATTACAGTTGTAGATCTTTCAGCTTCAAAAGATGCATCAGATTTAATTTATGGAAGGGGTAGTTTGGAGTATAGAAATTTACATGCAATGGAAAAGATCACACTCCAGTTGAGAAAAAATCTATCATACAACATTGACCTCTGAATCACAAGTATGGATTTCTATAATCTTTGTGTATCCAGGGACACCTGTAGCTGATGTGGCTTTACATCCATGTTTTAAATTTCATATAATCATTTCTATAGTTTCTTTAGAAAATTGGCTTTTAAAATATGGATTTTAAAAAATTCTTTGGGAAGCTTTGGATTTTCTTTCCTAAAACTTGTTGAAATTTACAATTGTCCATAACAAAATAAACATGTACTATATAAACTCCAGAAGAACACCCCATATATTGACCTCTTCAATCTTAACCTCTTCAGTCTAATTTGTCTTGTAACATGTAGCACTAACCAACAGTAAAATCTCTCTATGGAAATCCACCTCCTCAAGCTACAGTGGTTGGTTGACTTGTCGCCGAGTCTATGTGGGTTAATTCACAATTGAACCTTACTTTTCTGACTTTTTGTATGTGGCCACCTGGGAAGAATATTTATGGTTTCTACCTCTTACAAAAGAACAACCCAGTAAGAGCAGTAGGTGTAATCTTGAGTTGAACTTTCCCTACTTCCAAGTAGTGGCAGAGCTGTGAGGGACTTGTTGAGGCTGACACTTGGTGGAGAAACTGACCTTGAAATGATGGTGAACTGTGAGGACTTATTGAGGCTCAGGAACAATGAAAATCATTGACACAATTTTATCAGTTCAATGAATATTTAAAAATATTTTTATTATTTTCTGAAAATTCTGCAACTTACTGTTATATGTTAAAATTGTTCAGCAATTCATGAATGCCCACAGAACTTTGGTTTTCTTAAACAAACGTTATAAATTTTGTCTGACTTGCTCTTCTGCAGGCATTCTTTCTGAGATCCCATAGGTGTTTAAATATAATCTGTCATTGTGGTTTCAAAGACAAGTTAGTGTTGGAATATTTAAGCATTGACTAGAGACTTGAAAATATTTTGCCCAGAGATTTAACAATAACTATTGTCTTAGTCAATTTTTGGGCTGTTATAATAAAATACCAAGAACTTGCTGCATTATAAACAGAACCAGGGTTCCAGCACAGTCGGGTTCTGGTGAGAGCCCTCTTCCGGCTTGTAGATGGCCATCTTATTGTACCCTCACATGGTGGAGAGCAGAGCGGAGGAAACAAGCTCTACCATGAATCTTGTAAGGGAAATAATCCCATTCATGAGAGTTCCATCGTTATGAACTTATCTAATTCTAATTACCTCCCAAAGGCCCCACATCCTAATACCATCACATTGGGGGATAAGGTTTCAATACATAATTTGAGGGGACACAAATATTCATTCCATAACAACTGTATGTTAAAACAATGATCTGTTTAGGAAGACTGTGTGTTTAGTTCTTAATATCTATGTTTATTAATATTATCCTGAATGCAAATACATGGTTTCTGGAGCAAAGCAGACTTATTTACGTACATGCTGGTTCTCCAATCCCCAACTTCCCCTTCCACGGCAATATGATGAGAACAAGTTGAGAGATCACCCACATGCACACACAGAGTTTGTGCTGTAGGCAAGAAACCTTGACAATATGAATCTAGTGGATTATTTAAGAGTGGGTCAGCTGTCCCTTCCTCTCTACCTTAAAGTTGGCAGGAAACCTTTTGCTCCTAACATAAACAATTATCTTGGGATTTCAAAAGGGAAGGATCTTGAGTTCTTATCCTTTGGAATATAAATTTATTTTACTAGGAAGAAGATCAAACTAATGCCTCCAAGTTTTAGAACCCCTGAGATATTTCAATGGTCTTTTGTCTTATCCTCCTTGAAATGTAAATTCATATACCTCTAGAGGTAAATCTCTAACTAGAATTCTCTATCTAGTCAGTCATAATTTAATTTTCAAGGCTTATCTTTGAGTCCAGGTCCCAAGTTTCAGCAAACTTTGCACAGAAAGCCCTAACTATGTGGAAAGTTAAAAACACTTTCTCTACAGTTCCATACTGTCTTTAGCTAATACAAATAGCACAATAGTATTGAAGAGACAATGCATGCTTTGTGATTTTCCTCACAAAAGTGGCAAAAATTTGATATAACAAAATGGAAAACCCTTAACAAAATAAAAACATATCAACCCCCCCCACATCCTTAAATTACTGTAAAATGACTTAAAACCCATTGCAGAGAGTTGCACAAATAAAAGATAATCCAATTAGTTGTTTCCTTTTGTTTCATTTATAGAATAGGGAACTCTTCTTCTAATAAAATACAATTACCAAAATTATTTTCAGAATTATGTTAAGTATTTTATGATTTGATGTATAATCTTAAACAGAAATACAGTCTCATAATGGTTAGGGAGGTTTATAGTTTTGTTTTTTAGTATATTCATTAATGGACAAAATATCTTGTGATTCAAAAAGATAATATCCCCAAGGGACAATAGAGTCATCAGGTAATCACTCTTTGGAGATCTTAAGTAGATAAAGGTCACAACATATATATCCTTGCGTTGCAAGGTGGTCTCCATATTCCACATGAATATAGTACAGTTATGTATGGCTTAACAAAGGGGATATGCTCGGAGAAATGCATTGTTAGGCGATTTCATCGATGTGCAAACATCATAGAGTGTACTTACACAAATCTAGATGGTATAGCCTACTCCACACCCAGGCTATATGGTACTAATCTTATGGGACCACCGTCGTATATGTGATCTGTCGCTGACCGAAATGTCATTATGCAGCACATGACTGTACTGACAATCCTCACCAAAGAAAGAGTCTTTGAAAAATAAATTTTCAAAAGTTTAAAAAATATCTTTTTAAAGACAAATTTCAAAAATTTAAATAATACACTGAAGCAAAAAGTGAAAAAAACACTTAGTTTGTATAGCATTAATGCATTTTTTTGTGTTTGTATCTGACATTATCCTAATAATTTAAATATATTGTTGTCCTCAGGCATCTCATTAGATGCTTATTTTGCATAATATCCAACTTTCAGGCAATGGAGCCATCACAATGGGATAAAAGAAAACAATGAATTGCATTTTTATTCTTCCAAGAAAAGTATTAGAATAAATTTCATAAGGAGAGACAATAATTTTTAAAACATTTCTTCTGTAAGTCTAGTAAAGAATTTATATACAAATGTACAAGAGGGAAAAAATGAATTTTATACAGTATTGCTTAGGACAAGTAACCAAACTTCAAATAGCTTTATGTAATTGCATTTATATTAGAGCTGGGATTGATTGACAGTTTTATTTTGCTAAAATAAAAATTACACCAATGGGTAGATACAGATAAACATTACACCCTGTGAACAATGCAGGTAAAATACACTAGAAATGGTGATACATGTGGTTAAGTAGAAAAAACTACCTTTCTTCTGACTATAATTAAAATTCTTTTTATTAATTGTAACAAAGTATGTGCTGTGAGGACCCCAATCTCTACACCTTGCTCTTGTTGAATGTGTGAATTTCAGTATTCACATATTCCTTGTCAGACTGTACATTAGCATACTGAGGAGTCAGCTTCTCACTCTCCTGAATAGAGTGTTGCTGTAAGTGTTAGTAAGCTAACTTGATTGCCTTTTTATGTTTTTAATAGGTTAGCTTGAATAGCTTCATAATGTCAATAGTCATTTAGAAAATGATGTTATTTGGAGAGAATGGCGATCTCTCTTCCCTACTGGTGTTTTGGGCCAGACTTCCACAGCCAAAGCGATGAGGAGCTATGAGGCAATTAAACAATAAACGTGAAGTCAGCCTCCTCACTTTTACTCCGAATTGGACTAACTCCACGAAACAGATTGGGCAAACACTCACTAAAGCCAAAACCAGAGGCAATGATTCTGAAGAAAAGAGCGTTGAAAAATTCTGTGCATGTGCTCTAGGCCACAGGCCGAAGGGAGAATTTTCTAATGGTTTATGTGAAGGTACCACCATCTTTTATGCCTAACACAGAAGTGATTGCCTCAGTTGGCCCCTCGTTTCATCTGTTCACAGAAAGAAAAGGTATACACTTTTCTGCTTTTGTCAACTGGTGATTCAAATCCAAGCTAAATGCAATGTTCCACATAATAAACCAGAAGCATATAGGTAGGGAATGTAAAGATCACTTCCTAATGATCTATGCTTTCTCTAGTCCTATTGTGTATAAATGCTACTATTCTATCTTCAAAAGCTGGAATTTCTGTGCAATCTCTGAGAAATCTCAGTTTCACTGTCTTTAATCCGTCAGAGCTAACCAATATCTTATATATTATCACTCTTACATTTGTAGGCAAAAATTTGTGCTTCAATGGAAATGTGTGCATTGTCTATTGTACATCCTCCCAGGTTACTTGATTCTGATTTTATGGGAACTATTTTATAGCTTTGTAAGTTGTAGATAACTAATAGCAATGCAAAGTAATTTTTTTTCTATGTGCAAATGATTTCTGTCCTGTGGAAGGACACCTGTGGAAAAAAAACTTCACCTTATTATTTTTTTTTTAAATAATAAAAACTATAAAGTGTGTTCCTTTTTATATTTGTATGAGAATCATGATTTTATCCTTTGTTTTAAAAATATATATGTATCTTTCTGTTTATATTGGTTCTATCATGGCTGGATATCTCTCATGGTTGGATAACCTCTGCCCAGTGGTCTTCATGTTATGTAGCTAAGTTCCCCAGTACAGTCACAGGTAGAATGAAAGGACATTTAGTATCCCATCCAAATGTCATTACCCTATGTGGTCTTCAACACTTTTATGTAAGACTGGACATCATTATATAGTTTTGTTACAGCCAGGTTATTGAGGTAGTGAGGGAAAAAAAATAGGCTGATATCCTATAACCCTCAAGATAAAGAGAATGACAGAACAAATCCAAGGTCAGAATGCACAGAGTAACAAAAGGTATGTGAAATTAACAGGAATTCTGACTAAATAACTAAGAGAACCAGGCAAAGCAAAATGTGAGAAAAATCCCAGGAAAATGTTTTGAGGAGGAAGACAGGATCATGTTTTCTAGTTGTACTCAATACTTTGTCTTACAAATTCCCATTATCTTTTTGTACTTTTTTTTAAAGAAAACAATGGTTTTTTTTTTTGTATTTTTTTGGTAGGGAAGGATTTGCCCTGAGCTAACATCTGTTGCCAATCTTCCTCTTTCTTTTTTCTTTCCCTAAAGCCACAGGGCATGCTTGTATATTCTAGTTGTAAGTCCTTCTAGTTCTTCTACGTGAGCCGCTGCCACAGCATGGCAACTGACAGACAGGTGGCGTGGTTCTGCGACTGGGAACTGAGCCTGGGCCACTGAAGCAGTGAGACTGCCAAATCTTAACCACTAGACCATCAGGGCTGGCTCTTACTTTTGTATTGAATGATAGAAATAGTGGGTAACTTTAGTTTCTTTATACTTTTAAAAATACTGTAATTAAATTAATTAGCCAAGGAGCTGATACACTATGTATGCTTTAGGCTTTTCAGATTTTCTATTAGCTGTAGCATTACAACTAAATATATGCATGTTTAATTAATATACAAAATACATTATCCAATAATTTTGAAAATATTTGGTTAGAAGAATCATGCACAAATAGCTAATTATTTCAATGTACATTGAATAATGTATATTTTCTACATTTTTTCTCATTAATTTCTTGAGTAATAATTATTCTCCATGTTATTGTCCTTCAGTAGCATATATTTCTGAATTTTCCTAACTCTGTAATACCTGTAATATATAGTGACTCTACAGTGTGGCACAACAATGTTTGTAAAATTCTGCTCTCAGAAATGACAAATGAAAATACTCACAACAGTATAGACTTCACCATACTGTGGTGAGCACTTTCTCTCTCTCTCTCTTTTTCTTTTTGTCTCTCTATTTAACGGCCTCTGCCCCAGGGATACTGCTCAGAGAAGGAGCAGCCAAAATTGCTTGTTCTTCCTTCGGCTCAAATGTCTTGAAAAAATTGAGACCCCCACAGAGCACAAAGGAAGAGTACCCATAGAGTTGTGCAATTTTCTCATTTTTAGTTTTCTTTTCCTTTGTTATGGACCTTTAAAGACTTTAAAGATTTGTTGTAGGCTTTAAGTTTAAGGAGAAAGAATTTCAAAGAAAAGCAAAACATTCATGAAATTTTAAATGTTATGTTTATATCTTGTTAGTGAGCTTCTTGAAAGTGCTAATGGCTTTGAGGTAGAGTAAAGAATATTGGGTAAATAATATTCCCTGCAGAGTGAAAGTTGTGCATAGAGAGAAATCACGCAGAGAAACTTGGAAAGCCTACATCACAAGAAATGCTTTTCAGCAGGGAAGTCTTCCTCTGAACTTACACACAGGTCAGAATGACATAAAATGCTTTTTTTATTGATAATGACAGAAGTTTAAATAACTTTCAGGTGATGTCTATACAAAAACTATAAATTGAATCATAACTCAAAGTTTCAATTCGATCCAGTAATCCTACTTTCAGAACAGAGAACGCTTCTGATGTGATAAATCAAAATGGAATATAGGATTGAAACAGTTTTCTGGCGAAATATTGGATTTTTCTCAGAGTACTACTGTGTATAAATAGGTAAAAATAAAATCAAACTGAATTTGACAAAAACTATTTATTCAACAGATAAGTGTTACATACCTATTATGTATGGGCATGATTCTAGGTGCTGGAAATACAATAAGAATGAATATAATATCTGGTTTTATTGAGTTTCATTCTATTGGAAAACACAGGTTATAAATATATAAACGATGTATACATAATACATTTTAAAAGAGTGATAAGTGTGATGAAGAAAATGAGATGGGGTAGTTATAGGGAAGGAATGACTAGAAAAATTGACCAGTGGGGGCTACTTTGGATAGGATTTCCAGAATAGTCTGACAGAATGGATGAAATTTGAACAGAGATCTGGATGATGAGAAGGATCTAGGTAGGTATAGATCTTGGGCAGGAGCATTCAAGCACAGGGGATAAGATACACACAGATTTTGAAGTTACAATGAATTTATATATTTTGGAGAGGGAAAAAAGTCCATGGTGGCCTGAACATCATGAATATTAAGATGAATATTAAGGAAGGGAGAAGTAGAAATGAGGCAGAGTTGGCTTTCTCAGGTAAAGGTCTAAACTGCCAAACATCCAAATAAAATTAAGGAAGTAGGTCAAAAATATGGAATTTGGCTAAAAAAAATCTTCCACCTCCTCCAAAAATCATACCTAATCCAAACTAGGAGACAGAGGCCTTCAAAATTTGCTATACCTATATGTGATGGTTAATTTTATGTGTCACTAATGTGAGTAGGCATCATCCAATTGGATGCCTAATGGAGTAGGCATCCAATCCATTGAGGGCCTGAACAAAACAAAAAGGCAGAAGGGCCAATTCTCTCTCTCTCTCTCTCTCTCTCTCTCTCTCTTCTTGAGCTTGGACACCCATCTTCTCCTGCTCTCTGTCATTGGAGTTCCTGGTTCTTGAAACTTTGGACTCTGGGACATACACCAGCAGCTCCCTAGTTCTCAAGTCTTCACACTTGGACTGAGTTATATCACCAGCTTTCCTCATTCTTCAGCTTGCAGAGAGCAGATCATGGTATATCTCAGCCTGCATAATTATAATTATGTGGGCCAGTTCCCATAATAAATCTCTCTCTCTCTCTCTCTCTCTCTCTCTCTATATATATATATATATATTTATGTTATTTGTTCTGTTTCTCTGGAGAACCCTGATTGTTACAATATATGTAAATAATATTTGAAAACAACAGAGCCTGCTCTGAATTCCTCATCACTACATAAAGACAAGTAAAACTTAAGTGAAAATAAGGATAATACAGCAGAATCTTAATGGTGGGTAAACGAGTAGTATCACTTGCAGAAGCAGAAGTTTTGACCCTGAAAGAGGAAATATTGAGAAATGGTCTAAGAACCAGTGGATCAGAGCACTGACCACTGGGGACCCTAAAGGCACAGTCTGGTAAGTGTGTTCACAGTCACAATAGTTCAGAAGACACTAGTTTTGAGGAAGAAGAAACTTGGAAGAAGAAGACACCATTGAGAGGCTTGATGGTGAAGAAAAATAACAAATCAGAGGATGAAAAGTAAGGGTCTAATCACAAAATCAGAAGATTCACCAAAACTTCTCAGTCGAAAAAAGGTGCCATGGGGTCTGGCCCAATGGCATAGTGGTTAAGTTCATGCGTTCCACTTTAGTTGCCTGGGGTTGGGGGGTTCGGATCCGGATCCTGAGTGCCGACCTATGCATCACTTATCAAGCCATGCTGTGGCAGGCATCCCATGTATAAAGTAGAGGCAGATGGGCACAGATGTTAGACCAGTGTGCCATTCTTGCTCAGCTAAAAGAGGAGGATTGGCAACAGATGTTAGCTCAGGGCTAATCTTCCTCACCAAAAAAAAAAAAAGGTGCCATGTATTTAACAAATTGCATTCAACTTCCAACTGGAAATGGCACCTAGAATGTCAAATTCTCTTTAGAAATACTTGTAATTGTTGGCCCAGAAAAAAATTAGCACAAATTAAAATGAATGGGAAAAGGCAGGCACTATCCATAAAAAGAAACAATAAGAGTAAAACAGGAGATAATCAATACTAATTAGCTAATAAAAACACTACCCAAAAATCCAACCACAAAAAGGAGAACATTTATAACACAATATTTCAAAATTAATTAAAATTAAATAAGAAGTGAAAGATAGGACAGGATACCACAAGCCAGAAATTCAAAACTTAGAGTAGAAATACACAAAAAAAACAAGAATTGTGAAATGAGTTGATAGTACTTAGGAAAAAAATTAAATAAGAAAACAAAATTATCTCTACGAGGAAAACTAAATCATGATATACTAAAGGGATCATCTTATTGAGGCGCAGGGAAACATTTTGCGGTGATGGAAATCTCAATTGCAGTGATGGTTCCAGGACTATAAAGAATTGTGAAAACTTTTCCAAGTGTATACTTAAATTGAGTGAATTTTATTACATGTAAATATATTTCAATAAAGAAAAATAAAAACTTTCATTTTCAGGTAGCATGTGGTAGATTGTAAGATTCCAACACCCACAAAAAAATTAATAAGGAAAGTTACATGAACTGCACAATTACGTGTTTCACCATATATGAAATCTGTGGAGGAAAGAGTCCTTCCCAGGTGATAGTTGGTCTTTTTCTCCCCTAAGATGTATTTGCTGATTCTGAGCAGAAGCTGAGATTCCAATTTGCCCACAGCGGAGGGACTGAAACTGTGGGAGAGAGAAACCAGCAGCGCTTCATGGTCACGCAGGACTGTTGGAGTGGATTGAAAACTGAAGAAACCTCAAATGCAACTGTAGTTTTCCTCATATTCTGTCTGATTTCTGGGGCAGACTGGTCTGGTAACTCAGTACAAAATCTCTTTAGTCTCATAGCGCTTGGGAGTCAAATGTACTCAAAGGAGGTGGCTACCTCAAACACGTTACCAGGCAGCCCCTCGAGACATTTGCCAAATTTTTAAGCTGCAGTTGCAAAGGGTAAGAAATTAATTTAGAAATTACTCAAAGATATATCTGTACTTTGCAGTCTCTCAGGGACATGGAGAGTGAGATCTGTCTTGTGCTCAATCAAAAACCCAAGAGGGCCACATTCAAGGAAAGGAAAGAAAACAGATGTGGCGTAAATCCTACCAAAATTGAAGCCCAGCCCTGCCTCAGCTCCATTCCTCATAGATTAAGGCAATCAACCATCCCCCAATGGGGAAAAGGTATCATTTGAAGGAGCCTCTATGATGTTCTAACACAAATGTCAAGCAAACACTAAAAAAGAATGAGAAAAATTATTAGACATGCAAAAAGTCAGGAAAATATGGCCAATATTAAGACAAAAAATAAATAATAGAAACTGGTCGATAGATGATTCAGATTTTTTAGTTAGCAAAGACTTTAAAATACTATATTTTTTTCTAAAAAGACGGAAAATTGATTACAAATGATGGAACCAGAAAGAGAAGCCCCTTCCCCACTGTCTTTTAGTGTCCGCCTCGTGCCATCTACTGGCAAAGTCAACACTGTGCCAGCTTGCAAAGGAGAAACGGTGACAGAGTCTACTTCAAGCACTGCAAAGCAGGGAAAAGAAAAGTGAATTTGGAGCCAAAAGGCAATAAATTGATAACTGGCAGAGTAAGTGATGCTGAACATGACATGCAGTATTGATAATTGTTTTTGTGAAAAGAATAATGAGTCTATGTGCATAGATGTAGGGTAAAAGTTTTCTTTATTTTATTTTATTGCTGTGGTCTAATTGATAATTTTCTAAAAAGGCACAAATATTTCTAATGTACCTGTCTTCAAGCAACAGAAACATAATTTAAAATAGCTCAAGCAAAATGAAAGAATTAATGAATAAATAAAAATTATTTTGTGGACTCACATAACTAAATCTCAGGAAAAACAAGGGTGAAATCTGTCAAAGGGATGATCGTCATAGAAATCTATACGCCTCATCTATTATTCTCTTTTCTTTATATATTTTTTTTATTTTCTCAGATAAACTTTGTCAAATGGCATGAGACCTGGATGCTGGCAGTAACAGGTATGCATATATCCTTAGATCCTCTTCTCTCAAGATGCAACTAAAAATATTCTAAAGATTTTGGTGGGTTGGCCTGGTGGCATAGTGACTAAGTTCTCACGCTCTGCTTCGACAGCCCAGGGTTCACAGGTTCAGCTCCTGGGTGTGGGCCTATGCATCACTCGTCAAGCCATGCTGTGGTGGCTTTCCACATACAAAAATAAAGAAAGATTGGCACAGATGTTAACTCAGGAGCAATCTTCCTCAAGCAAAAAGAGGAAGATTGATGACAGATATTAGCTCAGGGCCAATCTTCCTCACTGGGGGAAAAAAAAAAAGAAGACTCTAGTTTGAAATATGTCAAATTACCTAGTAAGATCTAACACTGTGGCCAAAGGAAGAGAATATTATGACTGACCCAGGTTAGGTCACAGGAATACCTATTTTTTTATTTTGTGAGGAAGATCAGCCCTGAGCTAACATCCATGCCAATCCTCCTCTTTTTGTTGAGGAAGACTGACTCTGAGCTAACATCTATTGCCAATCCTCCTCCTTTTTTTCCCCAAAGCCCCAGCAGATAAGTCTATGTCATAGTTGCACATCCTTCTAGTTGCTGTATGTGGGACACAGCCTCAGCATGGCCGGAGAAGCGGTGCGTTGGTGCGCACCCGGGATCCAAACCTGGGCTGCCAGTATCGGAGTGCTCGCACTTAACCACTAAGCCACGGAGCCGGCCCCAGGAATGCCCTTTTTATCAAATTATAATTGAAGATAATATCACACTTCCTATAGCAATCAAATTAGAAAGTCCTTAAAAATAAACTTGGAAAGATATGTGCAGAATATATATATGTAGGAAATTTTAATCTTTTCTAAGAAATAGAGCAAAACGATGAGTGTAGATTTCTCTTTGATAGTAGACACAATCTATACATTCTTTGGAATGGCAAACACACGCACACATACATACAAAACAAAATATTGTTTTAAATATTGTTTATAACTTGACCAAATGATATCAAGGTATTAAAGTTCATTCAAAGAAATGAAATGTTTGTTTCTATGATAGAGAGCACTACTTGAACAGAAAAACTCCTCTGAGTATTGACACTTCCAATGTTAACTAAAACATTAATTAAAAAATCATTTTTGAGAACCTGGTTGACAGAAAATTTAGAGACCAATAATGATGTGAAGGCTAAATATTATGCAATTGATGAAGTCAGTGTTTACTTCAAGGGAATGTGACAATCTCTAAGGGCCTGTAACCTGAGTTTAGATATACTGTAAGTGGCATAAAGAGGAACAGAGACTGAGAAGTGATTATGAAAGGAGGTTAGAAAAGAGACCTCACATAAATCTAGAATTATTAAAGAGTGATTCTGTCAGTATGTGAATTAGGAAAAAGCCTAACTGATGTTTTTATTTCTCCATCTCCAAGCACAGTTGACTCAGTGATTGGCTTACTGCATGCCGGTGACATGAACCGGAGATTAAGTTCCGTATCAATTATGGCAAGCCAACCAGGAGTCTTGCACTCTTGGCTGGATGGCCCCAGTGAGGGCTTGGATGCTTGGTGATCCCCAGTAGACTGACCGGGTGAATTGCCCAGGGGACTTCCACTGCCACTCCCCACTTCCCCCCAGCATCAGCTGCCCTCAGCGTAACACTCACTTGGAGTGGAGAAATGCATTGGACCTTGGTCTACTTTCTGTTTTGCGTTTGGTGAGAGTTGGATTTTGTCCTTGTATGGATGTGTTTGTTTTGTGTGTGAGTACTTTTGGTCTTGCTTTTGCCAGGTGAGTCACCATGACATGTGCGGTCATGAACTCCCTGTCTCTCCATTTGCATTTTGTGTGATTGAAAGGAGGGACCCTCCTTTGGGAGAGATCTAGGAGACTGTTGGACTTCATCTTTTGTTTTTGTCCTGCAGGAGTTGGATTTTTTCTTTTTGTGGGTGCACTTGTTTTGTGTGTGAGTCAGCTATGGGGAACACTAATTCAATCCCCATGTGTAGCCCTTTAGGCTACAGTCTCCAAAGTGGGTGACTTTTAGCACTAAGCCCGTGAAAAAGGAAAAAGATATTTTTTTATAACACCACGTGGCCACAATATTCTTTAGATGCCAGAGAAAATGGCCAGATGATGGATCCTTAAATTGGAAAATTTTCTAAATTGGAAAAATTTTTAGGAAAAATCTTGTCACAATTGCTTTATTGGTACCTATGAAAAGACCAAATAAAGTAGGAAATATGAAAAAATAATGACCAGCCTTAAGACTCTGACTCAGGCTACAATTAAATTGAAAAAATATAAAAATATCAGTGTTGGTAAGGTTAGAAAGATTGGAATGTTTGAGCTAATTTTATATAAAGAGGTTATATCAACTTTGCATTCGTGTGTTTTGAAAATGGATGTTATGTCTGGCTGGGAATGCTTCCCCTACTCAATATTATAAGACTGAGACTTGCTGATGAAGTCCTAATGAAAGTTACATCAGAGGTATAAGTGTTGATGGAACTAAGTGATTACATCTCTTTTGCATGATTATATTACAAATTTTATTATGGGGATAGACATTGTGTCTCACTGGGGGAAATGTTCCCCCAGTATTGATATTGTAAAACAGTATATAAGTCTGCCCTTCAGACAATGTTAAACATGCTAAAAGAAGTCAATAGGGTTGCCTGAGCTCATACAATGTGAGATATTTTTCTACCTCTAGATGGTAGGACCAAAATTAAGAGCTCTGTTTAATTGGTCTAAAGCGCTTATAAGTTATTTCTAAAGGTAACAGAAACTAACCCAAATGTCTCTCAAGTTAACATGATATGAAATGATCTTTGGTAAATGAAAGCTTGCTTAAGTTTGTTGATTTGATTAAAATAGGCATGTCCTCAGAGTTATCAGAAAGTAAGATGTATGTTTTCAGTATAGAAGGGATAAATAATGGAAATACTTTTGTTTGTTTTGTTAAGAAAGATAAACTTGTCCTAAAGTACTAGGGGAAAAAAGGCATGGAACAAATTCTGAATGTAAAAAAAAAAAGTTATAGAAGGTTTGTGGAAAAGGAACCCCGAGGAAAGAATTTTATGCATGGTCAAGGTGGCTAAGATTAAAATGAATTCACTTAAATAAATGTTTTAATATAAAAAGTAAGCTGGTGCAAAAATTAGCAATTAATTTTTTCCCCTCTCTTAAAAGGATAATTTTCTTAAACTTTTAGTCTGCTCTTGATAAAGAGATTATGAAAAATTTTTCTTTGAGTAGTCTACCAAAAGTGTACAGATTTTATGTTTTATCTAACTATGGCTTAGAGCAGTTTGGTAAACTATACCTTTGTAAGCAGAATTGAAACATTTATCTTTTTCTCCATACTTTATCCCTCCAGAATTTAGAAACTCTTAGTGAGTGAATATTCTTATTTTCGTGGCAATATAGTTGTTTGCATAAGTTCAATAAGAATTTGTACTCCTTATAATGGGACACAATTGGAAACATTGGTTATATTACCAAAGCATTCAGTGGAAGGTCATATTCGAGGGAAATATGCAGACTCAGATATGACCAGATGGCTAAGGAACAAAGATTGACTTTGTGAAATAAAGCCACTTGGAAATATTTCTTGGTACCTTGGTTGCAGGGTTCCCAGCAACCTTAACAGGTGAATAAAAAGGTCACTTCCCCTGGCAGGTGCAAAGAACATCAGGATAGTTTGAAGAACCTCAAGAGAAGAGAGGAATTCACCCAAATCTTTAGGCATTCCAGGTGGATTCTGATGACAAGTCCTCAGCTTGGCCTAGCCTCAAGAGCCCTTTACAGTTCAATCTGAGATTCCTTATAAAATGTTCCAGCAAAGCAGACTTTAAAAAGCCTCTATGATCAATTGCTATTCTTGCTGTACTTATGTAAATAATTGGGCCAAGCCAAGCAATTAGTCTTAATTTGGCTATCTTTGGTAAAAATGAGGATGATTTTAGAGAGAAGAATTATGTTTCAGTAGAAATTATAATACATACCTGTGGATATTAGATTCTAGTTCTGTAAACTGTCTCTGAGGTTTGTGTTTTCTATCTGTAAATTGGCTGTTATGTTTCCTTATTGACTTTGACCCCCAAGCCTGGAAGGACAATTGGATTATTAGAATTTCTCAGACATTGGCAAAGGCAAATAATCTTTCTAGGGGTTGGATATGTCATCCCAAATCTCATTGAGTGCATGACCATGAAGACCCCTTTAATTCTAGTTTATAACATCTAGATTGGCTTGCAGGACTGTTCTCTTGGATTCTGCAAGAGATTAGATCTATTATTCAGGGACTATTAAAACTTGGGTTGTCTATACTTCTTATCCTTTTGGCAGGCTATTTGATGATAAAATGTGCTTTAGATGTTGCACTAAAAATGTTGAACCAGTTGCAAAATTCTAATAATGCAAAATGAAAACTATAAACCCAATAACCAAAAGTATTTTCAATCTCAGATTGAAAAATTTCATTCCTTAGTTTCCCCATATTTGCCCCCTTTCAGCAGGAAATAGCCAGAACAATTGACACCCTGCTTCCTACAAGAATGGGGAAGAGAAGAAAGACAGTGGGGATTGAAGCTGTGTACCTGAGGGTTACTGTAAATATTCAATAAGATTACCTTTTGATCTTGTTCCCAACACAGACATAGATGAAAAGAAATTAATCTTGTCAATTTGCTGTTTTCTTATTTAACCCGAGGGGTGAATAAAGGATGATAAGGATTTATGAGCTTGTTTTACAGAACAAAGAGAATGACTTCAAGGATCACCAGATAACCAGCCCCAGATGCCTTTGATGCCCAGAAGTCAGATTGCCCAAGGGCTTATCTGGAGTGAAAGAAATATGGATTACCCCTTGGTTTCTCTGAAACTCCTCCTGCCAAGCCCCTTAGCTCTATGAAACCCCCTGCTTTCTTCTCTTATTAAGGCAGATTTGAGAGAACCTATCCTCTTGCCTTCTTGTTTTGGCCAATTCAAATAAACCTTACTCCATCTCCAAGCACCAGGTGTCTCAGTGATTGGCTTACTGTGCACCAGGCACATGAACTTGAGATTAAGAGGTTAGGTATCAATATTAGCATGTAACAACAACAATAAAAAAAGACAAACATTAATTTAAAGTAATGGAGACTCCTCTCTGGAGAAAAAAAAACACATGAAATCTGAGGCACAAAGAATTCTTATTAATATGTTCCAAGGA
Source organism: Ceratotherium simum simum (assembly GCF_057802395.1). NCBI lineage: Eukaryota > Metazoa > Chordata > Mammalia > Perissodactyla > Rhinocerotidae > Ceratotherium > Ceratotherium simum. The sequence goes on along the minus strand of NC_141935.1, from coordinate 11,844,993 downwards.
TCATAAAGTTACACATCAAATAAAATAAAATAAAAACTAAGGAAAAAATAAACATTGAAAAGAGTCATTAGGAGGGGAAAAAAAAAAACACTGAGCATTCAGACCTGCAAAGGTGAGAGATCTGGAATTAACAGACACAGAATGAAAAATATGTAAGTTAAATATTTTAAAGGAAAAAAGTATATTTAAAGTATAAGAAAAACATTAGAAATCATCACAAATGACTAGGCAGATTTTGAAAAAGAACCAAATAATGATTGTAAAAATGAAAAATACAGGGCCACCCCAGTGACGTAGCAGTTAAGTTTGCACATTTCACTTTGGCGGCCCAGGGTTCACTGGTTCAGATCCTGGGTGTGGACCTACTCACCGCTCCTCAAGCCATGCTGAGGCAGTGTCCCACATAGAAGAGTTACAGCTCTACAACTATGACGCACAACTATGTACTGGGGCTTTGGGGAGGAAAAAAAAAAAGAGGAAGATTGGCAACAGATATTAGAGCAGGGCCAATCTTACTCAAAAAATTAAAATACAGTAATTGATAATAGAAATGTCAGAGGGGCAGATTTAAAGAGAGGAATAGAAAATTAGTGAACTGGAAGATAAAGTTGAAGAGATTATCTGCATAGCAGTATAGAACAATGAGTTGGAGAATATTTTAACAAGGAAACAGTAAGAGCCACAAAATGTATAGGAGACTATCATATATATATACACCCGGAATTCCAGAAGGAGAGTGAATAGATAGAATGGTAGGAGGGCAAGTTTGGAATTGTAATGAGTGCAAAATTTCCAGAATGCAAGAAAGATTTAGCAAACAAATGAATCCCAGGCATCACACATTTAAACAAACAAAAAGTAAACAAAAACAAGAAATCTACACTTAAACAACTTATTGTGAAACTGCAGAACAACAAAGACAAAGAAACACCAGTAGAACAGCCCAAGAGAAAAGACAGATTATCTGCAATGGAATAACGGGTGGTTTAGCTAGTATGGAATTCTGGCCTGGCAGTTATCTTCTTTCAAAATACTTAAGGTGTTATTCACTCACTCTCACTTCTGTTGCAGCTCTTGGGACATCCACTATCAGTCTGTTGGTCATTTTTAAACTTTTCTGCTCTCTTCTGTGGCTATTTGTAAGATTTTCTCTATTGTTTATAAAGCTATAACTTCTCTATAGAAACCGTATATGCATAGGTGTGAATTTCTATTCTATTTTTCTTGCTTGAGATTTATTGAACTCTTCAAATTTGTGGATTGATATCTTTTACCAGTTTTGGAAAAATCACAGCTCTTATTTTTTCCAAATAGTACCTCTGCTGTATTCTGTATCTCCTTTCTTTGGACTCCAACTAAATGTATGTTAGATCTTTCCTGCATCTTTCAAGTTTATTAAATTCTCTTGTGTATTTACAATTCTTTTGTGTCCTGCATTTCATTCTGGATGTTTTCTTCTAACCTATCTTCCAATATAATAATCTTTATTAAATCATATCTAATCTACTCTTAAACCACTGAATTCTAATTTCACTCACTGAAATATTAACATTAAAATTTCTACTAGGGATCTTTAAAAAATCTACCAGGTGACCACTTTCTACAGTTTCCAGGTCCTTGCTGAAGTTTGAAAGTTTAGCTTTTATTTCCATGAACATATCAACTCTATTTGCTTTATAGTCTGTGTATATTAATCTATTGAAGCACAAGTCCACTTCTTCTGCTGTTTGTTATTCATCTTGTCTTTTATCCTCTGTGCCTAAATATCTTTGATCGTGTGGTAGACATTAAGTTTGAAAAATAAAATACTTACCAAATTAAATTGAGGGTAAAACTTATGTAATTTTTTTTCAGACAGCATTTGAATTTATTTTTGAAAGGCACTTGGCAGAACACCATCATCTTAATCCAATTTCAGATCTTGAGATTTTCTAAGCATGGACGATGACCTCAAGCAGGACTGAAATACTTCTCAGGGCAAATTTATGTCTGATTTGCACCTAACTGCTTTCAAGCTCCCTCTGATTCATTCCTTCAGCCCTGTAAGGCTGCCAAAAGGCCTCTTCTATCTCAGCCACCTCTAAGATTCCCAGATGCCTCCTTTGTTAAAAGATGACTCCATTACTGGGTTTACTTCTTGAAAAATTCTGTCATCTTCTCTATTGTGGCCAGTAATTTTTCACTATGTTGTTAGCTATGTGATACTTAAGAAGATTTTTTTAAAATATTTTTGTCTAGCTGTTTTTTCAGTTGTTTTCAGGAGAGCATTTTCCTAAAATTACTAAATTTACACTTCCCAGAAATCAAAGATCTCTCCTGGTACCAGTATTTTTTTAAGTGCATCTAATTATTTGAAGCTTCGTCTTCACTTTTTAGTATGAACTTATCCTTTCACAAGCAAAGAGGTTGAGTTGATTAGCTTAAAAAGCTGGCAAGGGGGGCTGGCCAGGTGTCATAGTGGTTAAGTTCGCACATTCCGCTCCGGTGGCCCAGGGTTCGCAGGTTCGAATTCCAGGCACTGACCGATGCACCACTCATCAAGCCATTCTGTAGAGGCCTCCCATATACAAAATAGAGAAAGACAGGCACAGATGTTAGTTCAAGGCCAATCTTCCTCAGCAAAAGAAGAAGATTGGTAACAGATGTTAGCTCAGGGCTAAGCTTCCTCACCAAAAAAAAGTGAGAAAAAATTGGCAAGGGATGCATGAGTCTTTACTAAACACAGAGTTTAATAATAAGACACAATTAAAGAAAAATGTAGCAATAAAAACTGGTGAATACAAAAGAACACAAAACATCATTTACTGGCATGTAAAACAAAAGCAACGCAAATAATTATTATAAAGTAATAACATTATTACAGTTAAAGTTTAAGTCAAGCAATATACAAATATGATCTTCACAAGATAATGTAAGTTTTGTTTTCATCTTTGAAAAGCGCTTGGAATACTATGAGAGTTCAGGATTTTATTCAATGGATTTTTGGTTTGTTTACCTCTGCTCTGTTATAAATGAACTCAATTAAAGGAGACTATTAATTGCTACACTTGTGCCATTTCATTTACAAGGAATTACCAAAGCCAGTATAACACTGAAGAGAAGACATTTTTTTTTTTCTCAAAGCAGCTGGTCATAGAGAAGGATTGTTCCCTTAAGAACCATAAAACTCTTCCATTGACAGCCCAGCAGAAAAGGTGAGAACAAAATAAACAGCACTGCTAACAGGAGCTGTCACCATGATGAATGCTGATGAGCAGTAATTAATGCGGATTCTTTGAAGCAAAACCCAGAGGTCTTAGCTGATGCCCACTCACTTAGAGATGGGGAGGCAGGAAAAAGGACCAAGAGTGAAGAAACCAGAGGACATATTGCTTTTTTAAAAATGCGAAGGAAGACTATTAGAGCTATGTAAATGTCTGACCCTCCTGCATGTTTTCAGCTCTTGAATACTATTCAGTTCTAGAACCAGTGTTTAATAAATATTACTTATAATATGTATGATTACTGTGCCTATATTCATTTACTTGTTCACTGTTTGTCTTGTTCATACATTGTCTGACTTGATCGTAAAGTGATATACAATTTTAAAAAATTAATATTTTATTGTTCTTTTTTTATACAATATAGTTTATCATGTGAAAGTGCTATTTTCAAGTTTACATTAAACTATTTCAGTAAAATTCTGAAGGAAAAATAGTCACGTTAAAAAAAGAATGGTTATTATTGTTATGTTAGTATGTTAGTATATTGGTATTTCATCAATGTTTTTATCTTCACATCATTCAATGCCAGAGCCTAGAAATAAACTCTAGTTTGCTTCTTGAGACATTATCAAGGCATTTAATTTCTTCAGTAGGTCATTCACTGGTAAAGAAACAAGTTCTATAAATTATCCATCCCTAGGCTTAGATTTAGGTCTTAGATTACTAGCATAATCTTCATTAATCATTACTGTACAGGTATGTGTGATACATGTAACAGTCAGGGTCCACATAAAAAGCAGGATAGCATTTTCCAATATTATTTTCCAGCCATTTTTCATCAGCTCCTTAAGAACAGCAATTTGTGTGCTTTTCTTATAATCTATGAGACACCTGCAAGGAATTCTCAAAAATTATCTTTTTTAGGGGCTGGAAATGTTATAGCAGAAAAACACACTTATGATGAAGTGTTCTTTTCAGCACTGAGGCAACCTCCAGACACCATCATCAGACAATCCTTTTCTGGAAGCGTTAAGTCACGGTTTTCCAAGTTCTGGTTTTCATCAGTGGAATTCATATAATTTATGATTTCAAGCTTAAACTTTTTTTTTTCTTAAATTAATTCTTCTCTAAAACAAGACCGGGTGGTTATTTTAGAAGAATGGTTTGATTCTCCTCCAAAGATTCCTCTTTTGTAAGCTAGTTAGTTACTCTTTATAGTTGTCCTTTGCTAAGACGTTCATTTTCAAAATGGAAGGAAAAAAAGCTTATCTCTGCAAGGAAGAAGAAGGAGAAAGGGATGAGACATCTGAGTCAGCAGTAACAGAGATGCCAATGCCATCGGTCGAGGCACAGCCTCTTCTGGGAACGGCTGAGACAATTCTCTGTGAGCGTTCTCCTGATTCCGTAAATTCCCCTCCCATCTAGCCTTGGCAGAATCCCTGTTGGATCACAGCAAGTCTAAAAAAGAAAGCTGAGCCATAAACCCTTTAAAATAATTGCCTTATCCTCTCTGAGAGCCATTTTCCTAGATCTCTTTTACGTGCATGAGCACACATCTGTGTGTGTGTGTGTGTGTGTGTGCGCGCGCGTAAGCGCGCGCAAAGTGATGCAGAGATTTTTTTTTTCATATGTGTATATGCCTTTTTTATTCTTTTTTCTTCTGAAATGTCTAACATCCTTTGATTAATTTTTTCTCCTTTTGGTGGTGGTTATTTTTCCTGTTATTCATTAAAAAAATATTGTCTTGGGCCGATAATGTGCAAGGCAATATTTTAGGAACGAAGGACGAAAAGAACAAATTTTCTGCTCCTGTGGTATTTCTATTTTTTAGGAATGCTACATTTATTTCTTTTCCAGTTTGACATTTGACATTCAAATATTGTCAACTCTAGTTTTTGAGAAAAAATTTTAATACTTATATAGTCAAATAAAAACTTTTTGGATTGCAAATTCTTGTCATAGGGAAAATTAATTTCTTCACCATGAATAGAATTTATCTATGTATATATTTTTATGTTTTATGTATTTATATGTTCTTTTAAAATATTTAGTTAATTTAAAACATATTTGGATATATGGTAAAAAGAGATCTAATTTTTTTCATTGTTAAGCAGCACTATGTACTTATCATTATCATTTCCATTTCTCAGGTAATTGAAATGAGATAATCAGTAGATCTACATAAACATATGTATTTGTGTTATATACTTTTTCTTTGCCCTTGTATGTTTATATATATGTATACTTTTTTCTTAGTCTTTGGATTCAATTCATTTTTTTTTATTTTAGCGGTTTTTAATGATGTAATGAATACCTGCATGCATTCTCTTTGTACACATGCAAGGTTTACAAATAAAGCAGAAATCCTCCTTGACTACTGTTCCTGGTTTCATTCCCTTGTTATCAGTTCACTTTGTAAACTTTCAGACATTTCTTTCATGCATTTTCTCTCTACATATGTATATAATCATACACAGTGTGGTTTGCTGTGTTTACATTTTTATGTAACTGATATCAGCTCTACATGCTGTATAAATTTCTCTGAAACAATTTGTTTCAATTTGTTTCTCACTCAACAATTTGTCCTAGAGATTTTTCCATAACAGCATACATTGATTTACACAATCATTTTAACTGTTACCGAGTATTCCATAGCATAATATATCTTTTTTTTTCAGCTTTATTGAGGTATAATTGATGAATAAAATTGAAATATATTTAAAGTGCACAACGCGTTGTTTTGATATATATACACATTGTGAAAGGATTCCCTTCATCAAGTTAATTAACACATCCATCACCTCATATATTTAACTATTTTTTTGGGGGGGGGAGAACACTTAAGTTCTACTTTCTTAGCAAATTTCAAGTATACAATACAGTATAATCAAGGAGAGTCACCATGCTGTGCAATAGATCCTCAGACTTTATTCATCTTGTAATTGAAAGTTTGTACACTCTGACCGACATCTCCTCATTTCCCCCACCTCTCAGGCCCTGGCAACCACCACTCTGCTCTCTGTTTCTATGACTTCGATGTTTTTACATTCCATATACAAGTGAGATCATACAATATTTGTCTTTCTCATTCCGTAGGTTGCTTTTTCATTTTGTTTATTGGACAACATCAAACTAAAAAAGTCTGCACAGCAAAATAATCAACAAAATAAAAAGGCAATTTATAGAATGGGAAAAAATATTTTCAAACCACATATCCAATGAGGGGTTAATGTCCAAAATATGCAAGGACCTCATAAAACTCAATAGCAAGAAAACCAAATAACCCAATTAAAATATTGGCAAAGGACATTTAACCAAAGAAGATATTCGAATGGCCAACAGGTACGTGAAAAGGTGCTCAGCATGACTAACCAATGGGCAAAGGAAAATCAAAACCACAATGAGATATCACCTCTTACCTGTTAGAATGGCTATCATCAAAAATATGAGAGATAAGAAATGTTGGCAAGGAAATGGAGAAAAGGGAACCCTTATGCACTGTTGGTGGGAATGTAAATGGGTATAATGACTAAGGAAAATAGCATGGAGGCTTCTCAAAAAATTAAAAATAGAACTACTATATGATTCCACTTCTGGGTATACATCTGAAGGAAATAAATCATTATTTCAAAAAGATATCTGCACTCCCATGTTCATTGCAGCATTATTTACGATGGTCAAAACATGGAAACAACCGAAGTTTCTATCAACGGATGATTGGGTAAAGATGATGTGATACACACTCACACACACACATCTGAATATTATTTAGCTATAAAAACAAGGAAATCCTACCATTTGAGACAGCATGGATAGACTTTGAGGGCATTATGCTAAGTGAAATAAATCAGAAGGGAAAGACAAATACTATATGATCTCACTTATGTGTGGAATCTTAAAAAAGCAAACTCATAGAAACAAGGAACAGATTTGTGGTTGCCAGATTTGTGGTTGTACTTTTGACCAACTTCACTTGTTTGACCAACAAGTGAAGTTGGTCAAAAGTACAAACTTGCAGTTATAAGATAAATAAATGCTAAGAATGTAAAGTACAGCATGATGGTTATAGTTAACAACACTGTATTATATATTTGAAAGTTGTTAAGAGAGTAGATCTTAAAAGTTCTCATCACAAGGAAAAAAAATTGTAACTATGTGAAAGTTAACTAAACTTATTGTGGTGATCATTTCACAATATATCGAAAAATCAAATCATTATGTTATAAACCTTAAAAGTATATAATGTTATATGTCAATTACATCTCAATCAAATTGGAAAAAAATTTAAAAAAGAACATAAGCAAAAAAAATTTTTGAGTAAAAATATTTTAGAGTAAAATAATGTTAGAGTAAAAGTATATTTTCATGATAAAGTTATCAAGTTCAGTGACAGTAAGCTTTCAAAATGAACATAATATAATTGTTATAGAAACTGAAATTGCCAAATTGCAAATATTTGTGGCTGAAACATCACAAAAGTAACAGTGAAGTGGCTTCCAAAATTTCCAAAATGAAAGAAATGAATATCTTAATATAATGAATCAATGTAATGAATCATATCAGATACAGAAAAATCAACTTGTAAGTGATAAATGGCTCCAAACATTGAAATACGTTTGTAAAAAAATTTCCACGGCCAGCCCTGGTGGCCTAGTAGTTAAGTTCAGTGCACTCGCTTTGGTGGCCTCGGTTCACTTTCTGGGATCGGACCTAACACCACTATCTGTCAGTGGCCATGCTGTGGCAGTGGCTCACATACAAAATAGAGGAAGATTGGTAACAGATGTTAGCTCAGGGTGAATCTTCCTCAGCCAAAAAGGGGAAGATTGGCAACAGATGTTAACTCAGTATGAATCTTCCTCAACAACAACAACAAAAAATTTCCAAATCAAGATAATTGTCATATAGCAGGGGTCTAAGTTTAAGTATTATTCATGTTTCCCCTAGACTTCAGAAACGTTCAGAGAGTTCTTGGCGCCAGCCCACTATCACTACATGTAGCACAGAGCAACCTCAGGTGAAAGAGACAGGACAGAGAGATTTAAGGTACACAATTAACTTTTAGGAGTCTGGGAGATTAAAAGTATGGAATAGTGTTCTCTGGATGGTGCTCCTAAGCCTGCAGAGTTTGTGTTCCAGTTGTGGGTGGAAAAATAGCAACAAAAACAAGTAATCACATACACAAACACAAGAAATAGTTAAATATGGGCCAGCCCTGTGGAGTAGTGGTTAAGTTCAGCCTGCTTCACTTCCACAGCCCAGGTTCACCGGTTCAGATCCCGGGCACAGAACTATGCAGCTTGTCAGCC